>NW_008794888.1:9086548-9111490 GCF_000699145.1 Aptenodytes forsteri | reverse complement strand
AACAGATGTGTAGTTAACTGATTTAAGATTAATGTGGTGTTTTTTCTGTATGTTCTGCATGTGTAGAGAGGACACTTTAGAGCAGCCTGGGTTTATGCAACTTAGAATGCTGTCATAAAAAAACCCCCACAGTCAATATAATCAGTTCCAAGGCTTTATTAAAAAAAAAAACCAAAAACCACCCACACCAATACCAAAGCCCTGTCCCTCTGCTTCTGCCACTTCAGGTGCGGTAAGAAAGCTGCTCTCTTGCCGACAACCTGCTGTGCGCAGGGTGGAGCATGGTTAGACCTGAGGATGGAGTAGATGGCAGTATGTCAATGCACAGAGGGAGGAGGGAAGAGGTTGTTTCAGAGGTGGGGTGCACGCAGGGGGAGGCAGTCCTGTTGCCTGTTGTTCTCCAGTGAAAACAAATGCTGCCACAATGTGGCTTAAAGAAATAAACTCTCTGGGAAGGAATAATGAGATGTGATAAAGATCTCCTGCTCCACTAGGCCAGTGACGTGAATGGGAAAGAAGTGTCAGGGCCAAAGACAAATGTTGTGTGAAATTGTTTTTTAGGGGTGTTTTTTGTGGTATTTCTGCAAATAGTTAAGATAGGCAAAGCGGTAATGAACTGGAAATGCATCTACAATTAGACATGTCACATCTTCAGTAATGTAGTATTTCCAATTGTATCTTACACCTCTGTAGTATCAGTTGTTTCTCAGTTTTTCTTATCAGCTGTTGCATGTTGTGATATTTTTTTAATTTTAAAATAACTTCCCTCCACACTGACACTTTTGACAGTGCTCCCAATGACCTGAGTGAAGCAAAACTTGTCCTATAACATCTTAAACTAGAAGATTCTGAAAAATTAAATTCAACTGTTCATGGTGTATTTCTTTAACTTTCAAACAGGTTGAATGTAATTTTTACAAAATTCGATGAGGTCCAAAAATCTGGAAACATGATCCAGAGTTCAGGTGGTGAGTAGTACTTGTATTCTCTCTTCGGTGTTTTTAGCAATTTTCAATTGGTGAGGTGTTCAAATGGACACAGAGCAAGCATTCTGTTAGGGAAAACAAGTATGGGTGATTGTTAGAAATATACATGTGGCTTTTGCAGCAAATAAAACTGTTTAGTTAATCTGCTCTGTCTTCCTAGTAGTATCAGAAGGAGAATGAAGTGCAAGTTTCAAGAACAGAAGGTGTTGTTAGAGCTGTCCTTCTTTTTCTCTTGAGTTTTGTTAGGGAAATACATCTTCTGTTCTCAAATCCATGTGCATCTTTGTTTAAATTGTTCATAAGGTAAATTAAATAGTAATTTAAGAGAAGAAACCTTTTCAGTTTAATGCCCTATATAGCACAGAAAGTGTACACATTAATGTAGTAGTGTTCCATTTAAAGCTCATATCGTTTAGGGATTGTATTTTGCAGTTCCTAAGTTTGCGTACTTTGTATGTTTATGACTGATAGTCAAAGACCCTTATCAAGCCTTAATTCTGTCTGTCTTGTCTGAGACTAGTATTTTACTTACTTTGAAAACAAGTGTTTATTACTGCTTTTCTTATCGACAAGCTTAATGAGCTAGAAAGTATTTTTAATAAGTATCACTCATTTTTTAGGAATAGATTTTGGAGAGAATTGTTGGTGAGGGAATTCATCTTTCTGCCAACAGCCAAGTAGAGCAGAGATGAAGAACATGGGTTCAGTGCTGCGGGTTCCTATCAAGTTCACACCCCCCGCAAGGCCAAGAGCAGGAGAGGTGATGTCCCCAGTCTTTCCCATGATGCTCTCGGAAGCCAAGAGAGCAGAGAGGCCTCTGCTCTTTTAAATGGGAAAAAAAAATTGTTTTCACTTCTAGGCACCGTTCTTCTTGCCATGTCCATTTCAAAATATGGTAAACTTCATCCCTGCAGGAAGTAATAAAATCGACTTATTTGAAAATTCTGAAGTTATATTTTGGATTATTCAGAAATGTGATGTGATATTCTCTTGTACATTTGGGAACAATGAAGACCTCTAGTGCGGGTTCCTCTGATGGAATGGGTTAAAATTATGCTTTTGCATAATGTGGGAAAATACTGGCTGTGTAGGTAGATGAGGCTTACAGTGGCAAAAAAGTGCACTTGAGAAACAAATGTCCTTGTACTTTTTTAAAAGGGGGGGAAGTAAATATTTAATCCCTTAGCAAACATCTTAAGGTTTACAACCTCCAGGTGTTTGTTCTGAAATGCTAACTCAAAGTGAAACAAGCTTACTGCTGATCCAACTTCTCTGCTTTCCACTTGGCTAGGCTAAGGTAGAATTTTTGTTTTGCTAGTAGTGGAATAGAATGGGCTTTCAAAAAAGTTAATTTGATGCATCATTGTACTATGTAGATTACTGTTGTCTGGAGTTTGAGGAGGCAGACTTGTGCTCTGTGGTGAGATGTTTTGCTACATGGTCTTTTTGAACAAATGCTGTGGTGGGATGGTGACTGTGGGTGGGATTTCTGTTGGGTTTATTCTCTTAGGGGGAGGGAGGAAGATTTGGGAGCTTAATGTGCCCCTAGCCAAACTTAAGCTAAGTTTACAGAGGGTTTTTTCTAATCCAAATGAAGGTGATCTTAGTAGAAAATCAGGTATGTCACAACTGATTAGAAGAGTATTTAGTATGAAATAGGTGAGATAGATGTAAGAATAAACTTCAATGAAGAGCAAGAAACTAGAGTTAATTTATTTGCAATGCAAGTTTTAGCTGTGCAATCATTTTAGCATCTACGCGTCCCAGAACAGTACCAGAGACATCACTTGCTAATCCTTGGCTTCTGATGGTTCTGGTCTCTAGACTGAACATCCTAGTGCATGCTGTGATGTGATTCAAAGCTGCTGGCACCATGGAAAACACCAAAAGAAGCAAGATGGGGACAATGGGGTTGACCTGGGCAGACAGTTCTTAGTGCCATCTCTTTCCAAGAAAGCAAACCATCTGTTTTAAAATTGCCAAGGAAGGATTCCATAGGAACACTTTTTTTTTTCTCATAAGTGCAAGTAAAGCATCTATGTGTATTAGATCTGCTAGTTTTAGGCTTCACTGAGAATTATTTTTTCTTTTAATACCCCTTCCTCTGTCACTGTTTTGATGGATTTGAAGATTTAACTTTCTTGCACATACAGTGCCCAAGACCTTACACACCCTGTCTCATGTCCTTGACTCCATCAACAGGCTTTTTGTGCTTCCAGACACAAGTACTCCTCACTCTGCTTAACCTGATCTGCTGATGTCGTCTCGCTGTCCTCGCTCATGCTGTGGCTGGATGCAATCCCTAGAGTGTGTGTGTTAGCATTTCTCCTCCGTTGAATCTCCTGTGTGGCCATCGAGACCAAAAAGTAGCCTGGGGGAAAGGGGGTTGGGGAGAGTGGAGGAGTGTTAAGGGGTCAAAGAGCAAGGTGTGGAAAGGATAGGATCTACCATTGTTCTGCCAGAACCTTTTCATCTTTCCTAACAATTAAGTCTGCAGTTTCATGAGTTAATTTTAAAGTAGTTCTCATTTGTGAAGCTGATAATGAGAACATTAGTTATTAATACCTTTTTGTGTGTGTGTTTGAGGGGAGGGTTCAATTTCTCATAGTGCTATAGGCTGGTTTGTTGCTTCTTCCTCACCCTCCAAGCACAGCACAAATACAGCATACATGCTCACCATATCTAATGTGTCAACAGCTCTGTGCAACTTTCAGTTTATCTTTTTGAGGTTGTGTAAGCCAGTGGAGGAGGCTTATCTTCACCCACGGTCACAAGTTTATTGTGGCTTAAAGACAAGCTAAGTTTGTTGGATTTCTTGTGTCCCTGAGCCTCCTGCAGCTTTTGAACAAAGGTGGCGCTTTCAGCGGTTGTCAAGCACCCGGGAAGATGATAAATATTGCACATCCAAAAGACTTGCCTTTCTCAGGAAATAACTGTCTAAGTCTTGTTAATCCTTTGAGTCTGGCAGAGTATGGTATTGATTATGAGGGTGTCTATCTGTTATCATTAATACCACTCCTTCTAGACTGTAACTCCACCAGGCGAACACACCACTAATGCTTTAACCTTCATGTTATATGGCCTGGATCAGATGACTTCAGGCAATATGGTGCAGTTGTACCTTATCTTAAAAGCTCGTGTTAGTCCCTCTCTGTAGCTAGCATGTACTATTTCTAGCTCTGTGCAGGCTGCATGAGTGTCCCAGAGGTTTTGGGAGGCAGACTGGCAAATGTTCGTGCAGACTGCAGTCTGTAAGCCCTTGTCAGTGTAAAATGGCACTGCGGAAGGAGCGGTGTCACCTCCCTCGCGGTGGGTTTTCTGCCCTGAGCTGCTCCCTGTGTTGGGTGCATACCAGCTGCAGAATGGACCCAGCTAAAAAGTAACACGCTTAGCCCCTTGGGGAAGGGCTTTTTGTTGTTTAGGGTTAACGCATGGCTCTGAAATGGAAAGGTTAACTGAAGCTATATCATGACTTCCCAGCTCACTGGTAAAGATCAAGTCTTAACTTTTTTTAATGTGGTCTTATAGATTCACCATATTCACCCATACTTCTCTGGTGGGTAGCTCAGGTGGATAAGCAAGAGCAAACTGTTGGCTAAAGTGTCACTCATAACTGAGCCCTGGCCCAGGAGCACTGGAGTTGTGCTATTACAAGACATGAAAGTTGTTGTCAGACCTGACTTACTGCAGCACATAGCGGTACTGGGCAAGTGGGAAAGCAACTGTGGCTTCTGAAATGGTGAAACATGGCAAAAGAACTGGTCAAAGAAGAATGATGACTAAAACTGGTCTCTCAGCTCTGAGACTACTGTTTGGGATAACAGTTTCCTCTACCAGCTCACTGAGGATTCAAGTAAATGAAAGCAATTGCAGCAGCATTATTCATATATCAGGAGTAATTTGGAAATTAGCGAGTATGCTGTAAGTTGTTGAAGATTTCTTAACTAATAGTTCCCAAGACACAAACAGAAATCTTACCCAGTCTACTGGAAAAGGTGCTTAAAATAATAGGGCATTTTTTGATCCCATGAATAAATCTAATGAATCAACTCTAATCAGAATGTGAATTTTAAGTCTATGAAAATAATTCATGTGTTTCTATATTTACTTGTCTTTCTGTACCGTAGTCCATTAGTGCTTCTTTGAGTTTATCTTGAATTGCTTGATTATTTTTTTGGCTAGGCTTTGTTTTTATCATTTAGTAATACAAGAATCAAATGTGTAGTGGGGTGGGGGAGGTTTGCATAGTAATCTGAGGTGTTTCATTAAGTCAGAAGGAGGTTTTGGCATGCTGAAGTATGCTGCTTGTTGCTAGGCTACCAGCACCCCTTATAGCTAGAATATGAAGTTAAAATCCATGTTGGATTTCTCGATGATTCTCAGTGCATCTCTGTTTTGTTATTAGGCATATAATTAGCCAGCCTCTTGAAGCAAAAATTACAGGTTTTTTCCCCCTTTGGGCTTTCAGCAAGCTAATTATTTTTTGTGTAACTTCTTTTGCTAATTATGCAGATGCCTTATTCCCCTGGGACAAATACATTTTCATCATGAAAGAGCCAATAATTGCCAGCTAGTCAGCTGCTGTCTTCGTGTGGCATTGTGTGATGATCGTTAGTTGGATGTGATACAGAGAGAGGCTATTGGACATAAACCGAGACTTCAAGAAATCCATGCTGCACAGGTTTCCTTGGTATTATGTCTGGAAGGACCTGAACGTAAAGCATACAGTTTTTCCATGGATTTGAATTGGCTTTGGATCAGACCTGGACTCCAGAAGGCTTTATAATCAAGTTTTAGGACAGATTAAGAATGAAATAAGTGATCTCCTGAGAGATACAGGCTGATAGGAAACAATGACCCAAACCAAAGCTATTAGTAACCAAAATGTTTCGGTGTGTTTTTTATGCTCTTGATCATTGCGATATCATAATATGACTTTCTTTGTAAACCCTCATTTTTTTTACATAAGTCACACAATTTTTGGGAGATGCTTCTACGTTGGTGCATGCAGGGATACTGTGGTGGTGTGCCAGTGTGGTACCTGTGGCTAGGGAGGGGATTGAACTTTGTGCTGAATTTTGACTTTGCTCGGGAGAGCAAAATTTAGGGATAGTGGAGGTGGCAGTGGTCTTGGGCTGCAAGGATATCAAAGTAGGAGATCTTAAAGCCAGAAGTCTGGAGCTGAGATCTCTCCCCCATGGATACTTGCACAGAGTAGGGTGAAGGGAGGATGCAATTTCAGTAGTTGCCTGTGTGAGTTAGTGTTCTAAGAGTAAGCAGGTTAATTAAAACAATGCTAAAATAGCAAATGTGATAATTCCAGTTACTGAAAGCCTATGAAGAAGGAACAATGTTACTCTTGAGTAGAACTACTTCTATATTTGAGATATTGTTTAAGGTAAATATGCTATTTGCTGAATGAATCCTGTTTATGAAGTTGACAACTTGAAGGCAATTAGATGGAAACTAGAACTATTCTAGATTCCTGTGTGTTGCTGGTAATAAAGCTGAGTCACTGGATGCTATTTTGATGTTTATTATAAGGAGGAAAAATCACCCACATTTGCCAAGTATCGCCATGCATCTTGGGTGGGATATTGTTTGTCAACACATCCAAGCAGCAGAATTACAGATTGGAAGGAGGGGTGACTGTCTGCGATAACAGAGAGGTTTTGAACCAACAAATGCTGCATTGTGCTTTTCTGCGTTCATACCTCCTTGTGCAATTTAATTTCCATTATGGCTTGTTCTCTATGAATACTGTTTTCAGGTTGAAATAGAAAATGAAATATAAAATTCATTTCACTGACTCAGCATTCCTGTGGCATAAAAAAAGCAAGGAAATACCCCTTCACCTGCATGGGGACTGAGAGCAGTCATGTCAGAGTGATATTTGAATGAGTACTATTAACTGATAGTACATCCTCGTGGAAGGTATAAATGGACAAGATGAGCTCTGCTCCCATTCTGTTACACAACTTTGTAAATAAGCATATTACTGCCTCCTGGATTTTAAACTCTCAAACTTAGAAGGGAGGAATGTGAGCAAGCAGGCATAGGAGGACACATGGTGCTCAGCTGAAGGCTAAGCAGGCTTTTATTTTGGAGGAGAGGTGGCAATCGTCTGCTAGGTCACAGAGAAGTCGTTCAGGAGGGTGGAGAGTTTGCTGGTGGTTAAGTTGCTGAGAGACATGTACTGTAGGGCTGCTCCCGGAGCACAGTGCTCTTTCCCAGCATCTCGGGAGCACTGCAGATAATGACTACAGGGAAAGGTAGGTGCTAATGAATGTGTCACAGGGATGGACGGGTTTATTTGTTAGTGTCTGAATATTTGCTTGTTAAACTTCTTTTTAACGGTGTGAAGAGACTGAAGCAATCTTGCAGTAAAAGTGGAACTTTAAAAAATAGCCTGTAAGCATCTGTAGCCTGGTGGCATCAAGCTCAGTTTAAGCTTCTATAAAATATGATAAGTGATCTGCTTGATGGGGTGAAGGAAGAGGATGTGTATATACAAGGGAACAGGAGAGGTTGTGAGAGGTGAAGGACAGGTATTTTCAGATACCCTTCCTGGTCTGTGATGTTTTTGAGTGATCACCGAGGCTTTCATTTCCTAACTGTTTCCTTTTGCAGCATCAGTTGGGAAGATTATTTAAATTGGTTATAAGTGCTTTTGAATTAACATTGAATCACAGTTCCAGGAATGTGCTAAATGGAGACATCACTGGCTTTTCTGCATTTTTGTGTTTAACTGCGTTTCTGTAACAGAAAGGATATCTGTGGAAGTCGGAGAGGCTGGAGGGGACTAGGTGAAATGGAAAGGTGGAGGAGCTCTGTATCTATTCACCTGTGAAGAATTAATTTACAGGATGGAAGCATGTATTGCATTTATTTTTGGTACATCAGAAACCTGTGCCTTTCGTCTTAGCTTGCAGAGGAGAAGATTTCTGTTAGCCATCTTTGCAAAAGCTGCATCTTTTCTTTTTTCTTCCCCCTCTTCTCCCCATTCAGTGTACCTGTTGTCCTGTTGAAATCCTTATTACACTATGGATGTAGTAGACTGAACTTAGGAAGTCTGAGATTGTCGGTATCTGAGTTGTATAGACCTTGGTTTTGTATTGATATTTACTGTCCCAAGGTGTGAGTTAATTGGCAGCTCTTTTTGTAACGGATTAGAAGGTGGAAATCACCTGGGCAAACTGAATGCTGTGGAATTGATACTACATGTGACATTACGTGCCATTTTTATGGGCAGTTCTTCATTTTAGGGGCTTGGATCCTTTTGGAATATTATGGTTTCACAATGCTTTTCCAAGGTGATTATTACCTGTATTTTCAGAGGAGGCAGGGGATGCATGTGTGGTGTTACTTGTGAACAGTCAGTAAATGCCTCCCAGCTCCAGGAACAAAACACCAAAAGCTGTCTAGGCTGGTTCTCCTTCTCATGTGAACTGCATCACCTGTCACTGGACAGTGTCACCATCTACAGCTGAGAGACCTTTTCACTCTGGCTCCTCCTGTCCAGGTCAAAAGAGGAGTTGAGAATAATCTGTTATTTTTCCAAAGCTGGAATTGTGTTGAATAATTAATGTACTTAACTGCTTATTAAAGAAAACAAGCACATATTTGTTGTTGTTAATGAAGCATGATGATTTTATCATGCTGGGAACTTCTCAGCTTTGAAAGATCAGCTGGTGGAATGGAGAGCCTGGGGCCATAGTCCAGCTGGTCTTACCTGTTGGGAAATGTCTGACCTCCAGGTCACCATTGGTTGTCTGAACTGTGGTAGTAACAAATGTCAGAAGGAAAGTAAGTGTGTAAATTGTTAGTGCTATTGTGTCTTCTGGATTGAATCCCAAGTACCTTGACCCTAGGATTCCCTTGCAAAGAACCAGTAGACCAGAGTTACTTTGGTGTTGGGTGTATCATCACTTCCCTAACCCCTGATGGTTTTATATGAATACAGAAATGCTCTTTTGGCAAAGCTTCGGTGTAACCAAGCAGAACCACTCTACCACTGCATTTCATGGTATTTCCAACAGACGTGCATAAAATGTAGGCTAAAGGAGTGGGCAGCTAAATGATGAGATGATGCTGTTTAGTGTGGACCTCATGAGCAAAAGATTAACATGTGCAATTCTGTTAACACTGATGGAGGTTAAATGCATGAATGTCCTGCACATCTGGAGATGAGCTGCTTTATGCAGGGTCTGTTCTCCCCCTTTGGTAAAAGTACTATGTGGATCTGAGGGATCTTAATGGTTGTCTTAGAGAACACATGTAACTTGGAACACGTTGCAAGGATGAATCTACTGTCCGGTGTCCATAACAAGTATTAGGCTGAATTAGAAAAGATCCTACACCCTTCCTATGGAAACTGCAGTAACATCTTGTAAAGCTGCGGAGGTGATCACATTTTAGTAAGGCTTAGTAGTGTTGCTGTTTTCGCTGCTGTGGTCTTCTCCTATGATTTCTGTCATGTCTTTCGGTGTCAGGTTGGTTTCATCTGTAAAACAAAGCCTCAAATCTGCAGTGGTCATTGTCTTTAAAATCTCTGGACCAGTTTCCTGGTATCTTCTGTGCTGCTTTGCCCGGCTGGTTCTCCTTTGTAGATCTTTTGTCAGAAAGCGTTTAGGGGTCAAGGTTGGAGCAATATTAACTCTAGTGACATTTTCACATGAAAGGACTAACTCTAAATCTCATGGTTTTGATCTGTTAACTTTGTCATTTATTGTACACAGCATTCTTCCAGGGGCAAATTTATCAATAGGATGGCTCATACACGTGCATGCACACGCACACACATATTGATCATTGCGAATGTAGCAGTGATTTTAAGTCAGCCTTTTAATTCTAAACAATTCTTTGAGAGATGGGAGTACAAACTACTCAAATATCCTAAAGGAAGGCTGGCATGCTAAGGGCAACCTGGTGTTGCCAGGTTATAATATACAACTATGGGATACTTTTATATTCTGCAGGTTCGTGAAGCTTATTTGGGTCGTGTTTATGTATTTCACATGCTCTGGCTTCAATGCTTGTTGGGGAAGCACAGTGGAGTACTTAAGTGAGCACAAGTGAAGGTATCACATGCTTTCTGCTGCTATGGAAAGAATTACAAAAGTGTTCTTGACGTAGGAAACTTTGCCTGAGGCTCACAAATAGTTCAGTCTCCACAAAAAGCGATGGAGGAGTGGGGGTCTTCCTTCCCCCTTGTATGTTGGCTGGATGCTGGGTTCTTGAGAGTAGTCTCCTAATACTTCTTGTAAGTGAATGCTCTGGGCTGTTTTTATATAGAATCACTGTCCCAGTTAGAATTAAACTGCTGTCCTTCATCAGCAGCCTCAGCAATGGCCAAAGACTGCTTGGGGGAGAGATGAAATTCCTTGCACCTCTTGTGGAGCACTTTGAATTCCTGTGCTGCTGCTCTCATTTGTTTGATGAGATTTATTTTCAGGTTGAGCATGTAACAAGTGAACTGAGTTTAGCTGCTGTAATTAGCAGCCTCTGAGGACAGCAGTCACCCTAAGGTAATCGGTGAGCTACAGGATAGGCTTTTAGGGGCAGTAAGAGTACATGAGATGCGTGTTTCTCCTGCTGGTGACAAAGAGCATCCCTGCCCTTGCGGAACAGTGTATGTATAGTGTAACCACAGTAGCTGCAGCTTCCATAACCATGAGATTTTATTCAAGTGTCTAGACTGAAGAGCACCTGGTTGATTTCTAAAGTACCGAAGAGCAAATGCTTGCAGGCTTGAAGGTCTTCTCAGATCTAGCCACTTCTCATATTCAAATCACTGACCTTAGGCTGGATGAGATTAGACTACCAAGTCAATTTCTGAGAAAGACATACTAATACAGATGGCGTATCTAGTTTTAACATACAGTGGTAGAACAATAACAGCAGTTATAGCCATGTGAGTTGGGGGCATGAACAAGACCTTTTTTCTAAACACAGGAGTGGACAAGTGCTGATTTGTTACTCCAGTGGGAAGTACAGTTAATGCATTGTCTGTACTTGGCCCTGGTCTGGCATTACGTTGCCCTCCTCCTTCATTATGTTTGGCTGAACTATTTTGTTTGTAGCTCAGATACAGTGATGTGAAATAGAACAAAACCAAGCTATAATAAGTAAAAGTGTCCTATTTTTGTAGTATTAAGACAGTAAATACTGTATAATGACTGGGTTTCTTCTGCCTGCTGAAGGAATTAATTCTGCCCTGCTGCTCTGTCAAAAGAATCCTTTTGTTGCATTGTGCAAAGCAGTTTGAGTCTGTCTTGTTTATTCCCCTGAAGCCCAAAACTGCAGACAGCCCTGAATAATCCTGGCTTGGTTTACACCCTACATGTAGCCTGCAGGGAGCTCACTGCAGCCAAATCTTCATGAGGAAAACTGCTAATGGCTGCTTCTTTGCAGTTGGCCTTCAGAGTGAAGCTAGGTGAATTTTAGCACAAACAATGCATTATAGAGGAAGAGATAAATACCTTCATTTGCTGTACAGTGTCACCTGAACTGCTTTTCTCAAGAATGGCAAAATCTATAGTAACTGCATTTCCAGACCTCCTTGTTCTGTGGCAGACCTGGCCCATCCTACTTCAGAGCTCATCAGGGCATCACGAAAGTCCTTTAGATGCTTGACGTGGAAGTTTCTGGTATTAGATGCAGATGCTAATGTCTAATGAATATGAAACATATCTGGACTTCATTGAAGACCAGGATGGATAGTGGTTTGATAGTTTTGCACGCCTCTATGCAGAGGTAGGAAAGATAAATTTACACTATTTTTTAGTCCGAATCTGCTCCCTGATGTTAATGGACTCTTTCTAGTGATTTCAGTGGGTAATGAATTGAGCCTTTTGTAAACTGCTGGTTGACTATGTTGTAATAGCCTTGTACGAGTGTTTTAGGCATGATTGTTCCTAGTCTTTCAGAGGGAAGGGGGAAATAGAAGTTTTATGTATGAAACAGTGTTGGCACTGCTTCTCCCAGTGTTTTCTTTATGCAATTGGCATTGGCTCTTAAGAGTGTTGGTGCTGCTTCCACCGCCACGTAATGAGACTGTTCACTTTGGGTGTGGTGTGAGTAGAGGAAAGATGCGTACATCTTTAAGAAATGATGCATGTCTTCCACATACATCTCTCCTGAGTAATGGGACTCCTATCTAGTGGAGCTCTGGCTCATAATGAGACCTGACATTTCTAATGAGGTCTGCTTCATGAAGAATGGGTCTAACTTTGTTCTTGATCATTTATATTTCTCCCCCTGACCTCCCCCCGCCCAGCTCTTGCTTGTGAGCAGGAGGGAGCAGGGGCAGTCCTGGAGCCAGCCCTGGAGAGGCAGGGCTGGGCATGCTTCTCTCCTGTTGCAGCTCTGCCAGTGCACTTCAGCTCCGATTTACACTCCTGCTGTTTGACCTCTGTGCTGGGCAGGAGCTGAATCTGCAGAGACTTCTAATCACATGGAGCTTCTATGATGTGGAGAGACAATCGTGCTTCTTTTCACTGGAGACTTAAATAAGATCTGATCCCAAGCTTCCACAGGCGAAATGTTTATGCGCCAGCTCACTGAATTTATTCTCTGTCCCCTCCCCCTTAAGAACCTTCATACTTGTCTCTAGTGCTTTCCTCAGATGTTGTGGGATTTTTTTTGGGGGGTGTTTGTTTTTTTGTGTGCTAGATCTTCTCACTACAGTGGGCTTCCTCCAAGGATCAGAGTCTGGGCTGCATCTTGTGTATGCACATTGTGCTCCTTGCTTCCTGCTCCCCTTCATGTTGCTCCCTGAAGCCTATTTATTATCATGGGTTCTAAAGCAGTCTTGTCCCTGTTTTTTCCAAACTATTTCTTGTTTATAGCACTGTGGTATAAGCAGCTCTGTGCATTCTGTTGCCTGAAAGTGTGGGAGATGTGGTAGGATACTGGGGCACTGGAGAGTTTTGTGACGGAGGTGGACTGTGCAAGGTCCTGTGGAGTAGTGCAAGATAAATGTGAAGTCTTTATTTTATCTAGCCACTCAGCATTAAAAATAGGATTAAAAACTTAGTATTTTGTTTGAAACTCTTTGTGGGGAAAGGTGATTGCTTGACAACCATGGGGAACAAGGTCTTTTGTATAAACCAGGCAGGGTGCTCCATCAGCTACAGCGGGAAGTTCCCTTCTGGGCCTCCAGTGTGTGCGCGAGGAAACGGTTCGGCCCTTTCCACCAGCTTCCTCCCGGGAAGGCTGGATCGCAGAGCCATCTAAACCAGCATGTTTTATGTGCCCTAGAAAATGCTGTATGCTACCAGTTTGAGGTGAGAATATCCCTAAGCAATGCTTGATAGTGCTCTTCACCCTTGGCCAGTAATGACCCTACCAGCCATTTTTGAAAGCAGGTGGTCTGTGCTCCCTTATGGCATGGAAGTGGTTTCTGTAGAACAACACACAGTACAAATGCCAATAGAAGACTGTGATGAGCAGCTCATCTTTTAATTTTTGGGCTAGAATCTTGACTTTTCTGTACCTATAATGCATAGACCACAAATTCCAGAAGACCTCCGAATTGGAAAGAAGACCTTTTCCAGCAAGAGATCTCCAGTTGGTTTTATGTAAGTTCCAGTAGTTCATGTACTACAGGGACTGAGGGGACAGCCCTATACTCATTTTTTCCATGAGCTGATAGTTTTTTCACTTTGAGGATGGTGAGTGAAACACTGGAACAGGTTGCCCAGAGGATCTCCATCCATGGAGACTTTTAAAGCTTGGCTGGATGAGGCCCTGAGCAACCCGATACAACTTTCAGCCCTGCTTTAGGCAGGAGTTTGGATCACTTGACCTCCAGAGGTCTCTTCCAACCTAAATTATTCTATGATTTTATTTTTCCTTCAATAGGAGGCAGTAGTTATCTAAGATCTCCAAATGCATCAAATGTTGTTTTTTTTTTTTACTCAGTACTTTTATAGCTGTGCGTGTTAGTAAGCTAAAGACAAAGACTGCCAGTGTCATTTGAGATGGTGTGTTTGCCTGTTAGTGAACACTTCAGTTTATCGAGAGTGGTAACAGTGCTAAAGGCAGGAGAAGATGTGACCTCAGCTAACAGCACAACGTGATGTCAGCATGAAATGCCTGCAAGGCACAACAGAGGCACCTCTATAAATGGCAGCGTGTATCATTTAATGTACATCCTCTGCTGATTTGGTGTTATACTAGAGTTGATTAGAATACTTTATGCTAGTTTTATTGGTCTGTCATCAGTGTGACTGTCAAGTTGCACATGGGCATATTTAGTGAAGAATTAAGATGCAGATTACTTCTTGATTTTAATGTTAAGAACTTAAAGCTTGATATTTAAATGTGGATATATTCTAATTGTTTATCTGAGGAGCAGCTTGCTACAAATTAGTAGGTGAGACTATATTTTGTTCCATTTAATCTTCATGCTGTTCTTCAAAATACTCTTTTTAGAAGTCTTTTGAACCTTTACTTGTAATGGTAAGCTTTATTTTGCTGGCTGAGCTCTGTGTTCCAGTTACCTATGTAGAAAAACTAAATGTTTCTTTTAACTCATATTTGAATGCTTTTTTTTCATCTCTGACAAAGTAAAGTTTTTTACCCTTTTCCCTTGTAATGTTTGCAAAAGGAAGCTAAGTTGAGCTCTGAGCTCTGTGTTCCAGTTACCTATGTAGAAAAACTAAATGTTTCTTTTATTTGAATGCTTTTTTTTATCTCTGACAAAGTAAAGTTTTTGACCCTTTTCCCCATAATGTTTCTTTTAACTCATATTTGAATGCTTTTTTTTATCTCTGACAAAGTAAAGTTTTTGACCCTTTTCCCTCATAATGTTTGCAAAAGGAAGCTAAGACTGGTTTAAATGTAGTCTAGGTGACTAAGAACCACCACCACCCTGCCCCCCAACGAACTCAACCATGTTCCAGGCAGTAATTATCAGTGGTTCTTTGTGTCAGTGGGAGGGGGTTTCCATATGCTAGCAGGAATTAGTAGGATCCTGGTTCTAATGTTTAAAAACTAAACACAAAACTACTATAAAACAAAGAGGGAATGGAAGTTCTCTGGCCCATCTCCTCTGTTCTGTTTTTCAGTAAAACCTTCATCAATTCAGTCTCCAGGTTGTAAAGTGGAGGGAGTGCAATAGTAGGGACCCATGAAGCTTTGCATGGGAAAGAAGGCAAGGCAAACAGCTCAAAATGAGGTTAATGGGAGCATTGACTTCTTATGAAAGCCAGTATGCAAAGGTGGCATTGAAATTCACGTTTCCCAGTTAAAACACATGATCTTACTTGCTTTCAATCTCTGGAGCGAAGCTGAAAGTGAATCTAAATATAGATATGTGCTGTGCTTCACGTGTGCCAATTCCTCTGTTTGCTAATTCTTCTTTAAGTGAAGGCAAGCACAGATGGTTGCTACGGAGAACCAGATGACTTGCCGGCACGGTGGTGTGCTTGCAGGAGTGGGACTTGGACAGGCTTGAGGCTGCTTTGTTGTCATTGCTTTTAGTTCAAAATTCTCATTTAGAAAGTTGAAATTCCTCAGTTTTGTCCCCTTTTTTAGTTGTGGTGGGATTCATTTATGGGTTTTTCCATTCTAGCAAGATGCTTGACCTTTCAGTCATTTATTGTTAAGGAGCCATTCTCGTTAGGTGTGGAGCCTAAACGAGATCGGGACATGCATGGAGAAGTTCAAATGTAGGACTTGCCTTACTTCCATAAGAGTCTTAAGGATTCCTCTCTCCATAGTGCCAGGAGACAAAGGTCTTCTCATCCCTTCACAGACCCTTTCCTTCAAACTAAATAATGCCAAGAAGAGACCCTCACCAGAGGGGCAGCATGAGTGTGGTTTCATCTTTTTAGCTCAATTAAGTTAGCTTAGCTGGACTGAAAGGCCCCCAGGTGCTGGTTAATATGCAGGCTAATGGTTCAAAGCCTGCTTCCCTGGCTTGCTTGTGGCTCCTAAGCATGGATTCAGTATTTGGCAATATCTAGGGAACTGGTGGGCTGTGCACAATATCCACTGAACCAGGATGCTGCTGGTCACTGATAGCTTCAGGCTGCTACAGCAGTACAAATAGTAAATAGCCATTGTATGACCAAGCCATTCAGTTCCAGTCTGGACAAAATAATAATTATTGCTACTTGGAGATAAAGTAAGTGCTCTGTAATGGAGGTGAGTGATTCAGGTGGCTCAAGTGACCAAAGTGGTTGACTTGTGAGCCTCAGCTGAACCAGGCTGATCCTGCGCTCATGTCCTGGGAGACCCCAAAATCTTTTATCTCCCAATAGACTGATAGCTCGTAAAGCAGTTGGTCACATATGAAGAATAATTATCCCTAGACAGAAATCTCTTACTTCTGGGGTACCTGCAAGTATACAGGACTTCAGTGTTTATGCCTGTGAAAGGAACAAAGTGGTCCAGCCAGACCCCTTAAGCTGTAACTGGTACTTGCCTTCTCCAGAAATGCTGAAGGCTTATCTATACATTGAGCACAGAATTTGGGTTTAGGGATTTGATAAGACATTTTCCCACAGATTTTATTCCTGTTTCTTCTGAGTTTTGGCTGCTCTGGAGGCAGAGTGCCGCTAACTGCTAGCTTGTGTCCCATGTTTGGTTTTCAGTAACATCTGTTGACAGATGGCAGTGCCCTATGAGTGCTCCCTATTATTTGTGGTTAAACAACAAGGTACTAGCAGCCTATATTGCATGCTAAAAATTACTGAATTGGGTGGAGAAAGATTTATTATGTGGCTTTTTCTTCTGCAACCCAGCCTGCTGACATTTTTTGATATGCTACTACTGATACACTTTTCTGTTTTCCTTCAGTTCACATCTTTATAGACTATAGTTAGTTGTTCATGCTAATTTTTTTAATGTTAGTTCTTCATACTGATTCTTCAGATAGCCTAAGCAATGCCTGGAAACAGCTGCTAATAATAAAAACTTGCTAATTTGGTACTCATATCTGCCTCCACTTTCACACCTCCTCTGTGCTATTACCGCTTCCATACCTCATAGTGTTTGAGTCATGGAGTTTGTGAGCATTTTTTAATGTGCCAACAGATAGTAATCCTGCCTGTCAAAGCGAGTATTAACACTTAGTTACATGTGGCATAATACTGACATGGTCACTCCTTCTGCTTCTGATTTGTGAAAATGTAAAGCAAATGCATAACAGTCTGGAATCTGACTTGCTCCTAAGCAGTATTATAACTTAAAAATAAATTACTTGCTTGTCAAGCTCCTTTTACTTGGTGAATGAGTAAATGAAAACAGTGAGTCTCTGTTCTCAAAGAGGTTTTTTTTACAACTGGTTGAAGTTGCATGTGCTTTGGGACAGATGTTCTTGCACGGCTGTGCGTCACTGTGAAAACTCAGATGAATAAGCCCAGAAGCTGAAGGTTCAGAAATGAAACTTTCAAAGTCTGTAACTAGTTGTTGTAATTTGAGGATTGGCTTCAGTGTCTCTTTCAGCTAGTAGAAGGAAGGTCTTGGTGTCACCTGGATTCTTGATGTTGCTATACCAAGTAGTACAAATAATAAATACAAACCACCAAATATATATATATACACACTTGTATATAATAAAAGTGTATAGCTTTGCCCATCCAAGTGAGAGGCTATTGTGAAATGGATGAAATAGAAGGACCATGACATTCCTTGTTAGATTTTATTCTGTAAAACGTATTTCATTTTGAGAAACTTATTCTTGTTTTTTTAGTTCTCTCCAACTCATGTACAGTTGGGGGAGTCATACTCAAAAAGATCTTTCATATGAACTTTTAAATTGTAATGCTAAAAGCAGACCTAAGCCATTTTAGTCTTGGTGCATCCTTGTAATGTTTGTACCTCTGACCCAAGGCATGCTCCTGTCTCTGAAATGAAATGTGTTTAAAATCAAATATTTTAATTCTTTAACGTGTCATTCTCTTTTGTTCCTGCTCTGGAATGTAAAACCTAGGTGCATCAGGATGCCTTACAGCGCATGAGACACAAAGTGCCTTTAATAACCTTGAACTTAGGCTTTTTTTACCTAAGTACACAGGTGTATTACAGAGCATCATGTATTTGAGTGAGGACCTGCAGGGAGTTCACTGGATGAGCTCACCCTTCTGAAGAAAAATCATCCATTTTGCCTCTTGCAAAACAGAGACGATGTTCTTCGGCACCTCCTCTGCTCTGAGTCATGGCTTTTCTCCTGTATAAGAATGTGAAGTGAGGGGAAGATGACAACAAAATCATCTAAAAATAAAGACTCAATAAAAATGGGGCTATAGGAAAGGATGCAAACCTGAGGAAGCAGTGTCCTCCTGTCTTTGATTTCAAAGGTGCTTGAAAGAGCTTTCCTTCCCTCAGCTTTCACCTGTCCCCTCTGTGGCCTGATGGCTGCAGATACTTACCCTGGGGGGATTATCTTCATAGCAAACTTGAAAACAAATCTCTTCTTCCCAGCCATCACTGATGGTAAACCTGGGTTCTGGGAAACATTTCATCAGTTGGATTTCATCAGTGCTACTGCACTGAAAAAGGCCCAGTAAGTAGTTGAAGACGTTATCTCAACCTGGGAACCTTTTATGGAGTTTGCAAGATACAAGTGTGTCGGACTTCAGCCTTATTTATTTTAATTTGCTGAATAACTTTGAAAGCAGGCTGTTTAGGATTAAAGCAATCTATTAGTTTTTATTGTCAAACCTGATTAGGACTTAAGCTCAAATGTTGTGCTACTTGGTTTTGCAGTTGGTTGCTCATGTGCTCTCTTCTATTTGGAACTGGTAGGATATTACAATATTATGAATCCACTTTATTTTGATTTCTCTTCCTGTCCTCCCATGCCCCCCAAATACAAAGGTGTCTCAGTCTTGTAAGTCCCAGAGCGCAGATGGGCCTAAAGTTTTGGAGGCCTATCCAGAAGGTTTTCATGCATTAAAGCACATGCCATAACATGTCTGAACAGGAGGAAGGTTTAAATTGGTCATCCTTGATTCATCCTACATAGTTGTCCTAGGATTTGAACCTGTGTCTAGCAACTTACAAAATATCAACCAAAAAGGTATTATTAGTGGGATTACTAGACATTTGAATTATCTCTTGGGTATGGTATTGTTTTAGACATTTTTTTACTTTTAACATCAAACTGTATGAAGTGACTTTATAGTAATGGAGGATAAGGAATCATGACTTCAGTCACTAGGAAGTATTTAATTGAATTGCTGGACTGAAAAGGATGCCTGTCTCTTCCTTTTTGAGCATGAAATGAGTTGATCTGACAAATAAGAAGACGCATATGCGCCAGTTCCCAGGATGGTTCACAAAGCACACAGCTCATGAAGTCCCGTTATATATGTTTTGCAATGATTTCTGTTTTCCCTTCTCTACTCCCTATCCCAGCTTCCCCATGTGTTGTAGAAACTTAATCTCTTTGCCTCTCCTTGGTACTTTCCAGAGCCTATTTCCATCTCCCAAAACTTTAACTCAGGCAATGTACATTAAGTATCATATTAAACTCTGTGCTGGTTACCTAGTTATGTGCATTGCTTGACCAGAGTGAGACCAAAAATAACTGCTGTGCTGGCAGTAAAAATCACTTAGTTGAGTGTCCTGCCTTTATCTGATCACTGTTTCCCCCTTCTCAAAAAAAAAAAAAAATCCCACCCCACTCCAAATTAGCCAGCAAATTTAGAATATGGACGGATGGTGCCTGTTGGCAGCCAAATGGAGACAATAACCTCATAAGCTTAATTTCCTGGTAGACTCCTCACAGTTGGCAGGAAAAGTTGCCTGGGTGTGGGGTCTGTGTAGGTGATGCTGGAACAAGTTGGCACTTGAAAAGAAAGATTTCACTATGTTGGGTAATCTCTGTGTTTCAGGCAAGTAGTAAAAATCCATGTAAGTTTTCAGGTTTATGAGTTTAAGCTTTAGGGTGAATTGTACATCCTAGAACTGAAATAAAAGTAGGAACTGTTCATCTTAACATGTATATTTGTGATTTTCTTTACTATTTGACACAGTATTTAATAAAGCAGAAGCACAGTGGTGTAATGGAGCCTGTGGTTCTCCTGGTGACTTCTGCTTACAGCATGAGCAGCCTGCTGAAAAGGGGACAGCTTGGAGTCTTTATAGACCGAGTCTTTATATGGACTACACTTTACAGCTTGCAATTTAGGAACAAAGTGTAAATGTCATGTATGAAGGGAAGTAGCTTTCTACAGGGTAGACAAATCAGTGCAAGGGGGAAGAAGCTGCTATCTAATTTGTCTGTTTGAATTCTCAATGCAGTGATCTTTCAGGGTCACAGATGTACAAAATGGCTGTGCCAGCCAGACTTGCCTTAGGGAGAGGAGAGATCTCAAGCTGTTTAGAAAATGGTTCCTTATCTTAATGAAGTGTTGTTTTCTTTTTATTTTTGACTTGTTGACTCCTTTCCAGTCTTACATGGAGGCAAGCGTGCCTGTGTGAAACCAGAAATCTATATAGATGGAAATCAGTTGTTTAGTTAACCTGCGAGACTGGGGTGGAGGTTTTCTTTGCATCTGCATAGATTTGAGATTCCTTATGGCTGTTCAGATCCGGGGTGTTTAGTTTCATAAATGCCAATGTTTGCTGTTGATGTTGCCTCACTTAATGATTTCAGTGTCTTTTCTGAATGAGGAAGGATGGTGGGACTTAAACCAGCAGTGCTCACCACCTTGTCTGAATCTTGTTCTACACCAGCTACTCTAAGTTGGCAGAATCACCTGTGAAAAGGTGTCATTGCTAAGGAAAGATGAGTGGATTTTTTTCCCCCCCCTCAGCAGTGGTGAAAATGGCTAAGGCAGGCTTGCTCTGCAATCAGTCTTCCCAGCTTTTGCATGGGAACATATTTGTATTTTAATGTCTCCAATTCTATTTAGGTCAGTATTTGTTTTGTGAAGTCTGTAATGGCTATATCCAGAGTAAGATGTTTAGCTGGGTCATGATTAATCTTTGTATTCTTTGTGGTAAATGTGAATGATTCTGCTTGGCTTAACTTACTTTCTTTAGGGCTAAGTTAAATTACATTACCTTGCATTTGCTGTAGCTTAAGAGCAGCACGAGGGCTGTTACTGTGGCTCAGCTGGTGTCTTATAACTTGTTAAGCAGCAATAATTTGATTGTGAGTCTGAGTCCTGAGGCAAATTCATCCTTCCTTTTTACCTGACAGACTTTGTCCTTGAACCAGAGGAGATCTTTTGCCTGCTTGTAAATATGTTTATTCATAGCTTCCTCCACCTCTTACCAAGTTCTGAACTTTGATTTAAGCAAAGTTACTAAGGTCAAAATTAGCCTGCCCTTATTCCCTTTGTTTAGCTTTTCTTGTGGGTAAGGTGGTCTCGGGGTTAGAGTCAAGTTGTATAAGAGATATGGTAGAGGAACTGATAGAATTAAGGTCGGGTGAATTGATACTTTACTGGTCTGTCATACCATGTTTTACCAATTCTGGTTTCTTCATTGATCCTGACTGATCTTTTTATTTGATGCAGTTAAGTAGCTTTATGTGGGGAAGCTGATTTCTTTCATTGTTCTTTCATGGATGTAACAGCTGTGGGAAAGTTATCTACTATGCACACAATATATGGGAGGAAAGCAGGATGGTTACTAAAGAACTCAGAATGACCAGCTGTGGTGTCCAAGTCAATTACTGAATCCCATTTGGGACCAACTTTCAGTCATGGCAGAAAATTTTGGATGGCTGGGAGACAGTCTTAAGTTTTACCTAGGCGCAGAGGCCTGAGGATGGCTGAGAAAGGGTGTTGAGCCACGGGGAGAAAGTGAATAGCACCATTGATGGAGGCCAAATAAGAATGGGTTAGGCAGGATTATGTTAAACAGACTGATTAAGACACAAGTACTTTTATTTCTTTAACTGCCCTTTTTCTTTTAAAAAAAAGGGAGGAGGATCTTTGTGCTTATTTTTCCTATATATGGAGTCTGAATAACAGTAATTCTTTTTAACTATACTTTGACTGCATTATTTATATTGTAAGCTCTTTGAGAGAGATCCTTTTTTGCTTTGTAGAACATTAGAGTCCCCCTGCTTGCTCAGGGTTTCACATTGCCTCTGAAATATGAATATTGTATTAAGTAGTCTAAAGTCATTAATGACAAAAGGAATGAAACTTTCTGCAGTGTCTTGACTCCATCTTTGTATTTCCTTTTTTCCCCCCTGAATATGACTGCTGTACCTAATGATGATGTTTGTTTATGGGGGAGGAATGTGGAGGGAAGGCGCTTAGACCTATCTTTTAGATTATCTTTTAAAGGAGGTTGGGGGGTGGGGGGAGAAACAAGCTTCCAGAAAACAGAAGCCATGCTGACTTAATATTTTATAAGCTGTGACACATTTTTGGCTTTGGAGCCTTTTTCCCATGACTCTTTTCCTTGAGGCAATGGTTTGCTTAAAATGCAGCTTTGAAGGGTGGGTAAAGAGGGCTCGAGAAACTGATGTGTCTCAGGAATTGGAGCTTTCCACTTGTAGATTAGGAATTCAGACTGTGTTTATATTTGAAGCCATATTAAATATGAATTTGATTCTTTTAGGTTCCGTTATCCAACCACATGGAAACCATATACTGTACTGAAGTGTCTGTCAAATAGGCCACTACTTAGTTTACCAAAACCTTTCTATGCTTATTTGAAATTGCATAGAAGGAAATCTGAGATACTGGCATCTAAAAAATAATCAGGTCAAGTTCTGCACACTCTTGCATTTGCCTCCATCCCCAATGTATAGAGTGGGAAGCAGAATTTAGCCTAGTGTGATGGTGATTAAATAAAGGAAAATCTCTGATGCATCTTCTGGTATTTGCTCTGATTCTGCCTTTTCTGCATGACCTGGAGTCAGCCTCTTTGTGTGTGTTTTGCCTCTGTTTCCACTGTGTCAAAAAAATGGAACTAATCCTCTCTAGATCATACATAAAGAAGTCTGTGCAATGTATTATTAGAAGTAACCGTTATTGAAAATCCATTCTAAAAGTTGCTGAACTAGCATTTTTTCACTGAAAGTAAAACATGGCTTACTGCTCTGAGGTTGGGTGCTTTTTTCAAACCAGTCAGTCTCCAAAATGTTTTCATAATCTGTTATCTACTAGTTTCTGCTTTTGCTTCTAAAAAAAGAAGGTTTTCAAAGTTACCATTGAAGTCACTGATCTTCTTGACTGTGGTTTCACTGCTTTTTCTACAATGATCCTGGGAAATGTAAAATACTAATTATTCAGTTATTGGGTTTTTAACCCCAGTGTCTCAAAAGAGAATAAACAAAGGTGGTTTGATTGATGGCAAACCATTGCTGCTTCTCTGCCAGTATCTACCAAAATGTGTGATGTGGGTAGGGAATAGGTATTTCTCACCAGCTCTAATGGGATGCTGGTCTAAGCTCTGGTTGTAGTTGAATATGCTTATGTAGACATCACAAAAGCTGGTGTGGGCTGCAAACTTTGGCACTGGCATGATGGTGCTAAAGTACGGTTTGTAAGATCCTGTGTGCACACAGCTTATCAAAGCTAGGCTCTGCTTGCTCACGTAGAGGTAAATTGAGGTGGTGGTGGGACAAGAATCCTCCTCCTCTGAGTGCTAGTTTTATTAGTTAGGAGTAGGCAGAAACTTTTGCTTTTTAGTGCATCAAGGAAGAGAGTGCTGATGCAGCTAGTCACTACTACTAAATATTCCAGGATAAGTCATATCAAGGCAGGTTCCCCATCCCTTTCCCTTGCTAACAGCTGCAGTGGATGCTCTGGAGAACACACAGCTAACTCTTTAACCTAGTAGCAATTGTCCCAGGAGCTCCTGAAGCCATTGCCAGACATGTTTTCCGTCAGCAGAAGTGTCTCAAGCCACTGGTTGGTAACCATTCTGTAGATAGAGTATAGCCTTGGTCATAAAATCCAACTTTGAATTAGTTTTAAATAAACAGAACTTGTCTGTACACTTCGGTGTTTGCATATGTGCCTTCACAGGCTGTAGTAATAGGCATCTTTTAAAGATGAAGCATTTATTTATGGTAGAAAATCCTGGTATCATGCTGGTCATACCTGTTGTAGTAGTTGATAATCTTTCTCAAGATGCATGTGGGCTGTGGAGTTGCTGCCTGTTGCTCCCTAGTTTTCCTTTCATCATTGTTCTTTTGCCTCAACCACCTGCAGTTTTAGACATTCTTATCTCATGGTCATTGCCTCACTGAGCATTTTACAGTATTTTAAATGGTTGTCTAATTAAAGTAGATTAATATGCATCAGGCCAGGCATTCTGGGTGGGAGTCATTGATGTGTAATGTGCATAAAACCATACAGTTTTTGCAGCTGTAATACCTATGTTCTTGCATTAGCCTTTAACCAGGCAGATGAATGCCTCAGGACAGAAGCCCTGGCTCCTGTCTTCTGTGGCTGTATAGGAGATGTAGGCTGACAGCCTTGTGTTTTCCTTTGTTGTTCAGGAATAACTGCACACGTTGTGTTTCTTGGCTCAGAGGGGGCTGCTTGGAAAGTTAAGGATGCCCCACCATCTCATAGAGGTGGCAAATGCAAAGTGCCAAGCAGCATGTTGCCCATTACTAATTGTAACACCTAAACGAAGGTCGTGTTTTCCTTTGTTGTTCAGGAATAACTGCACACGTTGTGTTTCTTGGCTCAGAGGGGGCTGCTTGGAAAGTTAAGGATGCCCCACCATCTCATAGAGGACGAAGGTCTCGGACAGGGCCGGCACTACAGCTTCCCCAGGTCCTTCCAACACATCTTACTGGCTTAACTTCACCGACCCAGCTCTCCTGAGGCCTATGCCGAAAGGAAAGAAGGCTGCAGTTTGGCATTTTTATCTCCTTGTAGGTATTTCTAGAAAGCTTTCTGCTGCCGGAGTTGAGCGCAGTAACAGGCTTTGCACCGGGGAGGATGTTCGGTGGTGGCTAGAAGTGGGATCTCCTGCAGCACTTCTGCCCTGGCACACCCCACCCCCCCACCCCCCCCTT
>NW_008794888.1:9058309-9086523 GCF_000699145.1 Aptenodytes forsteri | reverse complement strand
CACTTGTGCTCTGGGTAATTTGAGGCAGTAAGATGCTTTTGCCCTTTTTGTAACAGTGCTTTGTCCTAAAAATGTCAGGATGCTCTTTCCTTCCTAATACAGCTCTGTGTGCTAGCTGTCAACACTTTACACCTTGGTGTGCTGCAAGTATAGAAAATGAGCAGCCCTTCAGGAAGCAATAAGTGATAGCAATATAAAATGCAATTTCCTTTTGTTGACAATGATGTGTGTTAGAGCAGTCAGCATCTAGGTGAGCTGCACTCGTGACAATTACTGGAGTAGGCAGAGGGATTTGTGCAGGGAGTGCCAGTTGAGGAGCACAGGCTGGAGAAGATGCCTTTTCCTATGATGTCATGGCAACAGATGGTGCTAATAGCTGGAAACCTGAACCTGGTCTGTGGGGATGGAGGCACCTGATCGCTTTGCACATGGCGTTCCTGTCCTTTGCAGGTGAAAAAGCATCTGTCCATTTAAAGGCTTCAGTTTCTTGTTGTACCTCTTAATTAACTTTATTTATATAGGGTACAGACAGTCCAGGTAAGACAAAACTTGAGCTATTGATTCTCTAGGTATCTGCTTTTTCATATGGGTTTTGGCAAATAAAGCCCAAGCCGTTGCCAGCAGATGTCTCCCTGGGAGCTCAGTTTAGCACTGTCTTTGGTAGCTGTTTTCCTGTAGTGTTGCTGGGTACCATCCCTGTGAAATAGGGAACACAATTTCAAGTGTGGCTAAGCTTCGCGCAACCTGTCAAGAACTAAATTAAAACATTTTTTTCTAATAGTTTGTGATGTGATTTCTTGGTTCTGTGAGCCACTTGCAAATGTCCTTTTTGAATATGAATAAAACAGTTTTGAAGACTGTTGTCCTGTTGAAACAGAAGACTGTTTCAGTTTGCCCATGTGTTAAAATAATAACAAATATTTCTTGCTGCCATGGAATGGCTGTGCTTTTTCCTAACATTTATATAATTTTAGAACAAGTACTGTGCAAGGTCAACCACAGACCCTGGCAGAGCAAGCTGTTGCCTGGGGTAGTGGGTGTAGCGTGGATGACCGGTAGCTGGATGATGCCGCTGCCCATTTTGCCTGCTGCCTGAATTTCCGACAGAGCAGAGGCTCTCTGCAAGCACAGGGAGTCCAGGCTGTTGCTGTAAGTTTTCTGGCAAGTGCAGAGCACCAAGCTAAAACTTGGAGGTGAGGGCAAGGAGGGGAAAGGTTCATTGCTTGCTCTTCAACCTGATGCATCCCTGCCACGTTTGTGTATGAAGATGGTGCCTGAGTGAGCTCCTGTGCTTCTGCAGAATTGAATTTTGCTGTCTTGTCAACGAAGGCAGAAGAATTCACTTTCTTTGATACAATTATTTGCCTATATAATTAAACTTCACTAAGGCTGAGGAGAAAGCTTAACATAGACACTGAGCAGCACAGAGGATTAATATTAAAATGGAAAACCAGTTGCTTTATCTGCTGTTCGTGAATCAAGGAACACTTTCCTGCAGCTATATTAGTCCTGCAATAGGCCATTAATTCCTGTAGCTCTGGAAGAAGATATTTCCTGACTCTAAAAGATCCCCCTGGTCCATCCTGTATAAATAGCCTTTCTCATTGATTGGTATCTCTAGGGCTCAGGGTATATGACCCACTTTGCATTTTTATCTGCAAAGATTATGCTAACGAGAGCACTGTGAGGAGGGAGTAATGTCTGTGCTTGGGGCTGCTGCTGGCGTGTTTCCACCCGGTGTAATGTAAAGGGTATTTTCAAGGGTCCAGAACAAAAAAGACAGCACCCCCAAGTGCAGTCAGCAGGGAAAGCTGAGGCAGCAAAACACAGAAGTAACACCCTGTTGTGGAGCATTTAATAGACTCTGAAATAATTGGTGTGTTTGTGGAAGGCTGTGTTCGTAGATAATCGTATCTCTGTATGGACAGCCTGGCTATGAACGGTGGGTGGGTGCCCTGAAAGGGCTAACAAAGAGCCTCTGGGTGACAGGAGGGGGAAGTGCGGGGTAGGGAAAGGCTGGTTTTGCTCTTTAAATTGAAACTGTATGTAAACATGTGGGCTTTTGGGGTGGGTGTGGTTTTTTCCAAGGTATGTGTTGTGGATTTCCTGATGCTTTTGAGGTCTGGGGGAAAGCTGTGTGGCTGGCTGGAAAGGGCACTGTGGGAATATTGTATTTCCAAGGATGACTTTGAGGAAAACAGATGCTTATCTTTTTCTCTTCTCACTTTTTTTGCCTTGTGTTCGTGTCTGTCTGTCTCTCGATTATTATTATTTTTTTAATCTGTATGTTGCAAAGGCTGTGTCTGTGCAGCTCCTAGCACATGGGTTTGTCATTCTTGTTTACGTGTCTGTATGAACTGTACTAAGCTAATTAGTGAAACTAATAAATCCTGGCTATTTTTAAGAATTTATCTCAGCTTTTGGTGCTTTTGTGAATTCTTTTGGCTGTTTGAGCTTGTTGCTCCTTCACTCAGTATCATAGCTATTTTGTTGTCTCCTATTGCTACTTAATTTTACAAAGCTTGTAGGAAAGTGAAACCTTTTTACCGCCTCTTTTCTAAATCTTTTAAAGCTAATGGAAACTTTCATATTGCTGAAAACTGTCTGAATGACAGTTTCACTAACTCTTAAAAATTCCCATTTCCAGGTGTGTTAGTTTAATGAACAGAAGTTTCTGAAAAGCACTTTGCTGTGTTCTTAGCGTATGAGCATTAACACAACTATTAGAGAGTGCATGCTGTGGCTTGTTGACATAATGATATTAATATTGTCAACCTTATGGTTTTAAAAATCATGTTTTGAAGCAAACAGGCTCATAAATATTGAATCCTTTTTATTTGTCTCTTGTTTTCAAGTCTTTAAGGCTCTTGTTTTCAAGCTTCCCCCTAGCCATCATGGATACAATTTCAGTTGGAGCCATCTGATTCCAGGATTGAAAATTATAATATCCCTCAGAAAAGTAACTTGAATCAGTCGTGAGTTGCATGATTTCAGATTAGTCATCTCCAGGAAGATTTGTCTGACTTACCAGGCCAGTCCTTGAGAGCAGATTTTGAATGTTGCTAGGGCTATTGCTTATTCTCTCAGGTAGAAGTTGGTAGTTGCTTTCCATATGCAGACTGTCTGGTGTTGGATGTGGTCAGGTCAGGGTGTCATCAATTTACTCAGTTAACTTTATCATACTGGAATTGATTTAATAAATGTAGGATTCCTCACTAACAGAAATAAGCTTTGTTTATTATTGCTACTACTGCCCAATTGTTTTTCCCCTTGCAGGGGGATGGCAGACATCAGTACTCTGACATTACCACGGTCATGTGCTTGGGACTGAGCAGGATGTGTATCAGAACAACTGCCTGTGTAAATATGATGTATTTGGAGCAGAAAACAATTCCAAGTGTTACTTCTTTCAGGAATCTGCTTTCCCTTTGTGATAGTAGTTGAAGACCTGTTAGGTTATGAGCAGCTTCATTAGCTTGTAATTAGACAGAATGAGGCAGCAGCCAAGATGATGAGTGTCACCTTTCCTAGCTAAGGAAGGAAAACTGAAACATTTTGGATTAAAGAAAAGCACGTGGGTGTTGGAAGGATTATTAAAATAAAAAGTATTTGTCCACTTACCTGGTATGACATTCTTGGCTTGGGTCTCTAAGTACCACCTTACCTGTGGCTGATGGCAGCCATATCGCTTATTGTATTTATTATGGTCATGTTGTCTAGATTTACACTGTATAAACCTTATTCAGAAGACAAACTCCCACCCACAATTATACATATTCTAGTTTAAATAGGACATTGTATGTGAGATAAGAGAAAGAGGCCAAGGTAATGGTGCTATGCATATCCTTGCAGACATGATCATTGCTTTGGCTGGCTCAGTCCTGGTGAGCCCTTGGAGGGATCCCCACTGAGGTCAGTTTTTTGGGAATTCACATGAAAGCCAGTTGTGAAGGATGATGAGGTGATTCATTGAATTGTGCTGGAAGGTGGCAGCAGGGGTGGGCTGGGACTGGAGCTAGTGGCTGGGTCAACCTGGGAGAACTGGACCCAGGGGGAGAGGGGCGGTGGGTGGCACTGGGGGGGCTGACCGGGGTCACTGAGTCCAAGTGGGCGGCGTTTTAAAAGCTCAAAATACTGTGCCTGGTGTGGAGGGTGGGGAAGGAGGGGCAATGGCTGGGGCCAGGAGGAGAGAACAGCTGGGAAACTGTGGGAGGTGGCCGAGTGAGAAACTGTAATGATGTACTGTGCCTGTGTACTGCTGCTCATGACTGTGACTCCTTCGTTTTTAAACGCTTAGTTCTGCTGAGGAGCACGTATGTGTCTCTATCTTTAGTGGGTGCATAAACTTGTTTTCCCAGAGAAACCTATACAATACCTGTAAATGTTGGAGCTGAGCAGGCTTGCAGCTAGGCCATATGTGGGTTGGTGTGTGCTAATGGGAAGAGGCATTTAACCTTAGCTGAAGCTGTCACATTTGGAAGCTGGTGGTACACCCAGAGAGGAGTGAGTGACACCTCCTGTCCTGTGGGAGTTACAGCTGGAGATGGGGGTGCCAGATGCTGGCCCTGGGGGAGAGCACAGTCTGAGGTGTCCAAAGGGTGTCTGTCTGAAAAACATTGGCCAATGCACGTTGGGTTGTGTCTGGCAAAAAGGAGTACCTCTGGAGCAGGCAGAGCATCTATAGATTCCACCTTCTGGCCATGGTGCTTCAGTCTATTTAGATGTCAAACTAGAGATTTAACCGCTTAAATTTAAATGTACAATTGAAGGGGGGAAGGTGGTGTCCTGTAAAAGGAAATTCTTGCAAGTTGCTCGCCCACTTCAGCGGCACTGATGCTTGGACATGGGACATGATAAATGGGCACAGTGGGGCCAGAGCAGGTTTGCAGAGTCAGGCCTAAAGACCGTAGCGGGGCATCTTCGTTAGGAATAAACATGATCATAAGCTGCTTTCCACACTTTGTAGTCACTGCAGAGTAGCTCTCTTCTCTAAAGCTTACAGATAAATAACTACAAGATTTGAATCTGACATCTTAAAGTTTTTTAAAAGCCAGAAAGCATCTCCTTTCATTGGAAAGGAAATTTGAAACTCAGTTACTTTGCTTTAAAAGGTCCCAGGCTGGCATTTCAGGCAGGGGAAATGCTGGCCCTTGTTTACTGTGGTTCCTGAACAGCTAGCACAGTCTCTTCTCCCCATTTTACACCTTGCCCAGGCCTGAAGGGGTTACGTTTTAAAATGAATAATGACTAAATTTATTCGTCATGGACAAACGATGACAGCTGTTGAGATGCTCCTGTTAGCGCTTCCCAGGGGATAAAGTCAGGCTGGTTCCTAGTGCAAGCCAGCCCAGCCAGGCAGACTCAGCTTGTCTTCATCCCGGATTATTTGTCCCGGGTTCCCCTCACTAGCAGGAAATTTCCTTCCTAGAAGTGAACCGAAGTTTCCTGTGCGGAAATGGGTGTTGATGAGAATCCCGCAGAGCCGCAGTTGTAGAGAGGACTGGAGCCATAGCTGTTTAACTCCATGTGTGAAGACAGCATGCTTAATGAATACGAGGGGCAATGATTGATTATGTTCTGGACTGAAAGCCGTGGCGCTCTGTGAAGCACTGTTACATCTGGGCACGCTATGGAAAATATGAAGGAATGTTGAGGAAGCTTATTTGCAGAAGGATATGTACTTGTAAGCATTTTTTTTTTCTTCTTAAATAATGTAAAGGAATTGAAAAATGTAAAGCAAATTGTGTTCCCTGTTTCTCTAAGACAGCAGAGTGGTGAGGAGACAAAGGCCTCTTTTGTAAGGGCATGTCTCTGATAGAGAGTGCTATGTGGCCCTTATAAATGAGCACGGGGTGTGTGTGTGTGTGTGTGTCTTGGGATGGGAGAACATCAATGGTTATTTAATGTTAGAACATGGCACCAATTCCGCTTCGGTGCATCTCTGCTGGAGTCATGAGTTACACCCATGCTGAATTTACCACCTTGTGATTTGCAGATAGGCTGCAAAAAATACAATCCAAGTTCAAATGATTATTGTGAACAGGAGCCAATAAATGAGGGGGGGGAAGGCTTTTTAATGATAATGTATAGTTGCTTGTTTTTCTCTTATTTTCTGTACTTCCATGTTCAGGTTTCTTTCTGTTCTTTGTTTCTTTTTCTGTCCTGCACACGTGCTGCTGGAAGACGATGTGCAGTTCTGAACGTGGCGCTGTCATTCTGCACTACTTGGATGAGAAAACGCTGTTGGGTTATTGAAGGGATATTCTGATTTGATAAACATGTAATCCTTAGTTTGTGAACTAATGAACAGGAAGATGTGACTGTAATCAAAACATCCCCAAAACTGTGGGCTGGCTGGTTGTTTTTTTGGAGTGTTGTTTTTTTAGCTAATGCTCAGAAAAGCCTGTTTTAAATGAAAATGATAGTTTATTTAATTGCTAAAATGCTACAGGAGTGTGATCCTTTTAATATCTGTCTTTCTGAATTTTTATTTATTATATGAAATAGCAAACCACACCCTCTTCTTTCAGAGAGGGGAGGCTTTAAAAATGCAGTGAGTTAACTGAGACTGTATCTAGATAGCCTAAAATGCAGCTGATGGAGAATTTTATTACCAGATGAAAGTGATTTTGAAGTAGTAAAGTATCTTTTTGTTTTGAGTATGACTGACTTTCTCTTGGCTGGTAATATATATGAGACAATCATTTGCTTCATCTCTGTAGATGAGCTTTTGAAATAAATGCAGTTGGGGCAAATCGTGCTCAGAAGTTTTTGTATTCAAGGTCTGTGCAAGTCTTTCTGTATTACTTAAACCCCGTCATAGAGGCTTCAGAGATTACATGTTTTAAAGTCTATTTTGAACTGCCATGATCTTCTGTGCAACTCTCACCAAATAATGTTTTTTGAAATAATTCCTGTTTGAACTAGACTGTATCTTTCAGGAAAAAAAATCAATCTTGCTTTTTAAGAACTGCCTGTGGTAGAATTTGCTGGGTGACACATCTAACCTTGTAGGGAGTCAGTCCTGTGATTATTGCAAAAAAAAGCTGGGGGGGAGGGAGGGGAAAAAAGGCAATTCAGAATTTAATTTGTTTTTAACCTGCAGCCAGTGGCCTTGTTGTATATTTTTCTATTAGGTGAGAAACAATATTAATAAATCACACTGGAAAACTACGTTAATAAATCTTGAGTTGCTGTGTTAACACAGAATATAATCAAGCAACTTGTTAAGAATCTGGCCAGGCTAAACAGTCCCCTACAGTGAATTTTCATTTAATTTAATTAAAAACATATTTTCCAATCCTTTAATCATTCTCATGGTCCTTCCCTGAGCTCTTTTCAAATTATTTTTGAATTATGTATGTCAGAACATGACCAGTGTCAATAGGGAGGTAGCACAGTCTCCATGGTCGCCTTAGGGCACTGTGTTAGACAGAGCCCACATCCTAACTGTGGCTTATGTTCTTCTCCTTAGCTGTGTGACCTTAAATTTCTTGATGTTCAAGTTCATATGTTCACTTATGACTTGTTCACTTTTGCCTGAACACCGGTCCGAGTACCTGTTATTATATTACCCCTTTCCTTTAGATGTTGCTTTTCTTTTTTTGCCCTTTCCCATATTCCAAGACTTCTTGAACATCAAAATTAAGCGGGGAGATGTCCTTGGCCACCTTTCTTAACTTGTTGGATGCTGCTGTCTACCTGTCACTTCAGTGTTGTGCTGTGATTGGAGTATGGCATCGTGTGCACGGGTGCATATCGGAAATGTGGGGTTTAGGTTTTTAGATGATCTGTGACAGTACTCCTGTGCCCAGCTGCTAATAAGCCAATACCATTTTGGGCAGGGAAAACTCCTTAAGGCTGTTGGGCTGAGGACAGTACAGGCTTTTCTTTCAGTGGTTTTATCTCCCCTAGAATTTGTCTTTACTGTTACCAGTTTATTTTCTTACTTTCAGAAAGCTCAACCTGTATTGAATTTCACTCATTAGTGTCTAACTAGGAGCCTGTATTTGTTACTAGATATTCCCAGGTGCTTTCCTGAATAGGGATGGATTAAAGCACCTGCCTGAGTTTTTGCTAAGTGAAATTTCACAAAGGAAATGTTCCTAAAATGGTGGAGAGTGGGTGTGTACCTTGGACTGTTGGAGAGGGATGGACTTGAAGCAGGTCTCAAATCTTGAATGAAGTGTTAGTGTGGAAAAGCTAATTGATGGGGACTGAGGTGGCTTTTCTGGCCTCAATAAATAATGCGCGCCATCTATATCAGCTGTCCAAACACTTTGTCACCTTTCAACCTAAGGCCGGTTTTTAGAGTGGATTAGCTAATCTGTGTAAAACTGCAATATAAGCACTCCTTTGGAATTGAAGTGACCTTCACTGAGAATCAAAGTGACTGTTATTCATTTTAAGTTAATTTATGTTCACATTTGGAAGTAGAGGCTGCAGTTCCCTTTGATTGTACACAGAGTGTTCAATAAGTTTTAATACCCAAAGTATTATCTGTGGCTTGCACCTTTCTGCTGTAGATTTGAAGTTGATTCTTTTTATCTGAATGCATTCATTGAAAGGGTTTATAACATAGCAGCGGCAATAGCAAAGGATTGGGTTAGGTAGCCTGGTGGTCATTGATGAATAACCAGATTTCTAGCCTGAAGATGCTGCCGAGATGAGAGCTGGCAGAGCAGACCTTGACCATGCAGCATGTTTGCCATCGCATGGGCATGTTCCTTGGGACATCCCTTTGCTTCATTGGACTTACAGCTGAGTGTGCTTTTTTTGGCAGATAAAATTTTTGATGATGAAGACTCTGTGGATGGGAACAGACCTTCCTCAGCTAGCTCCTCTACATCTTCAAAGGCCCCTGCAAACTCACGCAGAGTTGGGATGGGGACTACCCGCAGACTTGGGTCTGCAGCTCTGGGCTCCAAGTCTTCAAGTAAGCTGATAGCATATATGAATTGACCTTTATGCGAAGTATTTACAGTGTTCACGTTTGAGCTTATTGCAAGAGCTTCCAGACAGGCCCCCAGGATCCAGTAACAGATTTTCCCCTATGAAACCATTACGTGTACATTGTCTGCATGCCATGACTGAAATTTGGTAGGATGAATCTCCAAGCAGTGCCCACATCCCTATAATCTGTTTTGCATTTTTGAAAGGTTGGACCTGTGCGGTTGTGCACTGAGGGCTATGAGTAAATCATGTCAATGTTGCAGTGTATAGATTTTTGCCTTTATGGCTGCAACTCTAGCTGAACTGAGGCAGGCTGCTTACAGCTACATGCTAAACTTCAGCCCATGCAATCTAAAACTGACACGTTGGCTTTCTTCTAAGACCTTTGGACATTGCTGGTAATGAAGGTGCAGAAAGAAAACTGAGCAGTAATTCTGAATGTGAGCAATAATTCTACATGTGATTATAATTCTACATGTGACCTAGAGAAATGGAGAAAGTTCCCTATATCGGACAGTCTCTGATCTGATTAGTATTCCAGAGACTATTTCTCTTCCTTATCATTTGTCTGTTTGTGCACCTGTCAGATCTGCACCTTCATCTATTATAGATAGGATTAAATCCTTTAAAACAGAATCTCCCATATAATTAAACTAAATATTCCCTTTCATCTTTCAGACTGTGTTCCCTAACTGTTGAGTGACTACTGTAATGACTTTCCTAATGTGCCCTCTGTGCCTAGGAATTGGAAGGATGCTGTGAATGTCTAGTCTGTGCCTGGCACTGAATTTCCCTGTCTGATTTCATTGCATCTGCAGCACTGAGGCTGTGTGGATAGTGAACTTTCTCCTGATTAGGTGCCTTGATAGCTGGTGGTTTCTTAATTGATTCTCTTGTTGATAAGATGATTGAGAAGGCTTTTTCATTTGTATGTCAGCAGCCAAAGAGGGAGCAGGTGCTGTGGATGAAGAAGACTTTATTAAGGCATTTGAAGATGTCCCAACGGTTCAGGTAAGTAGAATTACATGTGAAGACACACAGTACTTAAAAGCAGAAGATGAATATAAGATCTAGTCCTAATCACTGGCAAATCGTGCTTCATTGTGATGTTGGCAAATCTTCTTTAAGGGGAAGGCAAGTTTTAAATGGTGGTATCTGCCAGTAGTTTGTGTGAAACCCTCAGAAGTAGAGGGAATGGGGGTGGGAGGGTTGTGATAGAGGTATCACAGGAGTGGACAAGGAGCTGGATGCGCACGCTGCACAGTGCAGTCTGGTCGAACAAAAACTGAAGTCAGCAGAAGCCTCTCTACGTGTCGTCTGTACCATCTGGGAACTGAAAGCAGTAACGGTGACCTGTGTCTCTGGGATTGCTGCTGTTGTGAGTGCGACAACTGGGCAGTGCATGTCTGCTGATAGATTTAGCTGGATGCTGAGATGTGTCACGTATCCCCTCTCTTTCACCAGAGCTTTATTTTTGGGACAGCTGAACAGCACATGTATCCACTCATGATCTTCTGTAGGTCTTTGCTAATATAGCCACTAGCAGCTGCAGGAATGCTGGTTAAAATAGTGAAAATATAGTAAAATAATAAAAATGATCCTTCAGTCATCTTGTGGTCATTTAGTAATTTTTGATTGCAGGAAATGGGTGTAAATTCTTTGCACTATGCAAAGCCAGCTGTGTCCAAGGCCAGCATGTGACATTTAAGCGTTGAGGAGCGAAGGACATAAGAATGTAGTTGGGAAGTGATCTGCTTTTTTGGAGTAAATCTTGCATTGTGGTGCTACTCTGTATTTAAATTTGCAGATTTATTCTAGCCGGGATCTTGAGGAATCCATAAACAAAATAAGAGAGATACTATCAGATGATAAGCATGACTGGGAACAGAGAGTTTCCGCGGTAAGTAGTGAACTTAGATATGAACTCTTATTAATATAAGCTTATCCAGCACTGAGCTTAATCCCATGAAGAGGGTACTAGGAGAACCTCAGAGTAAGGCTAGAATGTAGTATAAGTGGTGAACATCTGTTATGTTCCCCCAAGCCTGGGGGAAATGTTTCCTTATGAGACTGAATTTAAACCATGTCTGTGAAGGAAAATGCTATTTGATATACAAGAATCCAGTTGAGACAGCATCAGGTTGAACTGGAAGTCATGCAGCAAATCCAGATGTAAAGCTAGAAATTTGCTAGCAGATGCTGAAATCAAAATGTCAAAAGTGGTATTCAGAATATCTTAAAACTTCCTGATGAGGCAGAAAGTCACCTTGCTTATAGAGAACTTATGCTTTTGCAAAAGGAGGTGTAAAAAAAATTCAGAAAGAATTTACACGCTTAAGTTTTGAATAAATAAATATGACTGGAAAATGTGGAAGTGGAAAATCAGATGTTATATGCATGCCAAGATTGAGTTTTATTTACTGAGGTGAGCTGTTTTCATGGTATAAATAGATGCATGATCTTGTCTACACCGTAGGCTTTCATCACTGGTGTAGCAACTTTGACATGTCTGTCAAATCCTGTATTACAGATCTGAGTGGCAAACTGTGCTGATTCAGCTTACTTCAGGGGTTTTTTTTTTGTTTGCTCTACTGAGTAACAGTGAGCTTAAATCGAGGCACTGTTCAGATGCCTCAGTATACATGAGGGCCTGTGAAAGTGTCCATAGGATGAAATGGTGGTCCCTGTAATAGTAATAGAAAACTTCTCAATTTGATGTGGTCAGGGTTCCACTTCTAGTAGAGCCAGATAATTATTTTAATGAAGTCAATGGACATATTCTAGATATAAGTCAGTATTACTCAGATCTGAGTATGAGCCATGCCCTTCAAGTCCAGTAATCCTTTTAATACAATAGTTAGCTGTGAGAGGACCTGAGCTTTAGAAGGGGTTGTAAATAGGTGGTTTCTAAGGGGAACAGAGGAGAACCTTCAAGATATCTTTTGGCTTAAAGTAATGTTTGGGTTATTAACAATACAGTTCGAGTAGCTGTATGCAACACTTCTGGATTCCTATAACAGTTAGCTAGCATGTTTGTATTATCGTACTTAGTACGTTAACCTAGAAGTTGAATATAAGATCTGAAATAATGAAATCGCTTGGACTTTAAGAACAGAGTTCCTCAATGCATATTGAGGAATGGTTGTACAAGGACCCTGGAAACCAAGTACCAGCCCTGAACATAACTGTCCTCGTGTTTATTGCTCATTAATGGTCACTGCTTTCTTTTACGGTGCTAACAGTTGAAAAAGATTCGCTCCTTACTTTTGGCTGGAGCTGCAGAATATGATAACTTCTTCCAACACTTAAGACTTTTGGATGGAGCATTTAAATTATCCGCTAAAGACCTGCGGTCTCAAGTAGTACGAGAGGCTTGTATCACATTGGGGTAAGTTTACTGTCTAAATGTACTTGAAATGTGATGTAGAAAAAAGGGACAGACACTGGTTTAAACACATCTAGGATGTAACTTGTGCTGCTAGTACTACGTAGTTATAGGTAGAACATGATTTTGCTACTACAGCTGTTTAAAACCATGTCCATGTAGGCCACTGATTGTAGTTGGGCCAAACTGTGTTCTTGAGTTTTAAACAATGCTGATTTGAGATGCTGAATGAATGAGCAAGCCATGCATTCATGCACCAAGTAGGGAAGGATTGAACAATAAAGCTGAAAATATATATGTTTTGTTCTGGTTCGGTTTGAGCTAGGGTTTTTTTTGATGGTTTATCCTTTGTGAAATGCTTCAAGAAAAAGGGCGCTGCAGTGTTTCTAACAGCTTTTTTGAAATTTGTGCATATTAAGGCAAAATAGGTAGTTTCAGAGAAACTGTAATACAAACTAGCAAGTTCAGAAAAATACATTCTTTCAGCATGATCCCATTTGATAATAAATTTTTATCTGTGCTAGTTACTTTATGCTGAACTTACTGTTTCTCAGAGTTCAGATGAATATAGAACACAAGTTTGAAATGAAAGTGAACAAACTTTTTTTTTTTGAAACATGGTGTTCTCTGTCCTTTGGAGTTGGAGAGGAGGTGACAGTTAGGAAGAGTGAGATGTCAGATGTGCTTATGTCAGATGTTCTGTAGAATTCTGACTGGCTTAATCCTCAGCACACTTACCAGCATGACTTCATTCTGTTTTTCAGACATTTGTCATCAGTTCTGGGAAACAAGTTTGACCACGGGGCAGAAGCCATCATGCCAACAATTTTTAATCTAATTCCGAATAGTGCCAAAGTCATGGCCACTTCTGGTGTCGTAGCAGTTAGATTAATTATTCGAGTAAGTATACATCAAAAGAGAACAAAATGTTATCACTTCCAAATAAGGTGGTGTTTCTGAAAAAAATATGAATGTTATTGCAATGAAAATTAGATTAAGTGCCTAATCTACTTTTTTGATTGTGCTGGGCTTAGCTTTCTCAGGTGTCATGCAGCCTTGTGTAGATGATGATAGCTAAGCCCTGCCAAGATAGTAGGAAAAATGTTTCTTTGCAGAGTAATATATTTCCATCCCTCTAAAAGCTGAGAAAACTTTTTTCTTTGAATGAGTTTTAAACCTGCTTTGCAGGACAGACTCATCCTCTTAATTATGCTCTAAAACTCTTCACAGCCAATGCATGTTTCCTAAAATAATTAGGTCACGGAGGTGACTTCTGCCTTAGTGATTCATTGGGGAAGCTGTAGATAGCCTGATATCTCTCAAGTTGTCACCACTGACAGTTTAGATCCTCTTGCAGTGACTTCAGCTCCTTGACTCACTGGATCCTGTCATTATAGAAGAAAATAAAATAACTGTTAAAGATATTTTAACAGATAAAATATAAAATACTTTTAATAATAAAAATATCTGTCCATATCTGTTAGTGTTCCTTTATTTAGCAGTTCTATTTTTAAGAATTGAAGAAAAATAAATATTTACATACTGGGCTCAGGTGGCTGAAGGAGATGGCCTTTCATTGCATGGAACTGTAGTGTAAAGATTTCTTCCTGTTTTTGTTGTTTGTTTTTCTTCTAGCATACGCACATCCCTCGATTAATACCCATCATAACCAGTAATTGTACCTCCAAGTCTGTTGCAGTTAGAAGGTGAGCATTTAGTTTGAATTTGTTCTCTTTTTTTAACCAGTAAATAGGTTCATGTGTACTTTCTGATAACATTCATGCTTACTAAAGAATGCATCTCGTTCTCCCCCACGAGTTGGGATCAAATTCAAAGTCAGCTATCTTATGTAAGCTGCAGTACTGCAGAGAAGAAAAGGCACTTTTTCTCAAAGAAAAATGTTCTTTAATCTTTGTGCTTACATGTCGTTATAATAATGTCACATTATTTTGGCTTCTTTACAGACATGTTGCTGTTCCCCACTACTAGCCCTTATAGTGACACATTTTCTTTGAGCCAGTCAGCAGAAGTAGTGTTCTGTGGTAGTGTCATCTGGAAGTTGGACTGGATGTGCTAATGGTCCTCTCTGCACTTAAAATCGGGGTTGTTACTGAATTCTAATGTCCCAAAAAGCTTCATAACAAAAGGTGGCTGTTGTTCAGAGGCAGGCATGGCAAAGTCGGTGTGCCTCTGTTAACTTAGAGAACTCAGCATTTCTTCTCTTTCTTCTCTCAGGCGATGTTTTGAATTTTTAGACTTGCTGTTGCAGGAGTGGCAAACACACTCCCTAGAAAGGTAAGCTCTGAAAACAAGCGGGTGGGTTCTCTCCTACTTATGTCTCAGGAGGTTAATTCTGGAGAAAGGATAATCTAAGAGGTGAGATTATATCAGGTAGCTCTAGTAGAGATATTTTTTCCACAAAAAAAGCACATACGTATGTGCACACACACCATTCATCCCTGTAGTTCTGGCAGTCAGAGTTTGGTGAGTCTGTCTCTTATGACAGCCCTGGAAAACCTGGCTGAGTGAATCCCTGAACTCAATAGTTTGGTTTTTTCTTTTTTTTTTTTTTTTTTTCCTTTTGCACCCTAAAGTGAGATGATGTGAAGGCTACTACATGTTTATCAGGAGCTTCTGAGGCTTCTACAGTACTTCAAACTAATGAACAGTGAAAGTAATTGAGGGAGAAGAGACTGGGACACAATTTCCTTAGCCCTAGGCTGTGCAAGACTTAAGAGTTAAGAGAGTGTTTTTGCACCCAGGCAGTTTCAATAGTTAACTAAAGACTGACTTATGAAAGATGCTGCTTGCCTTTTCCTAGTCAGCAATGTGGGTGAAATAAAACTGACTTGTAAGAGTAAATAAATAAAGGCTCCAAAGGATGTTACATGGCAGTGGGAAGATGTGATTAAGTCTTTGTTCTTGGAGACCGAGGCAAAATCAAATTAATCATTTGTTTCTAAGCGTGGTGCATCTTTCTGGACTGCTGGATAATGTTTTCCTTTTTATTTCAGACACATATCAGTATTAGCTGAAACGATAAAGAAGGGAATTCACGATGCAGACTCTGAAGCCAGGATAGAGGCAAGAAAGTAAGCGGAAGCTGTGTTGGTGTCTTTTCTTCCTCCCCTTCTTTGACCCTTTTGTTGTGAGTCAATGGTATTGCATGTTGGAGACTGAAGTCCAGACAAGTTACGTTCTCCTGGCAGTTGATGCCAAGTTTCCCTTGGCTTCAATGGGAGTGTGTACTTCAGCAGGAGATGTCATATGAGGTGATTGCATAGGGCTGAGTTACATATGTATCACATCTTCTAATGGTGCTTGTTTCACTTTCTTCTTGTAATATTTTATTGTCTTTTTTTCTGTCTGAGCAGGTAAAATGCTTACCTGAGTTGTTCAAGAGTCTAGAGTCGAACTATTAACCTCGTCTTTCTTTTTGATGTTTGAGTTGCTTGCAGTTAACAGATTTCTTCTGTTTAGTATAAAAATACTATTATTTGTAATTATATTTTTCTTGTCCTTTTTGGCCTGTATGCAGGACTGCGTTATTTGCTACTCTTGAAACAAAAGTCCTTGTGCTAGTACACTGCTAAGTAGTATCCTAAATTAAGGAAATATTTTATGACACTGAAATAATATCTTTGTGTGTATCTATAGGAAACCTTAATATTTGCAATTAATTTTCTTCTGTTGAAGATCTCTTGCATTTCCATTAATGTGTTTGTACTTATGGTAGTATGCTGATATACTAGGATCATGCCCTTCTGAACAGAACACTACAGGAACATTTTTCGTCAGAAAGGATGCTGTAAAACATGAAATCAATGAACAATACATTTTGTTAATCTAAATGCTATGTTATAAGCAGAGGTGTTTCACAGTAGGACTGTTTAAATCCTTTTGAAAGGGAACGTGTCCATTACTGAAAAATACTGTAGGCACTGAGACTTCACAGCAGGTGACTAGTTAAGCTGAATAGACAGCAAGGAGAATGGCATGAGACTTCAGAGAGCATGCTTAATTCTCTCTTGCCATGTTTCTTAATTAACAGTGTGGCTGATTGTAAGGCAAAAATTTGTCCCTTCTAGTGACTTATGGTAGTATGCTGATATACTAGGATCATGCCCTTCTGAACAGAACACTACAGGAACATTTTTCGTCAGAAAGAGGATGCTGTAGAACATGAAATCAATGAACAATACATTTTGTTAATCTAAATGCTATGTTATAAGCAGAGGTGTTTCACAGTAGGACTGTTTAAATCCTTTTGAAAGGGAACGTGTCCATTACTGAAAAATACTGTAGGCACTGAGACTTCACAGCAGGTGACTAGTTAAGCTGAATAGACAGCAAGGAGAATGGCATGAGACTTCAGAGAGCATGCTTAATTCTCTTGCCATGTTTCTTAATTAACAGTGTGGCTGATTGTAAGGCAAAAATTTGTCTCCTTCTAGTGATGTGAGAATGCATGTGACTTCTCTGAGGACTGGCTGTCACACACGAACAATTCTTGATTCATTTGAGCTAACGATCTTACTCTTAAACTGCCCATTAGTTGCCCGCTGAAAAGTGCCGAGAGTCTTTATCTCCTTTGTGACGAGAGTGAATGGTGTTTAGCCATCAGCCAGGAGATTTGGACCAGAGAGGAATTCTTCCCTCATCTTAAAATGGTCTTTTATTTTCAGCATGGCACTGACTGGAAGTCTGTTGGAGCATCTCTTTCCTTTTCCTTTTCATTTCTTCCCAAAAAGACAGTAGACAACCTCAACTCAGTACAGAAGATTTGTCTCTGCAGCATTGTAGAAGAGCTGTTAAACTTAAGAAAACAACACCAGCTGGTGCTTTCCTGAATCAGGCCCATGCATGTGCGTTCTGCTTTTAGCATGTTTTTGAAGTAGCTATTGAGCACCCAGTCCCAAACTAGTATCAGTCTAGTGGGTCTTACCATCTCCCATATACGGTAGACAGCCGGAGGGATGAGGGTTTCTTCTGTAATAAAGCTTTTTTGACTACTTGTGTTTTTACAGCGCACCAAATGGTGTGTTCCTTTCTTCTTATTTTCATTTGGTTTGTCTTCTGTCTGGCTGTTTGAGCAATAAAATGGGTTGAAGAAAGTGGTATGTGTTAAGGGTGTCAGGGGCAGTAGATGGTTGAAATGACTGGGCTAATGAGCCCACTAATGCCAGTAGTGAAAAGGGCTCTGACTGTACCTGTGCTTCACTGCCCCCTAAAACACAACAAGAAAATGTTCACAGTATTGTGCCTTGCTTCCAGGTGTTACTGGGGTTTCCACAGTCACTTCAGCCGAGAGGCAGAGCATTTGTATCACACCTTGGAGTCTTCCTACCAGAAGGCCCTGCAGTCGCACTTGAAGAACTCTGACAGCATTGTGTCCTTGCCCCAGTCGGATCGCTCCTCCTCCAGCTCCCAGGAGAGTCTCAAGTAAGTCCTTTGATGTCACCACCTCTCAACTTAAACAACTACAGATAGCTCCATTGAATTGGGGAGGGAGCCATCACATTGCTTTCTCTCATCTGGTCATCATTTGGCCTCAACACTTGGTTATTCCAAAATTTTTTTAGCTGACATTGTATTAAAATAAAAAGCCAGCGCAAAACCCATTACTGGCTTTAAAAAGAAAAAAATTATCATTATCTTGACTCCATAAATAATTTTCTAGGAAGCTTTTTGTGCTCAGCAGATACTGTTAGTCATTTCTTCCAGGTGTGCTTAAAACAATGCATGGATTGAAATTCTGTGTTTAACATTAATCCTAGAAGTGTAAGTCTGCCTCTTTCCATAGAAGAGGAAAAAAAAGACTAACCTAAATTTGAGTTGTAACTGCAAAATCAGTATGTAACTCTTCTGTTGAATGTATGTATTATAGCTTCTCTTAGAGATACAGTCAACTTAAGATCCAAATGTCTGCAATTTAAGTTAGACCTATATGAAAAATATCCATAACTTATGGGTGCAACATAAGTGTTCTTAAAAATCTCTTCTTGCTCAAATAATGTGCATGCTAATTTTTTTCTTAGTGCTTTTGTAAAGAAATTCATGGTGGTGCTGTGTTTATTCTTAAACAATAAGCTTTGTTAGTCTATTCCTGTATATAAATAACTTACTATTAACTCAATTTGTGTACTTAGGGAACAGAGTAGCACTGTTACTGATGACTATGAAATACCAGTTTTGTTTTAATAAATATTTATATTAACTTCTAGCCGTCCATTATCTGCCAAAAGAAGTCCTACTGGAAGTACTACATCTAGAGGTGAGAACAGGAGCTGAAAAATGCGCTCAGGTGTGGCTGAGGAAGTGTGATGAATTAGAATGAGAATTTCAGACATTATAATATGCAAAGAACAACTTTGATCACTGTTTACTGCTCCTTAAAATGGCAACTTATTATGTAAAATTTTTAATTAGTTTTGGGTTGTACACCACATTCTGTGCATCAAGTGCTGATATAATGATGCTTTTGAAAGTTAGTAAATCTGTTATTGCTTGCACCTGAAGGGAAGGCTAAAAAGCCTTGAAAATTGTAACCACGGTATATTTAGCTGTGCAGTAGCTTGAATAAACTACTGCTGACGCTAAGACATACAGCTACATAGTCTAATGGTGCATTCAGCTTTACAATTTTTTGTCAGTTACTTTCTGTGGTTTCAGCACTTACTGGAGGCATCGTCTGCACACAAGTCCTACAATGTTAAATTCCATCTCATTGCTAATCTGTTTTTACTATTAGATGGAATATTTAGGTGCAGCTTTCCTGTCCTAAGTAAATGCATACAATAATCTAAATAGTAAATTTTAATACAGAATACAACAGACAAAACTTTGTTGGTAGAAGATAAGCTGCCTCCTACACCTGACCAAGATCGGGTTCTGGCTGGTTTGTGTATACACTACACCCTACTGAGCCCTTTGATTCAAGGAGATATTGGTGTGGAACCTACTTGATTTTGCTCACAAACGCATGTTTGCTTGCAGCTGAATAGACAAGCTTCATGCTTAAGAGGGTAAGCATCAACAAGTGATGGGAACAGCAGTCCTCATGAGAAGATGTGGTGTTGGGAAGGAAGTTAGTAGAACCTGGACTGAAAGACCTGCAGGTCTGTTTTGGCCAGCAACTCACAGGCTGGTGATGGGTACTGTGGTTGAACTTTCCCATCTAGGTTCTGTTAGAAATTTCTTTATTGCTGGCCTGGCAGCCTTTTACTTTCCCATCTAGGTTCTGTTAGAAATTTGTTTATGATCTCAGCATTTAGTCTGATAAAGTTCTTAAAGGCAGCATCAGGTTAGCATTGAAATATCTTTGCAGGCAGTGTGGGGAAGCGCACATGGCCCTGATAAAGCATTCTTAGTTGAGGTATTTCAGTGCCAGCAGGGAGCGTTAAAAATACTACATTAAACTGCTTGTCAGGCTCTTTGAAGCACACAGCTCAAAAAATTAATCTTCTTTATTCTGGATCTCCCACTCCCATCTGCAGCATCTACAGTAAGTACAAAATCTGTGTCAACACCAGGATCTCTGCAGCGATCCCGCAGTGACGTCGATGTGAATGCAGCAGCTAGTGCCAAGTCAAAAGTGACGTCTTCTGGAGCATCCACCCCCTTCAGTTCTGCTGCAGCCTTGCCCCCAGGCTCATACGCATCACTAGGTAAATCTACATGATGTTCTACTCTTGCAGTTAGCTTTCTTTACTAGCAGAAAGTGCCTCGTAGTTTTATTTGAATATTAAACTCTAAGTAGAAGAACGTATCTCTGAGATAGTTACCAGCTCTCCAGGATCAGCGTGCAATCTCTTGCCCTTTGGGATTAAGGAAAAAATTTGCGACAGAACTGACTTGAAGCAACTTCTTAGGTTTTGAATTGTTTAACAGTCTGTGTCTCACTCTTCTTGCTGGGGAAAAGCAGATCTTATTCCGATTCTGGGACGTTGTTGACGAAAATACTTACTGCTCATTTCTTTTTGACACTTCTCCCTGTCTCTTTCCCTTCTCTTCCTTCCCTCTTTTCCTGAAACTGGTTTTCCATTAATTGTTTTATGCTTTGAATAGTACATCTTAGTTGAGTTTGATCACTTTGTTTTACAAAAGAGAAAGATGTAGAAGCAAAGAGAAGTTGGCCTTCCCGTTTCACCCCGCAGGATATTAGTATCTGTTCCTTATGCTGCCTCTTACTGGATTATTGCCACATGTCACATATTTTTCTCAAAGCATCGTATATCACTTTCAGGTGCCCCAGGGTTTCTTACAGCAAAGTTTGCATTTGATCTTTCTCTCCTGGAGATGCCGTTGAAGGAGGCATGGAGAAGGAAATGCAAGGTGGTGATTGACACCGTTTTTGCAGAGCTTCAACTCAGTTATGAGCAGACCTGATCATCTGAGCTAGTTTCTCATTCTGCTGGTTTCATGCTAATCTAATTCCAGACTTTTCATTGATTTACCTTTACAACAGGAAGAAAAATCAGAAGTCGGTGATCTTGATTTAAGCTGTGTAGATTGTCTTCACTGAGTCAGTTGAAAAGTTGCTTCTCCTTACTGTGAGGGAATTGGTCTTTAGTCTGATAAAATAGGCTTGGTGAATTATATAGGGGTAGTTTCTATAGATTCCTTTTGTAGACGGGTTTCTTTCGTATCTGAAACAGTTTACCTTGGCTTAAATGTGTTGGTTGTATTTGGTTCAGAAGTTGAATTCTTATTCTGATTTAAATTCTTCATACTTGGTTCAAGATTTAGATACATTGCAGAGACAATGTAACACAATATGAAGTTGATCACATAATAGCGTGCTTTTGAGCTTACATATGCAACCATTTTTCAGTCGCGCTGCGTACTGGCTTCAGTGGCAAAACTGCTTTCAAACAAGCCTATGTCATGAGGAAGAACGGAAGAGGGGGGGAAGTATCTACTAAAGTTGGCTTTGTCCTTGGAGCTGGGAGACTGAATGAAGTGTTAGTCTTGCTCTGAAAACAGACTGTAGGAGAAAAGCAGTAAATGTACTCTTAAGTGATGCAAACGTGGCTGCTCCTAAAGAAGCCTGCTTCCTTTTGAGCTAGTAAGGACGTTTGTCACCTGTGTGTTCCTATGAGAGAAATGGTGAGGCAAACAAAGAAAATGGAGTTTGGCAAAGGTTGGTTATTGCAGGAGGGAAAACCTGCCTGTTCTTCAGATACATCAAGCTTCAATTTGCTGCTCAGTCAAACTCTTTTCATTTCTTTAATTGTATTAATTTTTTTTTGCATATTTCTGTAGCTAATATATAGTGCCCGCTTCTGTTGATGTTACTAATTTTCCCTATTAACCCTTTCCTTATTTTTTTTAATTTGCCTAAAGATGGTACTACCACTAAAACTGAGGGTAAGCAGTCTCTCTGTGTAACTGAGGTGTGTCCACAGTTGTACCACCCTACCTGGTCTCTGTTCTCAAAGTGTTATCTGGTTCTCATCCATGTTCACTGGTGACCTGCATGAAGTGTTGCATGGTTGTCCTGCTCATTTTGATGCCATGGGGTATTCTTCACTTTCTCTTCAAGCTCCTCCCTACTAATAAGCACTAGCCTGCTTTTATGACTTGACTTCTGATCACAAAGCTGTATGTGGGTCTCTGTATTTAAAGCACTGCTTTTGGTTGAAGGTGACCTGCACACAGATGATAAACAAAAGAAAAAAACCCCAAAAAAATCAACACAGGGCTTGCTTGTGTTTTCTTGCTCCATGTTGTGTAAAGGTTTGCTGTGTTTTTCTATCCAAAGCTCAGGTTGCAACTGCCAAATGCTTTCGGGAAGAGACTGGGCAGCGAGAGAATTGAATGAGATGATCACATGGCAGAAAAATGAGGACAGTAAACAATGATCTCTAGGGAAGGAATATTTAGTCAACCTCTTTAAACCTGAGCGCTCTCTTTTTGTTGTTAACTGTCTGAGTGAGATGGCTTACATCTAAGACAGTTGGAGGAAAGGCTTTTTTTCAAGAACACTGAGCCTGCTAGTTTGGGAGGGTTCCCAGTCTGGTTCTCTGGCTCATTGTCAAAACTTGTTCTTTATTTCTCTCAAGCAAAAAAGATCACTGAGAAATCACTTTTTCTGAGGTAGATAGGAGTTGAAAACAAGAATGCCTTCTACACATAATGAAGATACCACACTCCCCAACAAACCTATTTTTTCCTGATGCAAGTCTCTTTTCAAGGGATCTATTACTGTCTTGTGGGACTGTGCTCGTATCCTTGATGGCTGCTTGTATTTGGATGTGGTGTTCTCAGAAGTGCCACTGTGCCATTGTGACATGTGTGGTTTTTTCCTTACTATTATTGATGCATTGAATTATTATTTAGAGGGAAAGGTCTCTACTGTTTTTGGAACTGGTACTTATCTTAGTGTTGAGAGATGAACTGGCTCTGCATCATGGGCAAGTGTTTCTGCATTGTGATCTCTCAGTGATAACGAATATGAAGTTGGCCTAAACACCTGTATTTCTAAATCAATGGCAAGTTAGATGAAAGTTCCAGATTGTTGTAATCCTGAGGGTTTTTTTTTTTTTATTCATTGCTGACCCTTCTTTTTCTCTTCTTCCTTTCCCCCCAGTTCTCAAACCTTTCTGTTTTTGGCCTAACTTTGAAATGTTGAAAGTTTAATGTTAATTTATGAATTACCCTATGCAGGTCTCAACCTTCTCCTAGGCTGTAATAATATTTGTGGATGTCTGTTCCAACAGCTGTCCTCTGGAATACCTTTATTTTTAGTTTATTAAATGCTTTATTGTCATCATGCAAAAGGGTGGGTTTTTTTGTTTGAGTAGTGGGTTTTTTGGTGCTTTATTGTCATCATGCAAAAGGGTGGGGTTTTTTGTTTTTTTTTTTTTCCAATTCAGCTACATTGGAAGTAGATTGGATTTGGTAAAAGTCTGTAATGGAAACCAGCAGGTTGCCTGGGGGGTAAAGATTGTGAGATGCGGGGTTTGCCATCCCCCTTGTGTTAAATACCAGATCTCATATCTTCCTTTTGCTGTAGGATTCTCTTTCCTGGGGGGAGTGAGGATCAGGGAGGATTATAACAATGTGGCACGCTACAGCCACAGCACTTGAAGGATGAGTTTAATCACTGTTTGAAACTCTTCATCTTTATTTTCTGTTTTTGAGACAGTTAAGGGAAAACCAGCCTTTGTTCAGGATTCAGTGTGTTCTACAGATGAGGGCTGAGAAAAGGTCTTCTGCCAACTCTCTGATCTTGCAGAGCTTGCCAGGAACTACAGGGAAGGCAAAATTCTATATTCTTGACATAAATGTAAAAGTTAAGGGGGTGGGGGAAGAGAAAACCATCCCCTTGCTCTGGAAATACCTGTGTGTGCAAGAGGCACTCTTTGAACATAAAGCAGAAATTCCATCCGCACCCGTGCCCCTGGTTTGGTGTTTTTTTGTGGGGTGTGAGGTTTTTTTGTGCAGGTCACCAGAAAGTAATTTAAGAGCGAATCAGTGTGGTGTTTTTTTGTGTGGTTCAGCTTGACATTAAATCTGCAGTCTGGTTCCCATCATGGCTTTCTGTAGCTACAGTGTAGAAGTTCTGCACCTTCCCCTCAGCCGGGAGCCAGCATTGTGCGAACTTGGCAGTTCCCGTCTGCTTTGCCCTCAGTTCTCCTCAGTGTTTTGTTTTTGAGCCAGACATCTCAAAACAGGAGCAAGACAGAGTGGTTTATGCCAGTGGCAGGAATACAAGTTAAGAGCTGAGTATCAGTCCTTTGGTTTTTAGTGTCATCCCAATTGACAAATGTTGTTGAAATGCACTTCCTTATGGAAAGGTAGTGTGAGTCTATATACCACTTAAATCTGTGCAGGTCTTCTGCTGTCTCTGTGCTGTGAGGCTGTGTCTTCATGCAGTGCACAGTTATGTCTTGATTGCCCAGACCCTTCATGTATGGGTATCTCTTGAACTTCATTAAGAGCTTTGCAGGCAGAAAGCTTATAAGATCTAAACCTTTATAATCTTGATCAGGACTTCACAGCTAGTGCTATGCAAGTAGCAGTTGTGCCCTAATCCATGTTTGTTATACCTGATTGGAAGGAAACCTCAGAAAAGTTTCTGCTTGTTTTATCATGAAACGGCTTTTCAAGGAGTATTTAAAAAAGGTGCATAATGCTGACTTTTAGTGTAGAATAATGGTTCAGAGTGTTTCTGTTATCTGGCTGCCTTTTTTCAAAGTGAGCATAAAGACAAGCCCTTCAGACCAGCCTTTCCCAAAAGGGGGAAGCATAAATGCTGGTCTGTCCCGAAACTGGCAAGTTTAAAACAAAATCAGCAGTTTCCAGAGTCAGTGGCACAATTTTTAATATTTTTTATTTTTCACCAGAAAGGAAATAAGATCTGGTTTATTATAGTTTTCAGATAGCAGACCACTCTTTTTGAGCCTAAGTTCAGCTGGACATCATGAGCCTTACCAAAGGCTTTGGGAGTACCAAAAGGTTTATGAAGTCACCATTGCTGTTTTCTTCTCTGCCTTAAAGCTCTTCCTTGACCTCAAGGACAAGGAATGATTCAAAAGTTTGACTGAGCATGGTACCTTAAATGGAAATGCTCAGGTAGTAGGTTTCTTTGTTCTCTTGGTCCATCCCTTTGCAAGTGCTGACTTGATTTGCCTGTGGGTGTAGGGCAAAGTAGCGCCACTATTGTTCCCTCAGCCCTCTGCTTCAGAGGGAGTTCTTGTGCAAAACCCAGAGGCATCATATGCTGATGGTTTCCAGTAAGGGTCGAGTGATTCTTGGGGAAAATTATGGTGCAGAATCAGGTCTTACACTAGTATAATGTTGGACATGTGCTAAATATGCATGGAAACCATACCATGCTCATTGTAAGAAGCTGTTTACAGATTTGTATCTAAAGAATGTTTTTAATTGATGTGTGCATGTCTCGCAGATGTCCATGTGTCATTTAGCAGTGACACAGCTAGGGGGGTTCTAGAGGCTCTCTCAGGAATGTTTTTCTCCAAGCAGGGGAAAAACACAGTGCTGAGTAACCTAAATGCATTAACCTGATCCATGGAGAGACCATTACCATCCCAGTGCTTCCATATGCAACTTTTGTGGTTGTAGGTATCATTATTCACAGCATGGAGCTGATTAAACTCAGTTGTGGAGATGTTATAGACCATTTCTAGACTATTTGAAAGGCATTTTCTTCAGTGTAATACACAGGCTGGGTCTCACAAAGCCTATGTCTGTTCAGAGCACTGGGGATGGAGATATGCAGTATCCTCCCAGAGGAACTCAGAACAACGCTGCCGGATGAAGCCTCTTGTAACGCAAAAACATTATCACAGAATCTTCCTTTTCTTGTTCCTTTAAAAAAAAAAAACAACCAAACCAACCAAGAAACCAAACCCAACTTTCCTGGGTTTAGACATATGTTAGACATTTCAAGGTTGATTCTGATCCATTGATTGTTGTAAAAACTGACTAACTTGAAAAAATAAAACCAAAACCCCCACAAGTGGTTTCTTAACACAAAGCATTTATATGGAGTCTTTCAAAATACTTTCTGTACCAACAGCGGTGTCACATGTCAAATTTAGATCAAGGGCTTTTTTATGGAAATACTTTTATGGTTTTTGGAAACTAGTTGGGGCGGTCTTTATCTGTTCCTTTGCTGTGCCGCTGTTGTCAGGATGCAGTAATTCTTTTAAGAGGAGGAGAAAAATAATGGTTATGAAATATGAATTGCTACATCTGCAGTTTGAGCTAGATATGGAAACAAACCCACTTGAAAGCAAAGAAGTTTTGGGAGGGGAGGTGTTTGCTTGAGTTTAACAACAACAAAAAAGTCTGAATAACTTGATATGTTTATTTACGGTCTTGCTTGAAATTAGTTTTTCTGTCTGGGGTAGGATCATAAGCTATGTGCAAATAACTCTTGGATGAGAATGCAGACTCCTGTTTGCAGATGAAATCCTTAAGGGAATGTAGTAGAGATGTTTGTATTGTATAGATGAACTTCTATATATACATGCTGTATATAATAGATATATTGGTATAACATATATTAAAAACCTTGAGATTTTCAAGCCAGACAAATATTGATTCATCTTACGTTACAATAAAGCAAATAAGTTTTGGATATCATAAGACTAATTTAGAAGTTGTGCATGTGTGTGAAGATCAGTTAACATAAGAAACATCCCAGATCCCTCTCCTGGTTTTCTATCTCATACAGATTTGCCTAAAGCAATTTTGAGTTCCAATTGGTCATTTTTTGTTCTACAGCTAAAAACTGTACTTGGATAGGAAAAACCTAGAATCTTAACTCTTTTCTTGAAGAGTAGCTTTGAGTCACTTATTTTGAACCATTTGTATGCTGCAAGTAAGATTAATGTATGAAAAAACAAATACATAGTTTTTAAAGTTCAGAAAATAAAACTTTGGAAAGTATATTAACAATTCATGCTTCAAGGAATACATATAACTGATATCAGATGGCACTTTTTCCTTGTAGCTGTGTGAAGAATTTGACCTTGAATTTGTGAGGCATTTTTTTCCCCTCATGTTTTACTTTGTCCCATGGACTTCAAAAAATAAAGTACTCCTAGGGTGAGCTGTTACTGTGCTATCGCAGTATTCGTACCATTACATCATTTTTGTGTCACAAATTTCTAGTTTCTGCTATTCCTGTTATCATTTGCACAATGCAAGTCCAGTGCAGTGTTAGTTCAAATGCCTGTCAGCCTTTTTAGAAGGATGAGAAAACCAGTATCAGTGTTGGGACTGTTCCTTCTGTGCAAGAGCAACTCTTCATCCCACATTGTTCTTCCTGACACCTGTTAAGCCAAAATCAGTGTGCAGATCTACCAGTCCAAAAGGAAGCAGAATTTTGTTCCTGGGCATTCATTCATTCAGAAACTGCTGAAGTTGGTAGGAGTCTGTCCACTGACTCTCAGGGGTTTCAAAATAGGACTGAGTTCTCTATTTCTAATCCTGCTGATAATCATGTTAATTAAGTTTGACCCTTTGGTTCATTTTTCTTAAAGCCCCAAAAATTGGTGTCAGAAGCTAATCTTGGGTTTCTCTTTATGTATTATTTTAGGCTTTGTATTTCCTAAGGTGGGAGAGTCACTTATTACATATTGTCCCAGTGTTCTCCTTGTTCTTACTCACCTGCTGATACAGAGAGAAAAAAAAAGATTTTGTAGGTGGAGGAAGAACAGAAAATTTTGAGGATCTTAAGAGTGGCCTGCGCATAAGAGAAGACATCAGTCCCTTCTCATTCATTCTTGGGCCATACATGTCACTAAGCGTGTTTTCCAATACTGTCTGTTACTGTGTGTAATGTTGAATTTCAGCTTGAGTTACCCCCCAGGACGTTCTGCAATGCCAAGGCTTTCTGTTGGCATTCTGGAAGGATCTAAGTTAATTCCATTACTGGTTCCTAAGACTGGTCAGGTTTAACTTCTTGTCTTACTGTTTTGTACTCCTGCTGCCACCAGTGATGCTCTCCTGATGTGAGAAATGAAAGGAAGCCTTGAGGCTTCTGACAAGAGCGTGAGGTCCTTCTGCCTCCCTTCCCCACTGTTGTGGTTTAACCTGTCAGGCAGCTAAACACCACACAGTTGTATGCTCACTCCCCCTCCCCAGTGCGATGGGGGAGAGAATTGGGGGGGGAAAAAAAGTATAATTTGTGGGTTGAGATAAAGACAGTTTAATAGGACAGAAAAGGAAGTGAAAATAGTAATAATAGAATATACAAAAGAAGTGATGCACAATGCAGTTGTTAACCACCCACCGACCGATGCCCAGCCAGTCCCCGAGCAGTGGCCCCCCCGGCCAGCTTTCCCCCAGTTTCCGTACTGAGCATGACATTACATGGTATGGAATGTCCCTTTGGCCAGTT
>NW_008794888.1:8955516-9058082 GCF_000699145.1 Aptenodytes forsteri | reverse complement strand
GGGTCAGCTGTCCTGGCTGTGCCCCCTCCCGGCTTCTTGTGCACCTCCAGCCTTCTCAGCTGGTAGAGCATGGGAAGCTGAAAAATCCTTGACTAGTGGAAGCACTACCTAGCAACAACTAAAACATCGGTGTGTTATCAACATTATTCTCATACTAAATCTAAAGCACAGCACTGTACCAGCTACTAGGAAGAAAATTAACTCTATCCCAGCCGAAACCAGGACACCCACGTACACCTGCTTTAGGCCTGCGGTGGGGTTTGGGGTATGCACCTTGTGGCAAGTGGCACAGTAGCTCTGCTCATCTGTGTGTAGCTGCGCATGTGCCAAACTTGCGAGGGATGGGAATAGGCCAGCAAAGAGCTATAGAGCTGTCTCTAGGTTGCGTATCAGGCTGACCATTTGTAAGGGGCAGATAATGTCCTAGAGCAGAGGAGATCTGCAGCCTTCCTGGTGGTAAGAAGATCTTAGCAGCCAGTTTCATGACTGGAGCCATGTGGACATGCTCAGAGCTTGTTTAGTTGAGCCAGTAGTTAAAAAGTGGTTGGTTTATATTTTCCCAGTTTTATGCTAGTGATTTCTTCTATGTCTTGCCTACAAATAATTGTTTGAATTTAGATCTCTATCTTGCCTACTGAGCTATTTTAAAACTAGATGCTGGTGGAGAGGTCTGAAGTTCAGCTGTCTTCTAGGCTTTTTCCCCTGCAAACAAATCTAGGCTTTCTTCTTAAACATCTCCTTGTCACTTTGTCTATCAGAAACTTGCAGACCATGTTACGAGTATTGTGAGAGCTCAGAATAACAGAGTTCTCAATCCGTTCAGCCTGGGCTGCTTGCTATTGTTTTGTCCTGCATGTGTACCCTATGTGAAGTAATTTTTTTGGGTGGGAAGTGTATATCTCCCTATTCATATTTCTCTGTATGCTTATGGTGGAGACAAAGGGCAGGAGATGAATATCTAACTGGTGGGTGCAGTTGTCTAGACTCTTCTCTTACCTGTTGTGGAAAATCCTTTTATTATTGTGCCTGAAACTTGAAGTCATCCTCTGAATGCAGGATAGCACTGGCATCAGTCCTGAGAAACAGCTTCAGATTTGGCTGAGAACTGAGTTGTTGAAAAGTGCTAATGGAGGCTTTCTTTGTGTTGCTCTTAATTATCATTTCTTTCCCATTAACTAGAGACAGATAATTGAAGCTTAGCACTGGAAAGAACATTCTGTAGGAAACAGCCCTGCCCCAGGAAGGGGATGAACTGATGACCCTGTAAGCTTTTCTAGCTTAAATTTCTGTGGCTTTTTCATGAGGAAAGGACAGAAAAAGGGCCAAGAACACTTTGAGACTTTTTATCCATTCTCCGCTTAAATAAAGAGCAGACACACAGAATCATTTTTCCACGACATTGATTGTGTTAAATGGGACTCTCCATTACAAGTAAAGTTACACTGATCTCGGGATAAATATGAGGGATCTGTAAACAGCAGGGAAAACTCAATGAGCCTGAAATAGAAGCGTAGTCAGGCTGTGTTGACAGACTCTTGCGGGAGTGCATGCCAGCCTCTGCTTGTAGAGCAGGATATAAAGCACCGAACTGCTAATTGGAAATCCCAGCAATGGAATTTGTGGGGGCATCTGTCACACCTGTCTCTGAAAGAGTGATCGCCTTGTCAGAAAGTAATAATTTGATATAGGAAGCAGCATTTAGGAGACTGAAATTTTTGTTGTCGATCCTTTGTAAAGAAGCTACTATAGAACAGAAGCAAAGGCTATGGGAGAGGTAATATTTTTTAATTAAACTGGCTGATAGCATTACAGAAAGCAAAGAAGTTTCAGACTTGTGGACCGTGACTGTTTCCACTCCCTGCCCTGCGTCTCAGCCAGTCTAATGAAAGATGTTGCCTATGCCTGTAAAATTTTTATTTTGTACCCTGCTTAATTGTGTGTATAGCAATCCTGCAAGCATAGAACAGCATGTTAGACACTGCTGCTGCCTTTGGAAGAAACCTCTTGACAGTCTGATTTGTCTTTACATTCCTCCAGGTCGGATTCGTACAAGAAGACAGAGCTCTGGCAGTGCCACAAGCGTCACCTCAACGCCTGCTGATACCCGAGGCCGCAGCCGGGCTAAAGTAGTTTCCCAGTCCCAGCGTAAGAAGTGTTTTATTTCTGGGGGAGCAGAACAAATAGTTATTAATATGTTTCTCTTGAATTGTAGTAGTATCAGCTGATGATTTGGCTCACTTCTGCTAATAATGTTGGGACATAGAACAAAATGAATCCCCACTCAGCCAGTGTGTACTCTTGCTGACAAATAGGGTCCCAAATTTGAGTGCTTAGTTGCTGCCATTTTTTTACCAGTTGTGCAGCAGAATTTCATGTTGCTATGATGTGTAGGACTAAATAACTTGCACTGGGTCCCACTGAGACACCCTCTGTGTCTGTAGCTGACTGCTGTCCTGGGTTCTTGCCCTGCCAAGCTTCTCCTGCTTATGTGACTGTATTTCTGTATGTGTAACGTGAGCTGTCTGAAGTTAATGGGATTTGGCGTAAATTTAAAATAGGACATTACCTATTTTGTGTAGATACAGGGGGGGTGGTTCTGCTCTCTGATTCACATGACACATCTGTGCTCTCTGGCAAGGCATGGTTTTCCCCTAGGAGCCATACATACGATGCTGCTGCATATTTGTCCTGTATCTAAGGAGAATTGTCACTCAAACTTCAAAAGGAATTGGGGGGAGGGAGAAAGCCACTCGTGTTTTGAGGACCTTCAAGCTTGTGGGTAAGAGGAGATGGGGTTTGCTGAAAGACCTCTTCTGAGGACTTGTTTTGCTTTGTACCCCTATTTAAAAGCCCTTCTCTGTTCATGCTCTCTTTGCTTTGCTCTGTCATGCTGGAAGGATGGGGAAGCAGTTTATAGCATTGTGTTAGGCTGGGAGAGCTGAAGAGAGAAGGATGGGCCAAGTAGAAATCTTTACATTGAGGTCATGAAGGAATTTGGGCTTTGGTATGCTGATCTAAATTGATTTCTTCAGTTTTGAACCTAAAACTAATCCAAAGGCAGAAATGACGTTTTTTCCTGAACTTAGTTTGGTGAAAAATGATCAGACCAGATGAGACAAGTTTCAGAAGTATTTACAGAATAGTTGAGTATTCAAAGGTTTCAAAGATTATGGGCTTAATTTTTTATAGAATGTCTTATGAAGTTTTAGGATAGTCACATCTGAACCTGGTCCCTTGGTCTAGTTTGCTGAATCCCAATTCCAGCCTAGCCCAACCAGGTGTGATCTTTATCCTTAAGCTGAACATTGCGTGAAATAACTTATGAATTCAAATATAATACGGTCACAGAACCAAATTCTCCATGCCCACACAGTGGATAACCCTGTTGCAATTTTTCAGACTGGGCTGGCGTGTAATTTAGAGCAGAACTTGGGTCTCAGAGTGTTTGTTGGTTGACATTTAGCTAAGAAGCTGATCAACTTTGGGAAATTGTTAGTCGCATCTGCACGTTAACTCACTGCATTCTGCAGAGGCTTTAGGAGTGACATGTTTGTGAATAAATCTGTCTGTATTGTGTATAGCATAAACCGCATGCTGAACGCTGTATTGTCTTGCTGTCTTTTAATCCACTTTTTGCCTGTCCTTTGGTCTGCCCTCCTAATCAAGGATCCAGATCAGCTAATCCTGCTGGTGGTAAGAAACGTTTTCCCTTTCTTGCTTTCTTACATTATTTCCTTCACATTTAACTGCTAAGCTTTTAGCCTCCCTCACTCTCTCCTAACTGTAAGACTTAAAAAGCATTTTCTTGAAGTCATAAATCCAAATGTGTATGGCAAGCGGTTTTGCTTTCTCATGGTAATCAAACATGGTAAGCGTACATTCTGCATATTGAAGCTGGCTCATTGCTGCAGCTTAAACCCCAGGTGCTAAATTCTTCTTCCAGTTACTTCAGTGCAACCCTGCTGACATCAGTGAGATTGCAGCAGCGTACCTGAGAGGAGTATTGGCTTTCAGGGTGTGGATGCTGTTTGTGAGGCTGGCATCTGTCACAAGTATTCTCTCTTTTCGGGGAGGGGGGGAGCCAGCACCACATACAGTATTGGAGTATATGGTTTGATATCTTCAGAATCATTTTGGCCAAGAAATTGCAGGGGGCAAGTAAGTTAAAATAATACATGTGTTATGGTATTGTCCATCAGATTAATAGAATTGCATCTCTCCTTAAATTAAGACAGAATAATGGTCTTTAACTCTTGCTAGTCATAATAGTATCTGGAACTGAAATTTTTGTGAGATGTGTAGATACTTTTCAGAAAGAAACGAACATGAATATTGGTTCAGAATGTGAGCTTGCCCGAGTATGTTCTTGTAACCTTTTCAAATACAGTTTTCCTGGCTGTTTTAGCAAACAAATAGAATGTCAGGAATGGTAATATCAGCAGCAAATTTTTAGTGACTTTTATATACCTGAGGAAGCAAAAAAGAGTCTTGAATCTATTACTCTCACAGTTCTTTGTGGTTACCTTTAAGCTAGCATTACTTAATTTTCAAACAACTTAGCAAATGAAGATCCACAGAAAAAGAAAAAATACTATTCAACTCATTGAGTTAGCAAGACTATTTCAGATAGAAATATCTACTGCAACTGGAATGTAAATATGTAAATAAATCTTGGTTAGTAGACTGTCTTGCAGACAACGTGGCTTAGAACAAATGTAAACTTGCTGTGGACTATTCAAACAGACAAGAAAAATAAAACAGGCCAACTACTCAATTTGCTAAAAATTTTCTCCAGCTGAAAAATAACTAAATAGTTTAGCTTTAATAACTGGTCAGACCCGAGTAAGCCAGCATCTCTACAGATGTGACAGGCTCAGTTGGTTTACCCTTTATTGTGCTGATCTGCTGCTGTTGAGATGTTTTTTTTTTTTTAAATTTTCCTTCACTGAATTATTGCAGGAAAGTAATGCCACCACTGCAGCGTAGCATGAAGATGCCTGAGCTACCTTGCAGCAGGTTACCTGTGCCAGAAGCTGCCTTACTGCAGCACAGTGCTCCACACAAGCTAATTTGTGTTGCTTTGTGAGGAGGTGAAGCAGCCTGTGAATTCCATGCTGCTGCAGCAAGGCTGCTCCTGGCACGTCCACAAGCTCGCGTAAAGCTAGCTGGGGCATTCATACACTGCCGTGTCTGCTTTGGTCTTGATCCCAACAGAGCAGCATGGTTCATACAGGCAGAGTTGCAGATGTCAGTGTTTATTGTCCATGGGCTTTCCTCAGCCTTCCTCAAAAGCCCATGGGGAACACTCCCATTAGCTTTCTGAGTGATTTGCATCAAATTCTTAGAGCTGATTGTGTTCCAGTTTTGCTTTCAGAGTATTTAAAATCTTGGAGGTTTTTAATTTTTTTTCCCCTTATTTCTGGTTCTCTTCTAGCTGGTAGCCGGTCTAGTTCCCCGGGTAAGCTGTTAGGAAGCGCCTATGGCGGCCTGAGCGGTGGAACGTCCAGAGTCCAGCCAGTGCCATCATCTTCAGAGAAGCGCAGCAAGATCCCTCGGAGCCAGGGATGCAGTCGAGAGACAAGTCCCAACAGAATAGGACTAGGTAAGAATAGTCACTGCAGTGACATGCTGACTGACGTGCTCGAAGGAGGGACTTTCCTGTTGACTAGGAAACCTGTTTATGCGTTACTGTTATTCTTCTGAGTTTTTCAGCTGGCAAGTTAATGTGATTGTGGTTTGTAGGAAAGTAATTTTAATTTCCCAGGTTGAGCTATAGTTTCAAAGTAGGCCTAAAGATGTCATGAGATGCCTTCTGTTTGAAATTCAACATGAGCGATGTTATTAGATCAGGCAGCAAAAACAGTTGTCGTGAATAACCATCACAGCAAAAATACCTCATTTGGCATCAGCGGCTTAGTCCTAAAATGAGTGGAGCAATCTTTACAGTCTGTTGGAATCAAGGGTCAAGAGCACCTTCTTGGATTATTTTAGAAATTTTGCACCTTAAATGGTTTGCTTCTCTCATCCTCAATACCTTGGAGCCACTTTCTTAGATGGCATTTTACACTTATGCTTTAATTATTCTGCTTCCAATATTCTTGTCTCAGTGACTGTTATGTAAATATTGTATAATAGTTTTTATTTTCAAATTTATCAGCAGACTCATTTTTTACGTCAGGTGAGTAATCATCATTATATATAAACTTTTGTGTATCTGAATTGAGGTGAAAAGGTATTCAGTGTGCTGTCTGAACAAGTAAATACTGTTTTCTTTTTTTAAATGGAAATGTTTTCAGAAGTTTGAAGCTTATGTAGAGGAAGAACACTTTAAATAATACTGTTACTAAATTATTTTATATCTCCAAAGAATTTACAGGTAGGTTGAAATTGATTGAAATTAAATTCTTGCTGTTGTCAATTAAATTTTTAACTACTGTCTTAGCATTGTATTTTAAATTTAAACTACCTTTCTATTTAGAGTATGTTGTTAATAGAGAAGTATCTTATTCTTCAAGTAATTGAAATGAATTTAAAGCACCTGAGTGCATATGCTGTTATAGTTAATAAAAAATATTGCATGTTTATTGTGATTATTTTTCCCAATTCAGTGTTCTTCTCATGTCTGATCTATTTTATGGCCTCTGTATGAATACATTGTGCTTTTCTGTTCATTGCTTTTAAAATGTAAAGTGCCTCCCAAGTATTAGAGGTAATTGTTCTGCTGTCACTCTGCAGAAGAACATTGTTTTTAGGAGGAAACAAAGAATGATGGATAGTACCATCACATATACTTAAGCTGATCATCACATTATGTGGTCTGATTTGAAACAGTCTTGAGCATCTGAAGGGAAATTGCCGTGTGTAAAATCCTCACTCTTGGGTTGCCTGCTTTCAGGTATATTTATGGGAGCCTTGAATTCCTTTGAAAGTGTAATTTGTTACCTTGTTGCTCTGATGTGTGCTCCCTGTGAACACAGTCAGTGCTTGTTCTTTGGGAGTGGGAGAGAGCTCTGACAGATCTGTCACACGTGTGGTTTCCACACGTCCCCCCCGGTTGATGGCCAAAGCCTGTTCTTTTGGGCTGTCATGGGAGCAGGAGAGTCTGACACTTGTGGTGCCTTTAGCACTCAGTTGCAGAAACTGTGTCTTCATTGGATCTTGAAAATGGTAATATTGGCTTGGATGGAGATAGCTTTTGAGCTGTCATCTTTTATACCATTATTCCATTGTATTTATTAATTTATAATATAGTAGCTAACAGTATTTTATGCTTTCTTATTGTGCTGCTTCAATCCCTATCTTTCCTTGACAGTTTTTTCATTTGTTCATTTCATTAAATAGACTCCCACTCACCTTGGTCTTAAATATGTCCATAGACTTTTTCAGAGTCTGATTCAAGAAGGTGCTTGAGCATACATGACATCAAATGTACATGCAGTACTTTAGGCTTTGTGGGATTATTTATGTATTTGATACACATGCTTATCCCATGGGCTGAAACATCTCTTAAGTCTGTGGTCACGTTGCAGTGCAGCGGGCGTTGAACCATCACGCAGATCAGGCTGTTAGAAATGGGTAAGTCCTTGATCCTGTTCATAACTCATCCATCGACTTGTGTAGTTTTTGCAGGGGTGACTGGGAGTTGCAGCCAGACCAGTGCTCTGTGTGCAAGAGTAAGCACACAGAGTGTGGGTCCCTGCGTGCAGTTGGGCTTTATACAGGAACCGTCCACTAGACTCTTTCAGGCCCTTTTGAGGCAGTGGCAAACTAATAAAGCCTCTGCATATGGGTGCCCGTTAACATCATACCTTGCTGCTAGCTTAAATTTCCATGATGACCACAGGTAATCCATGAAGTATGTTCCTTCTGTATGCTGGAAACCTTGAAGTATGTTATTTTCCAAGAGGCAGCACGGCGAGGCACATCTGACATGCTGAGGTCCTGCATGGTCACCTATATGGCCCTGCTCTGTGGCGCTTTTCAGTTTTAAGCTTGCCTTTGCTGTCTGCTCTGTGGAGATTTACTAGTGGTGATACCCTGTTGGGGAAGGAAGAGTGTAGTCCACTTAATCTTGAGCTTTTCTTTGGGCCCCTTGGAGGAGACCTCCTTGAAAAAGGTGATGTCCATTTCCCATGGATTGAAAGCTTATCTGCTTGGAGTTAATTCTGTTGGATGCTCAGCAGATCATGTGGCACAGTTGGATCTGAAAGGAGTGAGAGATTTGAGATTGTCATGCTCCAAAGAGTGGAGCAGAAACAGCTGGTTGTTAATTTCATGCAGCAGCACTTTTTCTGTCAGGGTTATGCTGTGTGTGTTTATTGGAAAGCTGAAGGCAGTTCTTGACTTGCCTCTACTGGGTGCACCTGGCTGCAGAGCTTTCCTTTTGGCTGTTTTGGCAGCATTTACAGGCTCTTTGAAATGCTTGTATTGATGTAAAGGAAGTGCCTGCTGATATTTAGTCTTCACTTAAGAATCATTAAAAATCATACTCCAATGACTTCTTCCAAGTGGTAGATTGGTAAACAGGGGCACTATCAAGTTCTGCTGGTGGTGTTTGCATCTGTTGGGTTCCACTGGTGTAAGACAGCCTAATAGTGTGTTTTAATAATGGTGTGAACCATATCCAACTCCTCTGCCTTTCCAGGTGAAATTGGTAAAACTTATCTAGAAAGTTGGTACTTTATTGAAAACAACCCACTCTTGTTCTGTCCTAGGCTCTCAGTCCAGAGCTGGCTGTGGGCATGCTGTCTGCTTTCATCCTGCCTACTCCTTTCAATCAATTTTGCTACTCATTTACTTAATTTCTGTCCAACTTTTGGGGGTTGGGAATTCTGAAATTGAGATATGTCTGTCTTCTCTGCCTTTGCTGCCTGCATTGCAAAGACAGGCTGTGACAGTACGAGAGACTGGTCTAAATGACAAGGCTACTGGCCCTTACTGGCAGTCCCCAAAGAAAATACTCTGAAAAGCTGATATCCAATCTTCCCTATACAACACAGCAGTTAAAATATGGGGCAGGTGCCTGGGAGTCCACAACAGACTCATCATTCAGTTCTTTTCAATCCATTCTTTTTTCCTTGCTTTTGTATTTGTATCCAGTAACATGCAAATCTTTTGTTTGACCATTACTCATGAAGTACCCAGTGTTTGTTTTTAGGTGCTCTGTTTGTGCAGTCAATATTGTGCTTCATCTGTGGTGTTGTCCTACTAGTCTGTTCTCATGCAGTTAAAGTTCATTTTCTTCATACTTCATGCTGCTGCTGTTAGCTGTTATGGAAGGAGAATGTACTGTGTGCATCCATTTTTTTTAATCGTTCACATCTCTCCCTCTCTAAAGAGCCTTTGCTAGTTTTAGTAGGGTTGTATTATAGAAAAGATTGACAGATCTTCTCTACTTAAGAGAAATGACGGCTTGTGCAAACCTGATGTGAAGGCTGCCATTATTTACATATAAGCATGAGACCCAAGGTTGAGAAGTTTGCTTCTAGAGAGTCCTCAATTTCAAGCAAGTATTTGTGTGGAAGACTTTAGTGTGTTACTTTCACCTGTAGTTCACCTGTCAGCGCTTTTCCTTGTATATTTGAGGTGGGATTATTGTACTCATTGACCCTAATTTCATCTAGTTCATATTATTTAGTCTGTCTTATTTATTATAAGACCACCTAACTCACTCAGAAGTTTTAGATATTATGGTGATCTAATCAACTTGGTCAATAGCTCATCTTGCATTGTCTGACATCAAAATTCAACCATCAGAACCATTAATTCATCTGAGAGAGATGAGCTACATTTTGCAAAACTGGGAAGGATTTGACAAACCAAGAATCTGGCGGTAGACTATATTTGATTTTTAAAGCCTAAATATGAAGGTTTCTATTTTGCTCTGTACTGTTTTGCTTGAAAGGATACTAATAGATCCAGTGTATGTGAGCCCACAGAAGCACTGCAGGGGAACTTTATTAGCTTGAGTCTAGGCATTTAAGTTCTGTATAGAAACCAATAGAGCTTTATGAGAATATATATATTCTGAAGCATGCAAATGGCACTATTTTTATAAATACGAGGATACTGTTAAAGTTTTCGTGTAAAACAGGTTCATGTTATGTGTATGTGCCTCTGCTCCATTGTCATCAAGCTGGTAGATTAGATTTTACTCTGTGCTTGAGAAAATTCCTTAAAGGCTTTTCCTGAATGCTTAAAATATGCTACTGCCTTTTCAAAACAGCAAAGAAAATCCCTCTTTAGTCATTAAATCCTTCAAGGTAAACTCATGACAATTAACTGCTATTCTTTTACCTAAGAAAACATTGTATTCTCTACCAGGCATAAAGCTTATTAAATAACTTTCTGCAAATATCTTTCATATCAAAATGACACATAATTTGCCTAGGAATAATCCAGTTTTAAATACCTAAAATGCTCATTTTATAAAATCATAAAATTCAAATCCTTGATGTTAACAAACCTTCTAAGGGCCTAGCTCTGTTTTTTCTACTTGGACAAAACTTCAGCTAAAGTCAGTGGGATTGCTTTGTACTATGAAAGCAGCCTAATCTTGTGTCTTCTATTTTGCATTTGGCCAAATGAAGAGTGTGCATATGATGAGTTCCCATGACACAGCTGACAGGCAGGAGCCTTATTAGGCTGTGGGAGATTGAATGCTCGATAGCTGCCAGACCAAAGATAAGAGTCTTGTTGATGTAGGGTTTTGTCAAAGTAAAGAGTATAGTTTAAAGCTCCCCTTAAGTGTGCATATGTCTCAGTCTGTGTGCATATAAAACCATAAATACAAGGTTTTAGAAATGTTTGAGCAGCAGAAGTTAGCTTCTGTTAAAGATCTGAAGCTGCTGCTGTCTTAAAATTCAAACCACTTTTTAACCCATCTTTCAGGTATTCAGGTTCTAAATGCTTTTTTCCAGTATTTTTCATTGGAGAAAAATATCTCTGCAAGTCTGTACAATACACCTTTTTTCCTTAGGATATTTGTTCATGGCAAAACTATCCTTGTGAAAGACAAATCTATGTAAAAATAGCATATTGGTATTGTGACTACTTTTAAAAACTTTGACCTGGTTAAAAATGCTGCTGTTTTGTTCCAGAAGGATGTTTATCTTATAATTAAGGAAAAAATATTCCAGAAGGCTTTTAAGTCTGTACAATACACCTTTTTTCCTTAGGATATTTGTTCATGGCAAAACTATCCTTGTGAAAGACAAATCTATGTAAAAATAGCATATTGGTATTGTGACTACTTTTAAAAACTTTGACCTGGTTAAAAATGCTGCTGTTTTGTTCCAGAAGGATGTTTATCTTATAATTAAGGAAAAAATATTCCTGAGGGGTTTCTTTTAGCCTCATCTGTTTTGCATGTTTTGTAACAGTAGAGCTCCCCTAAATGATTGAAGATTCCTGCTCTACTTGAATAACAAAACTTGAATTGCTTAAGAAAAAAGCAGACTGTCAACCAGACATTTAATGCTGCTGAAATTTCACATCACAAACACAGCTCAGCATGTAAGGTAGTTCGTTTGTAAAAAGCCTGAGCAGGCTGCTGCAAATTATAATTACTAATGTAATAATTACCGTAACTAACAGAAATGTGACTTGACTTTGAGCTTTCTGTCCTCATTAAACTTGTTCACCTTCTCTGAAACTCTCCATGCTGCATGCTAGCACGGAGCAGTCGTATCCCCCGACCCAGCATGAGTCAGGGGTGCAGCCGTGATACCAGCCGTGAGAGCAGTCGAGATACAAGCCCTGCTCGGGGCTTCCCTCCACTTGGTGAGTACATGTAGGCATTGGAGCTTTAAGGGTCAATTTTTTTTTTTCCTTTTTCCCTTGTTCTGATTGCCCTTTCAAGACACTGCCAGGTGGAATGAGCTTGTTTCCTGTCCTCTGTTGGATTCCTGACACACTCCCCGTTTCCAACCCTGTTTTCTTTCTGTTTTCTTCTGCATGCTTCAATTCTGGTTCTTGGCATTTCACTGTTAGTAGGAAAACAGTTTAGTTTGAACTTCTGTAATTTTTAGTTTCATTAAATCAGCTTATATGGGGCTGCTGTGCTTCACTTTACAGCACTGATGGAAATCTATGGGAGAGCAAGCCTCTGTTTTCTAGGTCACAGTGAAGTAGTCATTGTAGCCTGTTGTTGAGTGACTCTATTCATGATCTGATTTTCTTACAGCTAGGTACAGTAACAGTATATAATTTCTATACTAAATCCTCCAATAGATACAGAACTTCTGTTTTGTAGAGGTTTTACATAACGTTGTCAATCATCAAACAAGTTGCACGTGCCATTTTGTAGGAAACTTTTTCAAGCAGCCTAAAATCGTGGAAAGGTTGAGGTTTTAGAGGAGCATCATTATCGTGCAGCTTAAGTGTACAGTACAAATAGAAAATCTCATTACACTTACCACATGCAGAAGTTTTTTCTGCACAAGGCTGAAAACAGCAGGATAGTTAATGTTTCTGATCAAATACCATATCATATATTCAACCAAATACATTATTTGTATGAAAGATTTGTTTGTCATCTCAGACATAATGAAATGTAGGTGATCTTCAGGCCCTCTTCCTTTATGTAGTAATTTCATAGCTGTGCATGTGGTATTAAAAGTGAGAAAAAAGCACTTATAAATTTCATCAAGGCTGAAGAACATTATTATAGGATCTATTTTGCATACAGTGACAAAATACAGGTATACGAAGTAGTGTATAAGTGGAACATAGCATTTTGGGCTTAATTCTGCAACTTTAATCCAATAGTGAGAAAAGGTGATGAAAAATATGGACAGATGGGCAAAATTTTCCTGTTTGGTTCTCATACTTGATTAATATACTGTACTTTAATCTTTTAAACTTACATATCTATCGTCATTACTGGTTTGGTTTTTCATCTCAATTTCAAATGCTGTCAGTGGAGAGTCTCATTGACTTAATCCATATGAAATCATTGGCAAAATTCCAGTTGATTTCAATGCTGTAGAGTGGAATCTTCAAGTTAATGTAAGAGAGGCTTTTGGGTTCAAAACTTCATTATTTTGAACTGTAGTGAGCTATAAAATAATCTATTTGCTATATCTGTAATATCTCAAATTTTGGTGAAAACTGGGAGTTCAACTTAACATTCAGAACTTGGTTCATAGCTCTTTAAGATAAATAGATGAACTTTATATTGATTAAATAAAGCTGAGCTGATACCAGAGCTATAAAAGAATAGTAGATATGCAACTGCAGCTCATTTTTAGTTACTTGTCTAGCTTCAATTTTGGATGATTTTCTCCAACTAAAGTGTTAAAGCAGGCTGTATTTCAGGGTTAACTCATCAGCGTTCTATGTCATTGTGCTGTGTTTCATTTTAGTGAAAATACATTAATTGAAATACTGTCTTGAGCCCTTTTTCTGAAAAATAAATGCAGTGTACCAGAATCACAGTTGGTGTGAGTTTGCTACACTACCACCACCACTGAGTCTGACTTGTACGTTGAATATAAAATTTCAGTTACAGATGTCTATTACACTGGTTGTAACAAACTTTATTGTGGGGAGGGGGTAATTTCATTTTAACTAATGATATTTAATTACCTGAAAATTATTGCATTTCTAGAAATACATTGTTATAAAAGTCATTAAGGGAAGGTGGGGAGGAAGTATCAATACAATAGTAACCCAATATAGTTGTTATCCTATTGTCTTTTTTTCTTGTGTTTTCATGGAAATGCTTTAAGCTCGAACATGTTCATGAACTTGTTAATTATGTAGTGTGTAATTCATCTGAAAGAAATTTATATATGTCAATTTAAGCCAAAACAATATGATTCTACTACTGTATTTCTAGAACCCAGTTAATCTTGCATTAATGCTAAGATAATGTAATCCTACTGTGCACTATTTTTGCTCATGAAGATTAACTTGTATATTAGTGAATTATACTTACGCTAGCTATATGTAAATGACAGGATTCTTGCATTTAATGGTATTATGGTCAATGTCAACACTGACATCCTGACCTTGCAAATTGCTCTGGTTTGTTTTGGGGCTGCTGTGCAGGTATGCATGTCTGTGCCCCAAATGTCTTGCTTCCTAAGTTAGGAAACAGCAGTGAGGAGTCACTCTACACTCAGCCTCCTTGCAGAGATGTGATTCTTTTTTTGTTTGTTTGTTTTGTTATTGCTGTTTCTTCATGGGCCTTGCTCTTGCAGTGATATCTATAGGGGCACAGCGGATGGCCTGGGAGAAAGCAATTGCGAGCTCAGAATCTTAATTGTGAGGTTCAGTCCATAATCCTGCACTGACCCTGCAAATCTTTCATGAGTTACTTAGTGTCAGTGGGATTGTACTCTTGAATAAATGCATGTGTTCTCTATAGTTAAAGACCACATTGCATATTCTGTATAGCTTTTCATCAAGCTCTCACAGCTGGGAAAAAACCTTAAATTTTATTTTTCTCACTTTGCTGATTTATATTTTATAATATTAGTATTTGTGTTTATGAATGCTTTGACTTAAACAGAAGACTTGTAATTTTTCTACTGCACATGTATATGCATAATTGACAAAGCCTATTTCTGTTAGGAGGTGATTCTGCTTTGTTTTTTTCAGTTTCTTGACAGTACTAGTAATGATGTTAAAGCAACAAGGCCTTCAGTGAGTCTGTGGTGATGAATTGCTCAAATGAGCAATCAGTTTCTTGGGTCAGTTGCTTTGAGCTAGGTGAGCATGTCATTGCTAGGCACAGGGAAAACCTCTTTAGAAAAACTAGATTTCTGTAATTTGGAAATGGCTGGACCAGCTTTCCATTTGCTTTCATAAAGAACTCAACTTTATGCTGAATCCAAGAACTGAAAACCTCTCCCCAGGCACTTTTTGATTCATGTGCTGCTGACAACTGGGAATTGAAGTGGGAGCTGTATTTGGCTTCAGCTCTTCTGCTACTGTGTGTGCTCCGTTGCTGTTAACAATTTGTATACATGTGGTGCAACTCTAGACAGGTGTATGATGTACATATTCAGATTATCTGTGCATGTACATACTTAAATTCAAGAAACATGTATGCAAAATTTGTTAAAAGCAAGAGACTTTTGATAGTAGCAACAGCTATGATATGTGTGTACGTGTGTTTACTTGGAAAAGAGACCCAACCAAAGACCTATCTGCAGTGGTTGGCTGACCTCCCTGTATGACTCTTTCTACTTCTGTGGTTACTCATTCTCTTTGTTAACATTGTTTTTTTATGCATAGGCTAGAATGTTGTGGAAAAATACCTGCAAGCACAATTCCTAACCATTTGTCATGGCTTCACTTTGGGGTTTAGATCAGACACGTCTAAATCCTGCTCTGTAGTTATGTGCTCCACGTTCTCATGATGGCCGTCTTCCAGATCTGTGGGTCTGGAACGTGACTGGTGTGCACTGGGTTTTTTTGCTGAACTGCACCGGGTTTGGGACTGTTACAAATGAGTTTTGTCATGCATCGTGTTTATGGTCATGGGGGAAAGGGGGGGAAGCTACAGGTGGAGGCGTTGCTGTGGGGCTTGCACTGTATCTGTTATGCATTCATGTACAGCATCATTTCCCTGTCACTATGAAACACCTTTACTGGTAGCGGTCACACGCATCCCCTTTGGATTGTGGCATTTTCTGTCTCTGGTTAAATGTGTGTTAATCCTGTGGGTGTTGCCATTCCTTCTACTTGCAGCTTCTCGACGTCATTCCAGGTCCACTAGTGCTCTCTCCACTGCTGATTCTGTTGGGCAGTCAGGTGAACAAGCGCTAACTGCATGAATCCGCTTCTTATACGTAGTCTTGTTTTACACCATCTTAACATTTGCCGTCATGTGCATCAGCCAGCACTTGGCATGTGCTTCTCACTGCTGTGGGGCTTTCTGTTCTGTTTTGTTCAATGTGGCTTTTTGTTTTGAATTTCATTTATTGGATTTTTTAAATTGTATGTATTTTAGGAACATTGTGAGCAGTGTTTAAACAAAGGGTGATCCAGGGCTTTCTCAATCCTCCTGTAAATTGGATCAGTTGTGCAGCACGGGCTAAATCCGGACTGATGCAGAGTACTTGCAACTTCTGTTTATATTTCCTCTTTAGCAGTGTAGCAGTTCCCGATGTCTAGGACCGGATCCCAGTGGGTTTCATCCCATTTGTTACTAAATAGTCTGGACTCCTGTCTCTGTTAATGAAAGCGCTTTGCGGGATCCTCTCCAAAATACGCAAGAGCAGCAAGAATTAAGCACCTGATGTGCTTTCAAAATGAACTTTGGAGGATAACACGTGCTAATCCATTCTTTGTATAATTCTGAAGGCCTTGTCCAAAGTACATGGAAGTTGTTGAAAAAATGATTCCCTTAATTTCACTGGTCTTTGCATCAGGAGATTGATGCTTACATATAATGAGAAAAATCTGCGGATTCCGGTGGCTTCTTCCCCACCCCTGTGCTGGATTTGCAGTTGCAGAGAACCTGTAACTCCCTTTGGAGTCAGGATATTTCACTGGGAGTCTTAAAAAGAAATGAATGAAGGCTGCTAGCTTTGAATCAATAGAAACTTAGTTGTGGAGACAAAGATGATGTCAAAGATGAATGAGGGCTTCCGTATTTGCCTGGAGGCTAAAATTGTGTAAGGAATTAGTGATACTGAAAGTTATTTAATTAACCCCCTTCAGGTAGGGAGTGAAAAATATTCTGTTTCTCTTAAGTCTAGTTAAATGGCTGTCACTTACCTAAAACTCTCAAAACATTTCCCTTGTCAGGTTACTCGGCAGAAATGATGCAAGCTGATTTGACTCTGGCATTTTTCAAAGTAACAATCTGAATTTGTATTTAACAAAAATAATTGAAAAGATTTTTTAAAAATCTCAATTGTAATACAGATTTAAGCTTTGTTTGCATTCAGCTTCCTGTGATAGTCACTTCATGCTTGGCTCCTGTGGTTTGGTACAAAGCATAACCATGTATATGGTTACCTGTGTCCTAAAGAATGCCAAAATCTCCCTAAAAATGGCAAAATTGGGCCAAAAATGGTGGTTGGGAGTTTTTACCCAGTTTGTAGTAAGTATAATGGATCTAGCCAGGGAGACAAGGGAATGTGGCCAGAGCACACTCGGCTTATTTCTTGCCCAGTAACATTGGGCTTGCCTGTACTGGTTATTCCTGGAGCCAAATGTGTTCCCAGCCCCATGTTAGAGATATGCCGAGGTCTCTCCTAAGGTCTAACTTCTGCACTCAGGTATGGCAACAGTACAGTGTCTTGGGGAGAAGCCCGGAGTGACTTGGGTGTTAGGAATTTTAAGATCACTGAAAGAAGTATTTTAGAAAATTCCTGATAGCCATGGAGACAGATAAAAGCCAGCATGCCACACTGTACTTAATTTGTTAAAAAGCTCCATTTTGTTTCTTTATGCTGGGTATTTAAACTGATCTACAAGTGAATTACTTTGTCATTCTGTTCTTCATTTTGAAAAAAACAAACTATCTTCCCTTTTCTAATGTAATACTAAATTAACGTGAAAAGAAATGACAATGGTATTTTTTGATGCTATGTTATTTCAAAAGTTAAAGCCAAATTCCGTTCTCAGTAATACTTGAGTATTGTCACTGCGTTGGGTTTAAATATAAAACTGAGTCCAAAACTTGTCTCAACATTTACAGCCCTTGTACTGTACCAGATATCATTTACACTTAAGAAATTACTTGTCTTCTGTACATCTTTGTAGTGTACATCTCTGTAGTAGTGACTTTAGTTTCAATCAGACCTAATGCATTATCATCTTCTCTGTGCTTCTATTAAGAGTGTACAGATCTTTCAATTTTAGGGATGAAGCAGTTTCACCTAAATATTTGAATTGATTCTTCAACTGAAGTGCATTAAAAAAGGGGATAGTAGTAACACATACAACTTTTATTTCTTTGTGAAATGTCATTATTTGATTACTTTTGGCAGTAGTTCTAAGAAGTTTGTTTATTTTTTTTCCCTTGTAATGTGTTTTGTAGAAAATGTGCTTTTGTTGGAAATCAGAAATGTCTTGTCTGGTTTTGTAACTCTGAGAAGCCGTAAATTTTCATAGTTAACACTTCTATTTGAAACAAATACTAGTCTTCAGGTTTTTTTTTTTTCCTTGAAATACTTCAGATTTAAAAAATCTTCCCTATTTCCTCTCAGTAGCTTAATCTCTGACACGCTCGGGTAAAGCTTTGGAATTAGGACAGTAGACTGGCAAACTTCAGTCTCTGATTTAAATTATGCATGTCAATGTGAGCTAATTCCTTAAAAGATATTTCAGCGCAGTAGATTCTTAAAGAAGAAAGCAATGAAGTTTCATGATAAGTGCAGTGTTTTTAGTTATGCATTTTGATAAACAGTATTTTCTGTTCGTTAAATTAAATATAGATGAATTAATAAAAGACCTGTGTGACTTGATCCCTCTCTCTTGCTGCTTGATGACTGCCTCCAATGTGGAGCAGCTGAAGGTCTATTAAATGGATTCGTGCACCGTTGACTTTGCTGGCAAAACTCTTATTGGCACGTGTGGGTGCAGGGGACAGAGCTGTAATGTATGTCCCAGGAAGGGTGTTCCCAGTCCTTCTTGAGCAAAGACAAGCCCATGTGGAAACAAAAACTTGGAATGCCAAAACCAATCTCCTGCTGCTTATAGACCAGAGCCGGGATCCCAGTAATAAAATTATCTGATCTACCCCCATCTAGAAGGACTGTGCTGCCAGAGCCAGGCCTCTGATACTCAAGTCACTGATTCTGTCATATCCCTGCTAGCATGGCTTTCTGAATTTGGCCTTTGCCCAAAGAAAACTAATTTCAGTAACTTTTTTGGTAGACTGGGCAAATTATAAAGTAAAGTAATTAGTATTAGGAGTGTAAATGGCATTTCGGACTCAATCCTGTTGCTTCGGATGCCATTGAGAGCTTTGCCATCGAATTCAAAGGGAGCAAGATCATATTGTTTGATCAAAAAAAATCAGTTTTGATATATCATAGAGCTTTTAAATGGCGTTTAAACTACTTCTCAAGAACAGTAATAAAACAAAAATTGGAGTCGCTTCACAAGCAAATAATAAACCTTATTTTTATACTGTGGGGCGTAGGGGGATATTCTACTGGCTAATCAACCCTTGAGACATTAAATAGGTTAATCTGGTGTTGCTAGTCTCGCATCCTTGCCTGAGAAAAAGCTGCAGGATGGATGAGTGCTCGGGTATTAACATGTTCTGACGCTGGGCACGATTCTGTCTCTCTGAAGTTAATGAGAAGCTTTCTCTTGATTTCTGAGTGTGCCAGATTGGGACCGGCATGTCTGCCCCGACATTAAAATAAAACTTTGAAACAACTTCTGCATAAAAAGAAACACAAAATAGATACCCTGCTTCCCAGCTTAAAAGAAATTAAAAAGTTGCCCTGAGGATCCAAAATTGTCTCTGGGGCCCAACAAACAATAGTTTATTTCTTACTCTAATGGCAAACTCTCTAGAGCTGTGGATAAAAGAGTGTTTAATGGAAAAGCACTGCGAGTTCCCAGAGCCTGTGGGGAGAGCTGCTTGGACACCTGATTAGGATTCCAAGTGAATGTGAATTCATTTAACAATCCCTTTCAATGTTGTCTTTTGTGCAGACCGGTTTGGACTCGGACAGCCAGGCAGGATGCCTGCTTCTGTGAATGCCATGCGAGTCCTGAGCACAAGCACAGATCTGGAGGCTGCTGTGGCCGATGCACTGGTAAGAGGAAAAATACAAAATGCTTCCAACACCGGAAAGTGGCTTAAAGTTACCTGTACGTACGTTCTCCTCTTTCTAAATAGCTTTGTTCTGATTGTGCCAGTGTCTGATGCTCTAGAGTTAGTTACCTTTTGCTGTTTTGTGTTTGGGTATATGAGCAGCAATATTTATTTCCTTATTCCATGTTAGTTCTCCACAGTTGTTATCAAACAGACTGCTGTGGCTCCCTGCTTGAGCTGCAGGATGGGTTGAATCAGGTGTTTGCCTTTTACTTGGCTGACAGAGGATGAATGTGGCACTGTGGGGGTGCTCGGCACCCGTGGGGTCAGGGATTTCCATCAGTCCTGTTACCTGCATGAAGATTTTGTCGGAAAAACAGTGTTCTCTGTTAGTGTCGATTCCTGATCAGGTTTCAATAAGAACTGAGAATTTCACAAGTTCCTGCCCTGTGTTATTTGCACCTGGCTAGATACTCGGATCAGCTCATAATTTGGCTTGTCTGTAATCGGTACCATCTCATGCAGTTAAATTGAAGTGTATTTGTGTAGTGTGCTCCTCGTACTTTCTAAATATTCAGTGCATTTCCAAGTAAATTTATTGTCACATATTTGTCCTGTATAATCTTACTGTACTATAATATCTCTTGGGTAGAACCCAGAAAGTGTCTTCTGCTCTTCAGAAAACAAGTGTTAAGATAAGCCTTTGAATTTACCTTGGGGTTTTGAGGGAGAGAGGATGTGTAGAGGCAGGAGTAATTATTCTACAGCATTACCTGGGTACCAGTGTACCTTGGGTCTTCTCTGGCTCTAGACCTGAGCTGAAGGGAGGATCGCCTGATGTGTCTGAGGCAGACATCTCAGATCTCTCTTTATTGAGAATGATCCGTGTCCTTTCTCCATTTCCTAGTTCACTTTTCCTAAGGATGGCTAACATCATTTTCCTTTTTGTATTTGATTATTACCCAGCTCATGTCACCTCCATTTCTAGATGATTATTAGAGTACTCCTAGAGAAATGTCTTTTTTTTTTTTTTTTTTTTTTTTTTTTTTTTTTTTTTTTTTTTTTTTTTTTTTTTTTTTTTTTTTTTTTTTTTTTTTTTTTTTTTTTTTTTTTTTTTTTTTTTTTTTTTTTTTTTTTTTTTTTTTTTTTTTTTTTTTTTTTTTTTTTTTTTTTTTTTTTTTTTTTTTTTTTTTTTTTTTTTTTTTTTTTTTTTTTTTTTTTTTTTTTTTTTTTTTTTTTTTTTTTTTTTTTTTTTTTTTTTTTTTTTTTTTTTTTTTTTTTTTTTTTTTTTTTTTTTTTTTTTTTTTTTTTTTTTTTTTTTTTTTTTTTTTTTTTTTTTTTTTTTTTTTTTTTTTTTTTTTTTTTTTTTTTTTTTTTTTTTTTTTTTTTTTTTTTTTTTTTTTTTTTTTTTTTTTTTTTTTTTTTTTTTTTTTTTTTTTTTTTTTTTTTACAAAGTCTACCTTTCCATAAAAAATAGAAGTACTTGTGAACAATATAGAGGCAGGACAGTATATAATAGATGGCACTGTTGCATTTAGTGGGCTGAATTGTTAGTGGGCATTTTCATTATCAAATACAACAGCTTGTGAGGCAGTTTCTGCTGTCAGCACCTCAAATTTGCCACTAGAGCAGTTCAGGGCATAATTATAGGTGATGGTTTGCCTGCATAAATGAAATCAGACTGTATCCCTGAATGTGAGCAGTTGCTGAATATGGGTTTCTTGAGGAAGGAGAGGTTAGCAGTGAATTCAAACACCACTGTGATCACTGAGATGTCTTTGGATATGACTTAATCTTCAGCTAGACTTATGGAGTTCCCTTTTAAATATTCCACTTTTATAAACTAAATAACATTATACTGGAATGCTAAAATCTTAGAGTTGAACACTTAAAAGGGAAGTGTGGCTGGAGACTAAGTAGTGCTACTGCCTGCGTTGTCAATCTGAATTTGGATGACTTTAGGGGATGCAACATGATCTTGTTGTCTCCTTCTTTCCCTCCACACCAATTTGCTCTTGGTTGTCTTCTGACAACAGACAATTTACAAACTCGGTTCAGGCTCCTTTTGAGAGAGTGTAGTGTGATTCCAGCTTTTACCCAGCAGCCTTGTTCTTGGATGAGTATTCTTTTCCCTGTAGTAGGAAATGAAAAGAACTTCTCCAAAGATGGCTTCAGCCAAACACTCAGTTTAAACAAAACACAGTGGGTCATTTTGTGACCTCTACTCCATGCGTAAAATTCCTGTTGGATTCACTGCTTCTGTTAGAGAGCTGGACTCGGCCTAAACCAACAGTGTCTATACTGGGAATCAGTGCCCAGATCTGTCAGAAAAGCTCAAAGAGTGATGGAAACTTTGGCATTAAGTAAGGCCTTTAAGCCAGGGGTGCCAGCCAGGGGGTCTTAAAAGAAGCTAAGCTTCAAAAAAAGTGTGGTGTAAGAACTGTGGGTTGAAAGAGAACTTGGTTAAGTGAAGTTGATTAAATGTGCTGTACTATAGATAGTGGTTTCCTGACATCAGAATTTCTTTCCAAGACTCTAAAATCAAATGCTACTGATAATGTGTGGGGAAATAAATCACTACCAAAAAACTCTGGTATCTTCCAGAGCAGCGTTTCTGAAAAGTAAGCAAAGAGGTGCTGTATATAGATCTGTCATCAAAAACCTTATAAACAGATAATCTCACTTCCAAGCTTCCTAATGGACATGGTAGGGTATACGAGTAGTGCAGCAGTTAGGAGATAAAGCCAGGCGTTATTATACCCACTTTTATTTTGCATAAACTGTATTTTTTTTTATTTGCTAAGACACATTTGCTATACGTTTTTGTTGCAAAAACAAACCCTACATAAGCTTCTGACATAATTCTCTATGCTTTTTCCCACCCTTCAATATTTTCCTGCCTACAGCTGTTAGGAGACTCCAGGAGCAAGGTACTAGTGCTTTCTTGACTTTTTATTTCTACTTTCCAACTTTCCCCACCCTGTTGCTAACACCCATGATACTGCACTTGAGTTAATTTCTATGCTTCAATCCTGCAGTCCTAGTGGAAGCAAAAGTCTGCTGGCTTCACCAAGTCCAAGAACTGCAGGACTGGACACTGGAAGGAATTCTGTAGCAAACACTTTAGAATCTAGGCGGTCTTCTGATACATTGTCTTATCCTGTTCTGTTAAGGTTCATTTAAGAGTTTGTTTTGCAGTATAGTATGCAATTTGTTTTGCTACCATAGTTATTCTAATATCCCTTCTAATATCGAGGTTGTCAAAGATGTACCTAAGGGAATTAGGTCCTCTAATGCCATGCTATGGAAATGAGTGGGATTTGAGTACTCAACTCCCTTAGGAGCCTCTGGAGAAATCCTAGCCCAAACTAACAGAGAAATCGTCATGTCCTATATCCCAGTGCATTTCTAGAGTCACTTCATTATCAGTATCAAAGTGACTGTGCATGCCAGCACAGATTCCTTCAGCTCTTTCTTCCTTACCTTTTTTTTCTTGAAGTAGAGGTTGTATCATCATAGAATCTGTAACAGTGGAACTGGCCATTATTGACAAAAAAACAACGTATGATTTCATTACCAGTAGCTAATTACACTGGGCATAAGTATCTCGCTTTCATGCTGGGGAAGGCAGGCCCTGCTCCCATTAGTCACTTGAATATTCTCATTGAAATCAATAGGATCTGTCTTGCTCTACTGCGAGAGGTAAGCAGGCAGTGCTTGGTGACGTCTTTAAATACTTATGTCACTAGAATAATAGCATTAATCTTCCTTTTAGTGATTATGGATAGAATGTTTTTCTTTTTGGTATTGATGTAACTATATATAACTTACTAACTCTGAGTTTCCCCTTTTCCAGAAAAAGCCAGTGCGAAGAAGATATGAACCCTATGGGATGTACTCCGATGACGACGCTAACAGCGATGCATCAAGCGCTTGCTCGGAGCGCTCCTATGGTTCCAGGAACGGGGGCATTCCACACTACCTGCGGCAGACTGAAGATGTGGCCGAGGTCCTGAACCACTGTGCCAGCTCCAACTGGTCTGAAAGGAAAGAGGGGCTCATAGGTCTTCAGAACTTACTGAAAAGCCAGCGGACACTGAGGTGACCTTGGTAGTTTTATAGTGTCGGTCATTTATGAGGGATGGCTGTAGTCAGAATTCAGTAATATGTACCTGCCTTATGTAGACAGATAGTATCTTTCACAGCTGTGAAGGCTTTGTCTCCACAATGTGGAACTTTAATTACTGTTGGAAGAATTTCTGCTATGTCATCAGTATAATTCGCGTTAAATTTGTAGCAGTAATGTAGAAAGGACTCAGGTAAGCATGCTGTCTTCTCTTAGCCTTTCTCTGTCTTATGAAGACCTCCAATGGTAGGTGCTTGCTGCAGCACAGTGAGATTTCCCACAATGATGGTAATGTAAATGCATTCAAAGGGTGGTACCATTTTTACATTAGTCTGTTTGAACCTTCAGTATTTTTTCCCCAGCAACTTAGCTGGTGAAGCACACGCTCACTGTACTTATTCTAAAATGACTTAGGGTGTGTGTGTTTCAAAGATGAGATCAGATGATGCTCTCAGTATGTTGGGTATACTTTGACTCTTTATGAAGGCTGTGTTAGGTACAATTAGAGATACTATTTGTAAGTCTTGAAAAATCTTGTATCAGAAACTTGAGTCTCCTATAAATAGTGTAGTTTAGAATGTAGAGGGAAGTTTCTTAAGTAAATGAAGTAGGTGTAGCAACTCTGAAACTTTGCTTATGGTGGGAGATGCAGACCTTTTTCCCTTGCTGAAAGCCAAATAAACCCTTCAAGCACCTTTGGCATGTCACACGTTAAAACAGATCCTAGAATTACTCAATAGTCATGTGGAACCTTCATATGGCCACAGGTCACGTTAACAAAAGACAACTGGCTCTCAGGCCATAGGCTTTTCACCCTTAGTTTATGGTGAAAGTATTTGGAAACAAGCTGTTTATCTTTTGGTTCCTTTGAAGATAACATTCACAAATAGCTGCGATGTTTTTATTTCCCTATTATGAATATTATGTACTTAAATTATAACCAAGTTTGTAAGTGGTTGTTGTATGGTTTATAACCTACCTACTTGGATTTGCACAATTGTTTCCATTTTAAAAGGCCTTTGCTGGCTGAAAATATTTGATGGTTCATGTTAACAGACTGAATGAAAATGTACTGAGAGCAGGCCTGGAAAGGTTATTCTCTTGCTATCATAAAAATATTCTAGCACTTCACATGATGTGATGCAGTCCTTAAGTGGGAAGTGCTACAGTTTTTTCAATATGGGTAGTTAGTCTCTAGATCAGAGGTGCTTTTTGATGTGGCCTATTTACAAGTCTTTTAAGATACTTCCCACACATACGCTGTCTTTTTTTCCTCTTTCTTTATTTTAACGAACTGTCTGGAAGGACTCTGGCACCTCATATACTTGCATGAGAAAATTGAGTGAGACTTTGATTTTTGCCACAAAGGTGTGTGAGGATTATAACCGAGGTTTTAAGTGCTGTTGGGGATAGTTCAAGGGAGGAAACGCTGAGAAGGCTGGGTGATGGGCTATTTATCCAGATCAGTAGCTCTTAGCAGAAATGCCAGTAGAATTCAAGTATTGTTTTCAATCCTGCTGGTTGCAGTTTTTGAACCGTACTGCTGTCACTAGTCCCTCAAGCTAGTATGTTTATTTAGCTTTGATCCTGAATAGTTTATATACCTGTCCCAGAAACTACACCCCTACAGAGTTATTTTTTTCATTTGATACTGGTTTTAGTACTCTAGATTATGTTTCCTTTTGGTTTGCGTTTGGTCTGCTTCCTCCTTGGTTCAGGGTTGATCTGGTGCCTGTTCTAATGATTAGATTTTATCATCCTGTTTGTTCCCATGGCATCTTGCAGAACATCATCAAGGTCATTAGTCCAAGGGGCAAGTCTGTCTGTCTTCTAATTAAACCTGATATCTTCTGTTGTGGTATAACAAGTTGAATGAAAGGCAGTGATGTGGCTAGGTTTTCTTTAGTACTCTGAACTGAAAAATGGCTGATCCTATGTTAGCTGTGATTTGCAGCATGCAAGTGGTATGGCGCTTACCTGTCCTCTTTGTTTCATACAGCTTCATGTGGTCTAGTTCTCTAGGGGCTCTCCGTAAGGTCTTCTAAATAAAACAAGGCCAACAAGTCCCTTAAGGAAACATTCTTCCACTGCCTGTTTCAATTTGTTACTTGCATTGTTACCTTGGGTCCATGAGCTTTTAGAAAGAGACACGCTTATACTTGCTGTCTTCATGTAACCTTTGTCCAGAAAGAAAATTCATTAGAGTAATAAATAGGAGTTCATTCAGAGAGCTGCAATCTACATGAAGTCAGGAGAACATTGTAGAGTACTTGTTTTGAGACTGTGCAGTCTCATCCTGAATGAAGCTGACAGCTTGCTGTGGCGTTGTTACAAAGACTTTTTCCTCTACATCAAACTCTTAAGACCATTGTTTTTGTGACCTTTTAAAATTTGATCAGCCTTTCATGGATAGGTTTATTTGAAAAAATGTCCTGTGTTGCTTATAAACAAGCTAACATAAAATAATTGCAGACTACTAGCATATTCTGGCCTGTTCTTTGAAGCTTATTTTGAGAGAGAGGGAGATATGTTGGTGGATTGTAGAATTAACGTCTTCCTGGAAAGAGGGTACCTGTAGTCAAGATCTGAATGGCTGTTCTCTGAGCAATAGATGTGCATTTCACTAGTTGCTCCAATTACATAGTAATTGTGAAAAATATCTAATTGCATCCATAGTATGCAGGAAATGTTACCTAACTGTCTTGCCCTGTTTTTGCTTGCACAGTAAACAAGCAAAACTTCTCCATTCTTTGGCAGTTTGCCTTGCAGGAAAACTAAGACTTGTCTGTTCAATACATTTGCAAATAAGAGCTTTGGTACCAAACAGTTCTGCATTTGACTCAAACTCAATATCTTATGAAGGGGACCCATACATCATTCTTTTTTCCCCTGGCATAAAAAGAGCATTACTGGGCACCTAATAATCTCTTACTAATAGGAACTTAGGTTGTGCCTTGATTTAATTATCTTCTGACTTACTAGGTTGCCCACTTGTTAATCTGTCTTCCATTTCTATGTATTTGTCTCCTTGATGTGCCTGCTCTCAGACTTTGGAGTCAGTTCTGGTAACATCTGGTATGTTAATACTGTGTGGTTCTAGACTGATTGTACTGAAACAACTGAGAATTTAGACCAAAATATTTATGATTAGTATATATGCAAACAGCATGAAAGTTCTGATTTTACTTGAAAATTTGAATTCCCTGATACAAATGAGACTTGAGAAACCTATTCCTCGGCTGCAAAAGACCTGTGTTTCAGTGAGTCAGTGACCTTGACGCAGGCAGAAAGTAAATATCTCCCAAATGTGCACGTTTCAAGTTGTCTTCTGCAATCCAGAATATAGAAGAAAACAGAAGCAGCAGAAAATACAAGTGTCTGGCTTATGATTTTTAAAATGTTTATTAGATTTCTTAATGTAAGGCTGGTGATCCCAGCAGTTAAACTGGAATGCCAGTTAAGTCTTTGCCTAGATAGAGTTTTCAGAAGTGTGACTTAAGTGACATTTAAATAAAGAAGGTTAGATCTTTCAGCTGTTAATATTTATTAGCTTTTTTGCTGCAACTAAAGCTTTAGCATTAATATCATGTTTTATTTATGTATTTTAGCCGAGTCGAGTTAAAAAGGCTATGTGAAATATTTACTCGCATGTTTGCTGACCCTCACAGCAAGGTAAGATCACAAAGACTTGGCTCACTCTCTTACATTACCATGTGTGCACATTTGACACTGTTCCAAGATGAATGTTTTGTATTTCTACCCCTGCCATCTGCCGGGGGAGACTGGCATTTATGAATCTCCTTGATTTTTATCTGTTTTACAATGAAGGGCTGTGTCTCAGTCTCTCTTATGTTGCTAGGAACTGGTTACTCTGTGCTTCCCAAGGAGCAACCTAATACCTTTCAGATGTCAGGTCCTGGAGTAAGAAGTTCAGTTTTATCTGTACATCTCTGGGGAGTGTCTTGGTGATACACAGTACAGTGAGGTCTGTGAAGGGTAATGAGCCACAGTTCAGCATCATGGTCACTGGGGTTTGTGTATTGTGTACACCTGGGAGCAGTATGGAGTCTCACCAAGATACTGTTCTGGATCTCATAAATAAAGTCTTTAATATAGCCACTTTGCCTTCTTTATAACACTGACCTTTGAAGTTAAAGGCCGTGGCATGAATTTACAGACATCTCTTAAAAAGAAGCAGACTAGGGAATGGGGAGGTTGGGCCCACAGGCATGTTCAGACCCAGTGGTCTTCTGTTGACAGGTAAGCAGGAGAAGGGAGTTTTCATGGCCTTTCCTGAGGAGGTTTGCTGGTTGAGGGCAACCAGTAATGACTGGGTAAAAACATCTGCTCTTGGGTTAAGTACAGTTTGAGAAAGAAGAAATTGTATAAATATTTGTACTTCAGACCACTTGGTAAACTAGTTTTAATAAATCATTGTCAGGTGGAAATCCCGCGCGCAGGCATAGTTGCCTGTCACAGGTCTTGCTCGAAGCGTGCGTTTTTGGCTGTAATTATAGTCTGGACCAGCTGTCCACAGGCCTCACCGAGTGTGGCAGTTCCTACCTGTAAGGTCTTAATGCTTTGGCTCTCAGAGGTTCAGTATGTGTTGTGGAAAGGGTGAAGGTGTAGCTATTTATCTGCAAAATATTTCCAACTTCTGAGTAAGGTGAGGGTTTATTGAACACTGGACTCAAGTATGTCCTCTGTGGCAGCAGTGGTCTGTCATCTGCACTGCTTTTATAGAATTATTGCTACAAACTCATTAATTGTGGTGTTAAACATACGTAAACTTTGTTACATATAAACATATATAAACATGTTACTTTTGTGAGTGAGGAGACTGGATCTCATCCAAGGTATATAATGTGTTAAGTAACTCTGCTGAGAGGAGATTGTGTTTTAAGAAAATGTAAACTTTCAATGAATGCATCTTTTATCTGTTGACAAACTGCATCTGAACAACCAGCCTTGATCACTGTGTGCTAACGAGTGGTTTGTTTTGTTGCATGGCCTGCTTTGCTGTGGAATTCACAAAAGAGAGTAAGTGTATTTTACCCCCTTCCTTCATTCGTTTCATGTGGTATTTTAATATGACACGTTTTAGATGTGTCTTGTCTGATTTTTTTTTCGGAGCAAAGTAGTCACTAAAATCATTCATTCATGAAACTGTCTATAACAAAATCATCCTGAAACTCAGATTGTAAATGCCTCCCCTTTGATTATTTTTATTTAAAGCATGGTATTCCTTTTCATGATACTTGTTTTGTTTATAGGTCTTCAGCATGTTTCTGGAAACCCTGGTTGATTTCATCATCATTCATAAAGATGACTTGCAGGATTGGCTTTTTGTTCTCCTGACCCAGTTGCTAAAGAAAATGGGAGCAGATTTGCTGGGGTCTGTGCAGGCGAAAGTTCAAAAAGCTCTGGATGTCACCAGGTAGAGTACTCCGATGGCAAATGTTATGGAGGTTTTTGCAGGTTTACAGGAAGGCATTTGATGAACATTTTAGAAACCCAGCAGTGCCGTATATTTTGAGGGCTCAATGTTGATCAATACCAGAATAAAGGAGAACAAAGTTATGTCACAATATTTCAAGCATTGAAAGGCCTGTCTCTTTTCTAAATAGATAACTTTAAAGCATAACATTTAAAATGTCTAACTGATTAATTTCGTTAATCTGTTTTTTTTGGTGTGCATATGCTTTGATATCTTTTTGATTGATGGAAAAAAAGAATATTTGCAGTGTTCAGAATATGAATGGTGCTTTACCACAAAGTTCAGAGCATCTTTCATGTTGTTCAAACAGCAAATAATGGTAATGTCAGGATAAGACCTTGAATGCTGCTGCGATGTGCACACCAATTCTGTAGTCAATGTCCTTTTCTAAGGATGTCCAGCACAGGACACTGTTACAATAAAGTTCAGCTCATCCTGCAAATAGGTTAATTAAGAAAGTAGTAGTAGTAATCCAGGAGGAAACAGGATAGAGGATGGAAAAAGAGGAGAGAAATCAAAACCAGGTATGAACTCTGAGGACAAGATAAACCAGGCTGCTACTAGAGATAAGGGAACAAAGCACAGCCTGAAGTGAAGAAGGAATGGACAGGTGTGCCAGAAGCCGGATAAGTGTACAGCAAGCAGATAGCATAACAGTGTATAAAGGTATTGACTTAGCAGTTTTCTCCAGTATTAAATCAACAGTCAGCTAATACTTAGACTTGGAGTTTCTCTGGTTGATGGTAAAGTTAAGAAGAAGAAAAGTGTGATAGGTGGTGAAATCTGTTGTGTAAGCTTTAATGTATTGAGTTAATTTAGTCCTGAAAATTTGTTGCATTACATTTTTGCCTTTGTTTTCTTTGGACAGGGATTCTTTTCCATTTGATCAACAATTCAACATTTTGATGAGATTTATTGTAGATCAGACCCAAACACCAAACCTGAAGGTTGGTATCAAAAGCCTTTTCACTAAAGCATCAACATGGTTGTCTTAGCTTGCCATGTCAGGCATACCATAAAGCATAGAACTCATGATAAGATAACTAATTGTAAGTACCTGCATGATACAGAAATGATATCGGCAACTTTGATTAACACTCTCGTTCTCCATTTTAATAAATCTAAATATCTTTAAAATAGGGCCCTATGACCCATTAGAAGCCCTTAAGAGTTGGGCTTTAAGCACGCTGGAATGTGCTTAAAGTTTAGACGTGGAACGTTCCTCTTCACCCTGGTCTTGGTCGGAAGAAAACCTGTCTGTGCAGGACAGAAGGGACCAGATCCTGTCTGAACAGCTGGGAAGTTGGGACCCTAAGCACACCTTAACAAGTGCTTGTTGCACAGATCACACGTAGCATATGTAGGGTTTGAAGGAAAAAACATCAGAACTTTCTATTACGGAATCCTCCCAAAGGGATACTGTTGTGCAGACTTTTTCAGGAGGTGGCTGTTTCAAGGTTATAGGAACGCTGTAAACTCTGGAAGTCATACACATTTATTGTCCAGAGACAGGAATATACAGGATGCCAAATGACTCAAGTGTTCTTTCTTCAATCTCCCAAATTTTGGATCGTTTGAGACCAAAAGCTATGGTTTGGCATCTGGAACAATAACTGCTAGTGGAAACAGCGTGGTGGAGTACTGATTTGCTTATGCAAACGCACAAGCAGACATATGTAATTCAAGCGAGTTCTGATAAACCATTCCAGACTCTTACCACACGAAATTTATCCTGTGTAGAAAGTTGCTCTTGGTTTTTGAAACATGACATAGAGACATGTCACAGGGATATTTTTTCCCCCATGTGACATAGGTCTTGTCTATCTGTAATGGTATCTGTTTATTATGGGATAAATCCATCTTTGCCAGCTCATAAGATTAACAAATCCCTTTTCATTTCGCAGGTGAAAGTTGCTATCCTGAAGTATATTGAGTCCTTGGCAAGACAGATGGATCCAACAGACTTTGTGAACTCCAGTGAGACAAGACTTGCTGTATCTAGAATTATAACTTGGACAACAGAACCAAAGAGCTCAGATGTGAGAAAGGTAAGCCAGAATGATGAAGTATTTGTGGTAATTATTGTTCTTAAAAAAAAAAAAAACAAACAAAACAAACAACCCAACAAAAAATGGTCTTAAAGGTAATGGAAAATTCAGTGGTTAAATTCTAATTTTGAAAAATGGATTTTACATACCTTACTGTCCAAACCAAATTGCCAATTCAGTGAAGACACATTTCTGAAGCATGTCTTCACATATTTTTTTTCTAGTAGGTACTTAGCCATGTGACTTTAACTACTATTACCATGCAAAAAGAGATCATAGTTTGAAAACGTGGGTTTTTTTCTTGAGCAGTCTAGAAATATCTCTAGGTTTTTGTTTATTCAGGTGAAGGCTCTGTGCTTTGTAGACTCAAATGAAATCTAGCATGACTACTGTGTTGTTATATTGTTAAAAGAAAGTAAATAAATCAGTAAGCTGCCAGGAGCTCTCAGCTCTTCTAAGAGCTGTGTGTTTATCTCAACCTGGAAAAAACTGACACATTTAGGTCAGGCCTGGGTAATACAGTTACCTTGTTCTTTATCTTGCTGTAGATGCAAGTGTCAGGCAAGCTAAAATGGGCAGATAGTGATACTCATCTCTCCCAAGAGAAAAGTGAGATGTAGTTTTATGTACCTGGCATCTGTAACACAATTTAAAATTACCTTCTCTTCCCAGCCCAGATGTAGAAAGATTCCAGTAGGAGTTTAAGGCTTTGAGATGTACTTGGATTTAAAAAAAAAAAACTTTTAAGCATTTCAGAATGTAAAAATTGTATGAGATTTTGATGCTCTACATGCATTTAAAATGTTGAATTAGTACTAGAATAACATTATTTTATAACTTCGGAAAGAAGAAAATTATTTTTGTTATTAGTGATTATTTGATTCTGATGAAAAGATCACTGGGTATCAAAGGTGCTGCAACTGCAGCATTATCTGATAGCTGAGAAGGCTTCAAAGAAGCTTTTTGGGTGCATGCTGTTTGCTTTCTGTCATACAGCTGATTGGATCTAGGGAACAATGTCTCATGCTCTTTTCTGAAGACTTTCATCAGGGATTATTCACATTAGTGTGACTGAAATTTGCTTCTGCAAGACAGTCTGCCTCAGGAAAAAAGGGTGACTTTAAATCCTGGACTGAGATCTGGAATATGCATTTCCATTTTGATGCTTCCAGGTACAAAGTCAGAAAGAATTAAACAGCCAAATAAGCTGCTTCTCTGTTACAGTTCAAGTAAACCTCAAGCAGTTTACTCTGCTGGTGGTCTATGAGAGTGAATTATAATTAATTTAAGTAGAAATAGACACCGAAAAGCAAAACCTCTGCATATTGCTCAGCAGAAGAAATATTCCACCATTAGGGGTCATCATTGCTACATGCAAAATTGAGTGAAGAGTATCTGCAGCAGCTGAAAAAACTGGCTGTTTGCTGTGAAGCTGTGGGATGTGGAGAGCAGGTGTTCAGTGTGGTGTCCGTCCTTCTATCTGTTTCAAAGACTTGCAGAGCTCTGGCAAAACTTCCAGCAAACTCCACCTGAGCAGTACCTGGGCAAGTGCTTTGGGGGCTGATAAGAGATTACTGCATCTAAATTCTTTTTATTAAACCTGCATGTGACTTGGATTTGCCTCTGATGCCTATAGCTTTCAAATAAATTATTACACAGTTAAACTAACTTAGGCTACTAAAAATGAATGCCCAGGTGATCTTTATTTCATCATACTGTTGCTGTACTATGATTTTATTAAGAACATAATACAAACCATGGGCTTTAGAAGAAACACTGCAGCAAAGGATTTATAAGCAATCATTGGCCATTATCTCTGTCAGGACTGTAGTTAACGGACTAATAAATTCATTATGCAGTAATGAACTGGATTACCAAGGGCCAACCCAGACAGGTGAAATGTTCTGAAGAACACAAATAAAAAATTGTCCTCCTTTTTTGGACACTGTAACATGGGAAAAAAGTACCTTTTTTATATCAAGGTACAAAAAAGGATCAGAAGATTCTGCCCTTGTGGAAGGTATTACAGCGGCCTTCAAGATCTGAGGTTTTCTGAGTGCAAAGCAGACCATGCGTTGCAAACGTTGTCACAACCTAAAAATGGAGACAGCAGTTGAGGTTATGGGGGAGAGGGAAATAATAATAATAATAATAATAATAATAATGTAATTTTTAATAGAATCTGCAGTTGAGGTTATGGGGGAGAGGGAAATAATAATAATAATAATAATAATAATAATAATGTAATTTTTCAATAGAATCTGGATTTGAGATCACCAGTGCAATCCATTCAGCTTCTGCAAGCTGACAGGAGCAGACTTTATTTTTGGTACTGAGGAGTTTTGGCTGGCATAGTCCCGTCCATGTATACCACTGCGGCTGACTTGGTGAAACAGCGATGCTGGTGCTCAGCTGCTCACAGAGGCAGGGACTCTTTCCTCCAAGAAATGTAGTCCCGCAGCCAATGTGGTTCTCACCCAGATTTGAGTTACTGAATGCTACCTTAATGCAAGTAGCATCTGTATGTGATGGCCATGCTCTTCTGTCTGGACTTTACCTTTGAGCAGATGCAGGTAAAACGAGCTTGCTCATGCTGGTGGTGAAGTATATAAATGGCCTCTGTCAGTGGGGAAAGCATGTGGCTGCTGTGTGCACATGGCAATTAGTCATGCAGATCTGATCCTATGGTAGCAATCAAGGGATCTGGATTATATTTTCAGTCAATAGTGGGATTATCCTTCTATTAGTGATCGTCTGTCCATTACTGCTATTGACTGTGTGACAGTCATGGAAGTCCCAGCCCTGTAGTGTTAAGGCGCTGGAGAAAAATAGAACAAAAAATGGCATTTAGTCCAAAAACCTTTTTCAAACTGAATGACAGAGCTTTATTAATAAACTTTGCATATTCTTATGATGACTAATTGAGCATACTTCACCTGTTACAGGTCATGTTTTACAGTAGTGAAATCGGAAAGAAACTTAGTCAAAGGAAATACTGTTATGCAGTTTATGTTCTCGTATGGAATAATATCTGTAGCTAAACAAGTTCTGTTATCACAAGAAAAACATGATGTACTTAGAGGAACGTACAGTTGATATTACAGACTGTCATTGACAATGTCGTGATTCCCTCTCAGGGCAGAAACCATTTAAGATGCTGATAGTAGCCATGAACTTTGTCCAGTCAAAATTATTGTCTAGCTTTGTTTATAATAAGGTGATCTGCAGTGTGTTACAGGTAAATATTTGTCTTGTTTTAAAGATTGTTAATACTTACGGGTGTTTACCCTGCATTCAAGTTAGGATTTACTTCCTGCAAGCAGTGCTAGAAGAAAGGTGAAATACATTTGTCCTCCGTGCTGAACAAAAGCCATTGGGTAGGAACAGGCCGCGCAGCCCTGCGTGGAGACCTGGATGGGATGTGGTTCCAGTGCAAGGAGAGCACCTGTTCGTAATTTCCACACATATAGCTGGCTTGCTGCTTTTTCTCCAAGCAGAACATATCGATGGGCCGGGCACAGATCAGGACTTCAGATAACTGAGCTCTAATTTTGATTGTACTAGCGTCTAACCTTGTGCGATGCACTTGACTTTCCTCTGCCTTGGTTTATTCCTCTCTGTAACAGGGCGTTAATTCTGATTTTTCTCTGGAAAATGTTTAAGATTTGATGAAATCATTTTACAAAAGCCAGTTAATTACCATACAGAAAAGTAACACAAAATGGCAATGCAAATACCGTGATGACTGGTCTGAGGACATTAAGTCAGTAACTTTACCATGTTATCACTAATATTGCCAGCAAAGTTATTGTGCAATCCTTACGTAGGTGAAATGCTTATTGAATTTGGATGACAGGCTTGGGCTCTGTGTGGGAAAATACTTTGATCTTGGAAAAGAGCCATCAGTTTGAGAATGAAAATTAGAATGAGGCTTCTGATTTGACTCTGGCCAAAGCCTAAAGAAACCTCATGTTCAAGGCTTGGGTGAATGGAAACTTTTATTAAACATGAGTGCTCGGCATTTGAGGGGGTGGAGTCGTCTGTGAGGGCACACAGGAGCTTAGCATTTAGGAGGAGCTTGTACAGGCTGAAGGGGAACAAGGCCTTCCAAGGTGAAGGGCCAATGACATTGCCCACCGTCTTGTTAATCAGCCAAGCTCTGGTCATAACGATATATAACAAGATCTGTATTGCCTGGTCATCATTTGGACTACTAATCTCAGGCAAGAAGAAATTTTTCCTTTGTGCCAGATACCCTGCCTGGCTTCTCTGTTGATGAAATATTCCTACGGTAGTTATATTTTACAAGCCTGAATGCATTTTTACACGTGATGGGCAGCCTCGTGTCATGGGTACATCATGTTCTGCCTTCCACTTACGTGACTGGGGAAACTTTTTCTTTCAGCTGTCCCACTTGTTACTGAGTTTCGCCAAGCTGCCCTTGAATATAGACAGTAGATGGGACTTGGTAAGATACTAGAACCATTGCAATGAATCAAAAAGCCCAGGAGAGTGCTTGTGTTACTGTGGTTTTCATTAAGATGAAGTCCCCCTCAGACTACCTAGGGGTAGGCCCTCCTTGGATTGGCGCCACTGGTTTGCAGGTGAAGTCTAGAGGTGTCCAAACAAAAAAAGTTTGGGATGAGATTTTTTTTCCTAAAACTGATTAATTGAGAAAATGTTTCTGAATTATACCAGAATATGAAGAAGATTTCAGAGAGGAAGTTGCAGGTCAACAAATTCTTCATATGCTCAAACAGCCAATGAAGATGTATGTACTTCTTTAACTAGTAGTCCTAGCTGTCATTTTTCAAGAAATATTGATGTTGTCACTTTGATAAGGGAATTGTATCTATCAATAAAGGCCAGAGCAAGTTTGGATAAAATATTGCTGTGATGTCTGTAGGGGGAACAGTGGTAGACAGGAAAGCAAACACTGCTAAGGAAATGAAATTGGGCTCCTTTGCAGCTTGATGCCATGAGACCTCTGAAATCTCTCCTGGAGTTTTAATTTTTCATCTAGCATCAGGCAGATTTGAGCAACTCTGGGACAGAAGCTTCACTGTAAAAAGCACTCCCAAAGACTTAGTGAGCTGAAATGGCATCGTTCATCTTTATTGGTGTTGGGCAGTGAACACTGTTGGTCATGGCCTGTGACAGTAGCAGTGGCAAAGAGGGTGTTTGCAGAAATGCTTTTGAATGGCAAATTGTTTTAATATTCCCCAGTCATAGGCCCTTGCCTTTCTGGGTCGGACGTTTCTTTAGCACTCTTGCAATATTCCTACACCAGATTTGTGTGGACTCCACGAAGAGCCAAGTTAGCAGAGAACCAGGCCTTAGGATTTCATTTCAGGCTTATGGAGTCTTAAATAAGACTATGTCCATACTGCTGAGGTCAGCCTTTTAGCCAAAGGATATTCCTAAAGAAGTCAAACTCAGCCTAAATGCACAGAGGAACTCCTTTCAGGCATTTAAACATAGTCAGTGTTAGGAAAAATAGTGTAATACATCACAAATGGCATTTGGTGGACTTCAGTGTTTACTTGATTTAATGCTGTTAGAACGAAAAGGATCTCGGTGTCCTAGCTGTGTTTCCAAAATAATAGCTGTCATTTTCTGTTTGTTTTGAATTTGATGCTAGAGAGCTATGAGAGCCCAAATGTTTTTAGTGTACGCAGTGTAAGGAAAATGGCTTTTCCCAATGTTAGTGGCCAGAAAATCATCACGTGCTTGTTGGAAACATGGTGCTCGGTAGATTTCCTTAAAATGAAACTCTTCGCTTGATACAGCCTTCTAGTATCCTTTGAGTTGAAAGCAATTTGTTATATAACCAGATTTTCTCAGTTTGCTTGAAACAGTAAGACCTAGTACATGATAATATGAGATAACAAGAAACCGCTTCACAGAATGTGTATACTCACGCTTATGTGTCTGTGCATAATATGTTTGTGTGTATATGCCATTTATATAAACACACACCTACATAGGTATAGGTGATGTATCTATTTTGAAAATTGACATTAGAGGTGATATTTACATGATGTGTTGTACAGCCATCCAATAAATAGACCATAGGCTGTCTGAACTGTGATGGATAAGTCTGCCATACTTACTCTAGCATTTCAAAACTCCATGCAGATTAAAGTGCATGTTTTTGTTACAAACCATCTTACTTCAGTAGCTTTTCTTCTTTCTTAGCTTATATATGGGAACTTCCCCCCTCAGAATTCACTTACATGCTAGGTTTATGATAAAAGTTTCTCAGTTGTTAACGAAATGTAACCTTTGTTTCTAGTCCTGAAACCTGTTTTTGCAACAAATGCCATTTTGGAAGGAGCAAAGTTACCCAGAGTAGCCTTCATCAGCTTGACTTCTGGGGTAACATCTGGCTCTCCAGAAATAATGAACATTTTTGCCATGGTCTTTGCTGTGCCCAGGTCACAAAACAACAGCATGCATAAGGAGTCGTAATCCATTATAGAACAGTAATCCGAATGTGTGATGATTCAGTGCTGCATAGTTTTTGCTGGCACTTGTTTGAGGTGCCTTTGACACATGTAATGCAACTATCCATGACTTGTAAAAGCCTTTCATGATATATTGTGTGCTGTATAAAACACAATAGCACTGTGGATTTAATCTGTACGTGAATTCTGTATTTGAATCTGTGAAACAAATTCTTCCTTTTCAGGATGTGGATGTAAACAGCATATTCTATTAGAAGTCTTTTGGGAAAACTGTGTGTTTAAAAACTTGTGCTCAAGCTAACATGCTTGGATTATGTATGAATTGGTGAAGCCATTGTGCTTCATATTACCATACCAGTAATGTGGATGTCCATACTCATCTGATTCTAGATCTGAAAAAGGAACAAGCAGGCGGTTTGGTTTGGTAGATAGTTTGTTAGCTTAGTGCCAGCTAACACTTAATTGTCTGCTGGAAAGTACACTTAAATAACACTTGTTTAGAGCCTGCAAACACTCTCAGTAGATGTCAATTAACTCATTTAACATCAGCTATGCTCATCAGAGAATTGAAGCATTGCCCTATGCCAATGTGTGCTAATACAAGCTGCCTAATGTGTCACTGCTGTCTCTCGATCTCAGTGGACCTATATTTGATCTGCAGTTTGGTATAATTCAAAGTGACATGAGAGAGAGAGCTTCTCTGTTCCAGTGTGCCTTAAGTTATTAAAACCACATTTGCCTTAGACTGGATGGTGAAATGAATGATGCATACAGAGTATGATTATGTTTGTCAAAAGTGAGTAGATGTTAGTGTGGATCTTCGCCAGACCAATCACATGATAAAAGGCATTTGTAGACAATGTTGGTCTGTCAGACTGATGCCCGGACTGGAGTCAGGAGTTTGCAAATTCTTAACTGCTTCTTCCTCTGAACTTAGAGGCCTGCAAGGATAGGTACAGGCAAATGCAAACACCTATTCCCCTACTCCTGGCTGGCCAGATGCAAGTGCAATCTCAGTGCAGCACTGCCTAAGCTCTGCACCTCAGCAGAGGTTTTTAGGTGGTTATGGAGGCCATCAGGAGGTTGCCAAAGCAAAGCCTTGTAGGAGAACCAAGGGATGCCTGTAAGCCTGAGAGTTGTGGCTGAATTTAATTTTGAGCCAGTGCTGCTCTCTGCTGAAAGGAATGCTCTTCTGGTTAAATCAAATATTAATACTTTTTGTTACTTGAAATTAAGCAAGCAACTGATTAAAACTCTTCTGCAAAAAGATAGTATGTGTACTGTTTAGATGATTTAGTTGAAATCTATGCTTTCTCTAAATAATATCAACTTTCCTGTTTGTCAAACCCAGACCATGCATAGTTGGGTGGGTGAGGATTTGCCAGCTAGGACAACTACGGCTTCCTCAGGGCCCGGTGAAGGAAACTTGGAAGAGAAATGTAAACAGGTAGACTAAAAGCCATGTGCACTAATAACACTAATAGTGTTTGCAGTCTCAACTCAACTGTCTAGCTGTGTAAAGACACCTTGACTGGGAGCCTGAAAAAAGCGTGTCTGTCTGTGAAGTAATCTTTGGCTTTGGTGTGCTTGTCTGTTAACTCTCTTGTTATAGTCCCTCAGAAGCAATCAGGGTATGAGGTCCTCTCCTTTTATGGGACTGCCAGTGTTCTGAGCCCATCGCCAATAGAAGTTTGAGTAACTTGAAAACTGCTTTCATATAGCTCAGGCAACTAGCTGCTTATTCAGCTTGGTCTATTGGACCAGTGACAGCAGCAATCATAAGGCACTTGTATTAAGCTTAGGTCACTGACCACATTTCCTCTCTAAAATCGATGGATTTTTCCAGTTAGCCTTGATCTTTTTGCTTAATGAGCCTAAACCATTTCAAAGAGACTTTATTATAATTCAACCAAGTTGCAGAGGTTAGAGATTTTGATAAATCTGGCCAACACCAACTGTTTAGGTGAAAACAAAAACCAAAAGTTGCTACAGCATTTGTGTCCCTTTAGCAGCTGACACTGTTGCACAGCATGAATTGCATTGACCTAAGTGTGAAACTTTGGGAGCTGCTACCGGCTTGTGGAACCTGATCCCTCGCTGCATTGTTATAAGGAAAATAATGAAGTTACATAAGCAAATTATTCAAGAACCTGATGTGGAGCCAGACCCCGTCACTAGCATAGTCAGGTGCTGAAGTCACTGGAGTTTCTCCAGCTCAAGCCAGCAGAGAACTGCTTCATTAAGATTAGATAATCTGTAGGGTCTACGTTATATGTCACTGAAAGGAGATGGATTAGTGTTCCACACTAATGGTACAGCGACACAAAGGCAAGGGAAAATTCAGATACTACTCTTTCTTCAAACTGTGTATCATCAAGCATGAGTGTTGCATGAAGAATGTTTGTACATTGTGTACAGAAATAAGTTTTTTTATTGCTTGTTTTAAATTTATCTACTCCTTAAGTAATCTAATGAAACAAGGGCCAAGATTTTCAGAAACGAGCAGTGATTCTGAGATTATGAAAATGTCTTCTGGTTTGCCACAAGCTGAAAATCCACAGATTTAAAACTCTTAGGAACATTATCTGTAAAAGATGTCCTTTGGCTAGATAAATGTATGCTAGATAAATGAAACTTAGAGGATTATCAAGTGTGTCCAGATCTATGTAGAAATGCTGCTCCTGATGCTCTTCATCACTGAAATAACATTAACTGTATTAGAACTGGGGCTGCTCCTGATGCTCTTCATCACTGAAATCCCAGTTCTAATACAGTTAATGTTAAGTATTGCAAGAGTGAAACTTGGAGCATGTTATAAATGTGATTTCAAGCTAGCATGGACCTTCCAGCTTTTGAGGTCAGTGGTAAGTGTTCTTGGTTTTATGGTAGCAGGGACCAAGACCTCTGTGTGTTAAGTAGGAAATCATGGCTGAACTTTCAAATAACGGCCTTTGCCTGAAATAAACCTAGAAGTGCAGTTGGATGGCTGAGGACTATTTAAAAAGAACACAGCCAAGGTTAACCCACGTAGCTCTAGTGTTGCTTTTGAGAGCTTTACTGGAGCACCGCTCCCGGGCTGTAGTAGTGCTTGGCTTTATTTCAGAATCTATAGACTATAGGCCTGCTTTCTTTCAGGCCACATAACATTGTAAGCATTGTGAACAACTGTTCAGCACTTCATTCAAAGCCCAATGACCTATTTGCAGGCAACAGCAAAGCTACTGAAGAGCACCGGGGGTACACAGAATACTGGCAGGCACTCCTAAAGACAAGCTGTATTTTGTGCAAAGAGGGAGGGTAGACACAGTCCTCTTTACGTTAAAGCCAAAACAAAAAAGTGGAACAAAATTGAAGTGACTTCTGGGAGCTGAAACTTCACTCATACTCCTGTAGCACAAGGTCTGTGCTATCAGTGTTTGTGTGTCAGGGTTAAACTGTACCAGTTAGATAACTCTCTGCTTCAAAGTGAAGCCACAGGATTGTAAAGTCCCTGGTGGAGCTATGGTGAAGATTTTGCTCAGATCTGTGAGATGCATCTTAGACCTCTCTGGCACACAAGAAAGGTACCTCTAGAACGTCACATCATAGAGTGCGTCTGCTCTTGCGCCTGTTTTGCTCTGTTTACATGGGAGGTCTCAAAGGATGACCTTATTTCTAACCCATCAATGGGAGATATGTGGGACAAAGGTATCTTAAATCCTTTCCCACCTCACTCTAGCTTGGGCAGCTCCTGACTTACCAGTTGATATCTCCAGATGTTCTAGCCTGAGCAACCTCTCAACCTGGGAAACCTTCTTGATCAATTTTCCTGTATTTTTAATCTCAGTGAATGAGATCTGCTTGTTCTGACACAGAAGATCTGCATGTCCACTTCCTAACCATCCAGGATATGCATGCCATTCACAAATGGGAATGAACTTTGGCATGACTTGTCACTTTGCATTCAGCTCAACATGCTGATTGTTGTTCTGAGATCTCTTGTTTGCAGTAATATTTTTATTGCAGAAAATACTATGCTGGTGAAAACTTAAAAGTTCTTGGATCAAAATGGACAGAAATACACGTCCTTGTTGGATACCAGGCAGGCTTCATGGCAGAGTTGCCCAAAACTTCAGGTCAGAGGAGGGTAGAGTATGGCGTTAAGAAAGGCACGGGGAAAATTATCTCCCCACTTCTTTCATCCTTAGATCTTTAGTGTGAAGTGAATAATGACATGCTGTGTTTCTGTTCAAGTTAGAGTTTTGACAGGAGGCAGCATGATCCATCTGGAATGAAGAGTCTGAAGACCTGTTCACTGCAGTCCTTGGAAGCCTGTTGAGTGTTGTGTGCCTCAGTTTCTTTGTTGGCCATATGAAGAGGATGTTGCTTACTTAAACTTTCATGGATGGAAAATGTTTTTATATACAAAACTGTTACTGCAAATTGGGGCTGATAGCAGAAGGAACAGTATAGCTTGAATTGCAATTTGCCCACTGAAACAATGAGGTACTTTGATTCCCCTCCACTATGAAAGGGTTTTTGTGTCCCCAAGTTCATCATCTGCTAAAGGATTCCACTTCACAGGGAACTGCAGATACACTTAATTATTGCAACTTTACAAACACATTGCTTACTAAAAACTCCTTCTTTGAATTGATGAGAACAATGAATGTACAGTTATCGCCACAGCAATGAATTATATTTTTACCCTCTTTAAAGTTCTTTTTCATTTTTAGGAGGTTTTAGAAAGTTCCCAAAAGGGTCAGACACAAGCGTCTGCTCTTCCGAAGCCTATATATATGTGGTTTCAAAATAAGAGCATGTGTAGCTTTGCTTCTTACTTCGTGAGCCTAAATCACTGCTTTGTATCCAGATATGTATTCTGGAGGTTGATATATCAATGGCTACACCCTTGTTGGAGAAGGTGGTGCTGCAGACCATCAGAGGTCCTTCATCATTGCTTCATTTTTATTGTTCTTTTAATCAATTTTTATATTTTTGTATATTTTCAAGGCAAAGGCAGGGAAAAAAAAAATAGAATTGGTGCAGTCCACATGTTGTATGCTCTGCTGGCGAAGTACAGTTTTCATTTATTATTTTTTTTTTTTTTTTCAAGGCAAAGGCAGGGAAAAAAAAAATAGAATTGGTGCAGTCCACATGGGTTGTATGCTGCTGGCGAAGTACAGTTAGGAACACGTGATGTTAATTACTCTTGCAGATCTGCACTCTGATTTTATTCTGCTTCCATTCCTATTTGATTCCATTGTCTTAGTTCAGGATACGCAGAGCTGTATGTTTGCTAATGGAGTTAGTGGAGATCCTGTTCTGGCAGCTATTCTTCCAGGCAGATAGGACAAACCCTGTCCAGTGAAATTATTGGTAAAATTTTCAATCGTATCAGTGGTACCCTGGTTTCACTTACTAAATTTAGGGAGTCTGGTGGGGCTTAGCCTGTCCATGGATGAGAGAAAGGTGGTTATCACCATCCCAGTAGATCTTCCACTTGAGATGGAGTCTTCTGTTGCTGGAGCAGCCTCAACGGTGAGACTTGCAAGGAGAGGTGGGAAAATAGAAGCAGGGATTTTCTATCTGATGAAACAAACTTGTCAGATCCTTAGAAAGAGGAGAGGTTGGGTGGGAAGAGAACTAGTCCCATTCACATTTAAAATAGAAAGCATGGGAATGACAAATTGCAGTCCTAGATTCTTCATACTTATCTGAGCTTCTGGTGGTGTTTGCTTCCTGTAAATTTTTGCAGTAACTTGTTCAATTGAAATACGTGCTAGACAGGACAATGGTAAGATTTTCTCACTAGCTGTGAGTAGCTGTACACTTCACATCTGAAGAAGTTAATGATATAAATGCAAAAGTATATTGTAAGCTCTAAGAACTAAAAAGTTAACTATAGCAGTTAGCAATTCCTTATGACACATCACAAGGAATATGTCAAAAAATTTGTCTAGTATGGGAATCTTCTTTTTGAATGAAACATGCGTCGTTTACCATAAGGATTGTTACCAACAGAATGCATACTCTTTTCAAAGAATAAAACTGATGGTCTTTTCTTTATTCTTCTTTTCAGGCAGCACAAATAGTCCTGATTTCTCTCTTTGAATTGAACACTCCTGAGTTTACCATGTTACTTGGTGCCTTGCCAAAAACATTCCAGGATGGTGCTACCAAGCTTCTGCACAACCACCTCAAGAACTCCAGTAACACCAGTGTGGTGAGAGGCCCTTGTCCTTGCAAGCAGCAGAGCCCCAAAGACAGCAGCTCATTGATAAGCTGTTGCAGATGTTCAGTAGCATGAATTAGCTGTAGCTGTTGTCTTGAAGCAATATGGCAACAGAGGCTTCTGTTTGTTGCTTTTATAGGGACTGTTAAAACAAAAAACTCGGTTATTTTTAAATTTAATATAGTCATAACTAGTACAGATAAAAAAAACTACTGAGAGGGGCATGAAAGTTGGTGGCATTTGTGCTTTCAAGTTGGTGCTTTTGAAAATCCTGCCAGTAACAACTTTTTGGCTAAAACAGAAATCCTTATACCATATATTTTCTGGGTTTACCACTACTATTAAAAGCAGTTTAATAACAGATATACTGTCTACTAAGAAGCTTGCAGGATATTTGTGACCTACAAGGTCTCCTCAGTCTACACCTATTACCTTATGTTTTGGTTTTACATGAAGCTCTTGTTTTTATTTCTCTGAGGGAATTTGTTAGTAGAGGATTTAAGCGTGCTTCTAAACTTCTTTTCTCCCCACAGCAGCAAGGATTAGGGTATTTTTTGCCTTTTTTATGTGGAAATCTTGTGAAACTTGCTGGAATATGAACCCTCCTATCTTTGCACTTCTATAGGGACAAAGTAGACCTTTGTGTAAGCTAGAACTGCAGCATTAGGCTTCCAGGCAAATGGACTGGATTCTCTAGTACCTTTGACCTGTGTGAAGAGAGTCACAATTGGGAGCAATTTCTACTCATTTTGCTGTGGTATAAATGATTGTGCAGTGGAAAAATGATAAGTTAGATTGCTTGCTTATGCTTATAACAAGTACAATCAGAGTGCTTTAGACAATGCAGAAAATAGCTGCATAATTAAATTGCTAAATTGCCAGGGTAATGGTCTGCATGCTTTGGAGCCTGGAAAATAGTATCTGAGAAGCTAGATAACCTGGTAGATTGATAAACCATTTCTCTGGCAATATTTGCAGGCCGTACGTGTTGTGTAGTTAAAATTGCAGGTTCTGTGGACTGAAGAAAAGTGTACATATGCTTTCTTTATCCTCAGAGCAGTACCTTCAAGAACATATTAATGACTATGTGAACCATGGCTGCAGATTTTTAGGTCAAGAGCCAGAACCAAAACTGCACTAAGCTTGTCTAGCACAAACAAAGGCAATATTTGGACCTGTTGTTGTGTACTCCTGCCCGTGCATTGCAACATGTTGCTAATCCCTGTCTTCCTGCTTCTGTGCCAGGGTTCCCCCAGCAATACCCTTGGTCGGACTCCTTCCCGGCACTCCAGTAGCAGAACCAGCCCCTTAACTTCACCTACCAACTGTTCCCATGGTGGACTGTCTCCAAGGTAATGTGGCAGGCTAATTAAACCACTTGCAAAATATTAAAGGATTTCAACAGTGAGTGTGCATTTGCAGAATATGACTCACTTTGAAAGCAAAAACAAGACCAAAAGTTTACGGTAGATTGCTCCAAAGAAACAGGGTTTGAACATGATAATACATGGTTGGTGATTGAATTCAGTGTTCAGTCCTCATGTTATCTGTGTAATCTTAATGTCTTTTCATATAATACTAATTTTCTTTCATAACTAGGCCTTCTCCAGAATCACATTTGTGGGTTCAATAAAGGTAATATTAAATGGCAGCATTAGAAATGAGGTCTTGCTGAGGTTGCAAATATCACAAAGTATATGATGACTTTCAGGTCAAGGGTTTCAGATTGTGTCTATTTTTTAGGTGTGCCCTTGTGATCAGTAATTCATCTGACCGTAGTACAGTGCTTGTGCTGCCGAGAGAAGTACTGAATCTCCTGTTCCCCTCTTACGCTTTGTGAGGATGCAGAACAAGCAGTGGTGATGACTGTGTTTCAGTGCTGAATACCTCTCAAATCATCCTGGCTGCTCACCAGCAGAATGGTGGCCTGATCCTTTGGGCAGCAGGTCTATTGCAACCAGGTGTTTTGCTGAACCTGCAGATGCTACCCTAGAATATATTGGTCCACTCCAAAACCTTTTACTGAGCAAACATGGATTCTTGGATATTGGGAACGTACATGTTTTGCACCATAAAAACTTAGAGCAGAGGAGATAGGAATTTAAACAATACGCTCTGGAACTGTAGAAATATTGGAGGAAAGTATTAGGTTGTTACCTGGACAAGCTTTGATTCATGCTGGGAAAGCTTAAAAGCTGCTGCTCTTGTCTGCCTGTCCTGTCTCCGCATGGGAGGTCACTTCCCTTTGTCACAGAAGAGACAGAAGGAAACATGTTGGGTGAGGACTGCAGTTCGTAGTCCAGTATAATAATTTACACTGAAATCTGTTGATCAGCCCTGTCATGACTTGCTAAACCCTGTCTGGCAGGATGCTTAGACATGCGAGTTCCCATGTGTCAGGAAAAACACAGGCTTTTAGCCTTTAATGAGTAGTTATACTAATTCCAGCAGCATATGAGGAGCACATGGAGTTTCCTGAAAAAATTTTGGATATCTAAATACATCTTTGTGACCCTTAAATCTGCTGTAATCCAAAACTAGACCAAGAGGTGGCAAGCCAAGGTCGAGTTGCCTATTATGAGTTTTTTTCAACAAAGGTTTCATTAAGAAATTAAGTGGTAGAGTTTCAGGGGAATGGTTCCAACTATATTGCTTCCTTTTTGACTAGTTTGAGCATTGTTGCCCTGCTGATTTCTGTCATGGGAAATTATAAACTGAGATATGTCTCCCTGTGGTTACGTTGTGGCTTTGCTGGCCCTGTTGTTTGCATGTGGCACCTATTTTATAAATCCATGACCTTTTACCATGCTTTTTGGGTTTTATCATTGGGACACAACTGTTTTGCCACTTCACTCACTGCTTTTCAGTTTGTCTTTGCATTCTTCTCACCTCTTGATGTCAGGATGCACGTATCAAAATATTGATTAAAGCATTCAGCATACACTTCATACTTTGTTGTTGCTGTTGTTTTCTAGCATTTTGGGTTTAGGAACTGGAGTTTTTTCCCCCATGTGATGTGTTCTCAAGGAATAGTTAGAGAGGGCGTGTAATTCCAGAGTATTCTGCCATTATGTTGTCAAGACCAAAACTGCCACTGGTGCAGTGGTCCAGGAATTTCCTTTAGAAAACAATCATTCCTTCAATTTTCCATGGAGTTCTTGGGGATGTTGATCCAAAAATTTAGGTGTCTTTTCAAGAAGCGTGTCCTGCTTCCTTGCTGGATTTAGTTATTCAAGAGTGATGTGTAAAAGTTACTCTTCAATGATAGGTGAAGGTGGAAGCTGCTGTAAAAGCCCTTTAAAATATTCAGGGGAGAAGTTCTACTTTTTTTGGTGAGTGACCTCTGAGCAGTAACAGTAGCTCCAGATTTTTACCATTTGCAGAAAAGGCGGTGGCAAGTACTGCAAATCAGTGGCAGTAGCTTCTGTTGCTCTGCTGGACTGCATCCTTCTTGAAAATGTCTTGTGTAGCACAGTTTGAGCATGGTCCTGACTTACAGAACAAGGGAGAATTTAGCTCTGTTTCTGAAGAGTACATGTGGTCGTCCTTCTTTCAGAAAAAAGGCTTTGGAAGATGTGCTAACAGATTACTGGAAGTAGGGTACACTGCAGTATTGCAGTTGTTGGTATAGAGCTTCTGTGTTATGTTTCCATTACAAATGCTTGTCATTTGCTATTCATCAGTGGTGTAAAAATGTCACTTTTCTCTCTACAGACTTGGAAAATGAGCACACCTGAGTCATTCTGATAGCAGTGTAAAAGTATAAAGATTCCCACAGTTTCTCTGTGTAGCCCTCCTCTGACACTAGGCTTGGCTTTACATTTTTATGGGACCCATTGCCAAAGGGGTGCCATTGTACCGAGGTTGTGTTTGCCCATTGCTTCCTGGGGTGCTCCGTGTGCAGGCCCTGCTTACTTTGTCCATGCCTGTGTCTTGTACAGGCAGCCCGAATGCAGTCAGTTGAAGGATTATCTCCAGTTCTTAATGCCAGCTTTGGTTTTGAAGATTATACTTTCCTTTGAATTTTTTCTTGATGCACAGGTTGGAGGAATCTTATCTAGAGATGTATATGTTTTTGGGGCTGGGATATGTGTTGAAGGGATAGTTTGGGTCCTGTAGGAATATAAAAACGCTGCTAAGCATAACTGCTCTCCCATATTACTAATGGTTTGTGGGCAATATCCTCAGTATTAATCAGCAAGGCTTCACTGATACTGACTTTCTATAGTATGTATGTATGCCATGGCCCTTAGGTCACATTACTTCTCCCGTATTATTGCCATCACAACTGAATTCCAGGTGACTGATCTTTTATTTTTTTTTTTTTTGTGTGTGTATTTGTGTGTACACGTATTTGAGCTCTCAGGATAGATTTTGAATGTTTTGGTTGAACTGGACTTTGCTGATGCAAACAGCTAATTTGCCTATCCAGATGATAACATCTGCTTAAGTATCCCCTGATGTTAGTGTCTTCAGAAGGGTAACTTTCAGAAGGTGCTTTCAGGGCCTTGGGCAGAGTCCTTCCTTCTCCTGCTTTCATTTGCTCCATCCAGTTCTGCTTCATGATCACTAGAACATATCCACTGCATCTGTGAGTTACTTCTGCATTTGTACCTGCTTTTTTTGTCTTGACAGTTTTAGTTTTTGGGGAGAGGAGTAATGGAGGAAAGAGGTGTTTTCTGAAGAAGAAAAGCAGGGGGGAGGGCGCTTGGGAAGACTGAAAATAATAGGAAAAAACCCAGACTTCTGACTGAGAGGAAAGAATGTTTCCTGGGCAATGCTCAGATGAATGGCTTGAGTTTGTGTTGGACAGAGAAAATCTTCTGAGATTTAGTAAATGATGTCGTATGATAAAAAGGAAAATACTAAGTTGTGAAGTCCTCCAGTGTAGGAATACTGTTCTGAATGGCAAATGAACTTCTGTAAACTCAAATGTTACGTTCAGGTTGTGAATTTTCACCTAGAATTCTGTAGAAATATTTGAAGGAATATCAAACGAATAGGTTTGCCTTGCTGTTTCTGCCTTTACTAGTAGAATAGGTTTGCCTTGCTGTTTCTGCCTTTCTGCCCAGAAACCTGTGCTTAGTTCCAATTACTAAAAACCCAAATTTAGGCCTTCAAAGATCTTTAGAAGAAATGCATCAAAATAAAAGGCTGACAATTTTATTTGGCTATGTAAGTTTATGTGCTTGGTTTTTTACTGACAATAGAAAATACCATTAAAAATAAAATTTGACAGTTTCAGTATTAAGTTGAGCAAGGCAGGGCATGGAAAAAGAATTAAAATAAATCATCCACCTTATACAATAAGGACAAGCCTGCATTGTTTGGTGGCCCGTTTGCAGGTAGGTGAGACCTGAGCTGTGAAACTTCTGATCAGCAGTCTGGGTGTCTGGTGTATTTCCATAATAGTTGCATGTAATAACTATGGTTTTGATTGCTGGTTAATGAGTGAATTTCTTGACACCACTCTTCAGAGAAGTTTTCAGCTGGCTTTGCTGCTGTTTGCACTGGAGCAATTCTTGACTTGTTTGCCACTTCTGATCTTGCAATATCTTTCACTTGTGTATACACAAATGTGACTTTCCGAGGCAGTGTACTTAAACTTAATAGAAACAAAGTGGTGTCCTGAATACTCCACCAGCTCAAATGTCTATATTCTCATTTAGAAGATGATTTTGAAAATCCATGTACCATAAAGGGAACAGGACAAAAGCAAAGGTTAGACAAATTGGCACAGGGATGGATGCCTTGACCCAAAGATGCAAGATCAAACAGTAACCAGAAGTGGTTTGTGGAAGTTTGATGAGAGATCTGAATTGACTTAGAGGCTGGTTTCATCCAGTCTTTCCAGGTTTGTCTGCTGAGACCTGGGCCAAGTCCCCAATTTACATGATAAGTTTACACTCTAGACTGACTTTCACTTGCTGCATATTTGGGATCGGTTTGAATCTGGTGAAATAGGATCAGATCTTAAGCCCTGAAGAGGTTTGCTGATTGTTTAGGGCCTGATTGCAGGCTCTTATAGAGGCACCAGGAGCCAAATTTGACAAGCTACCTTTGTGTGTCTGATAAAATCAGCTTCAACTTTCCTTTCTTCCAGGGAGATCCTGTTGCTTGCAAATACCTGCTTAGAGTTTGAATACAGATGCGTGGTCAGGGATTGTTTACTTAGAGCATTTCAAGAGTTGTTTATAGAGGCTATATCCGTTTGTAAAATTTACTGGTTAGTACAAGCAGGGACTATTTTTGTGTGAACCATATTGTTATGTTAGGAATAAAAGTAGAAATGAATAATAAAGGCCAAAACAATGACTTGTGAGGCTCAATGGAGTATTCTTGTTTAATTTTGTTTCTATTAATTTTTTTCTCTCTCTCCAAGGCAGCATGACAGCACTAAGCCACTCAGATTATAGTTTCTTTTTTTTCTTCCTCTCCTTTCTCTGTTTTTTCTCTCTTTCGTTTCTCCTCTGATCACGGCAGTCGGTTCTGGGGTTGGAGTGCAGATGGGCTGTCGAAGCACCCCCCTCCCCTTTCTCAGCCTAACTCCATCCCCACTGCTCCTTCCCACAAGACTTTCAGACGCTCTTACTCTCCCAGGTAACAAGCTACCTGTTAAACCAACTTGTCTGAGGTGTCACAGTATTATTTACCTTTCACACTGTGGGATTTGTTCAAATGTGGGAAAGTATTTGTAGAGGCTTTGGTTGGAAAAGGAAAGGAGATGATGATAGCTTTCAGAGAGCGGAGTGGCAGGCAGCCACTTGCTGCTTGGGGACGATGTGGCATGCAGGTGGAAAAAAAAAAAGTGGATTTTTCCAGACTCTTCCTCCCTGCCAGGTTCCTGAATGGGTGTAAATTTCACAGTTGGTTTCCAACGCAGAACACAGTTGCTGAGCACTTTCGTCAGGTACCGGTTGCATTATGGTAGCACGGGCAAAAGGTCTTTCAACTTGGCTACACTGTGCAAGCGGCACATGAGTACTTTCAAACAGGCAAATAGAGCTCAGTAGTGATTTCACATCTGCGGTAGTGAATATCCATAAGACAATGAGGATGAAGCTTGCATATATGATTTTGCTAGCTGTTTAGACAATGTGATTGTGGAACATCTTGGAAATTTGTAGTATTGAAATTAAAACTGTCCTCACCACAAGATTTAGAGGTTATCGATTGCTAATTTTGACATCTTCCTACTCCTACGCCCTCACACTTTGTTCCAATCTGCATACTGATCTTCAATCAGTATAGTGGACTAAAGCTGTACACTGGTTTTAATCAAAAAAACCCTTCTGAATACGAGTCTAATTTGTCAGATCTCTATGTTAAATTCCTTGGATTTTTTTTAAGTTTATACCCTGATAACAGGCTTTCTGTAGATGTGGTTTCTCCTGACTTAAATATACCCATCACCTGAGAAAGGACGATATATAGTCTTTCCTTGGAGCAAGACGTTCGTAATGAAAAACTATTGAAAGAAAAGCAAACAAATTGTTCTTTGAGGGCTCAAAATCTTGGAATCTGTGGTGTCTGAGAGAGAAAATAGAATCCCATAGTCTGTACCTCTGTGAATACCTGCAGAATTAACACTTTAAATCAATGTTCTGACTCTTCCAGGACACTAAGATATCTGTGGAAGAGATCCATTTTGATTTTTGGAGGTAAACTAGTTGAGAATTTTTTTCCTCCTTTCATTAGCTGACACCAAGTTTTGGAATAATTTGATGTATATTCCAGCCCAGAGCCTGAAAGTGCAAGGAAGTGGGTTACTGTGTACTGCTTGAGGATGCTAAACTGTTGATTACTTACACATAGTTTGGTCTGGAAACTGAATAATAGTTTATGGAAGTAAAATGTGTTTTATGTCAGACTGGAAAGCTGTCAAATTGTATCTTGATAAACTTGTAGAGAGCTGCATTGTTTTAGTGCAGCAGAAGATGGAAAATAATGTTGTGACATCCCTAAACGCTGCTCATCTCTACTCACTTCTTATTCATCCTGTGACTTTCCTCTAGTTTTCTGCATGGGTCATAGGTTTTTTTTTTCCTTTTGTACCCCTTTTTTTTTTCCTGAAAGGTGGGTGTAGTTCCATTTTATTTTTTATTCCCCCCATTGTGTTGTCTGTGAAGTATTCCTGCACACATACTGTCAATAGATGTGTGTGTTCATATGTAGAGTTTTCGTTCATGTAGAACTACACAGCCATAATGTGATCTCCTACACAGGCTTACTCTTGACATATGAAATCACTGGATTCTTTAGATTTTTATTAAAATGTGGTTTTGTGCTTTGAAAAATGCGTCAGATTGGTGGCTCTTTGTTGAGAAATTGCCTCAGTCCTTTAGCATTGCAGAGTCTGTACTTTGATCTATTCTTTGGTAGCAGTATAGAGCAAAATTTATCCCTGAGGAAAGAAGCGATGATTTTAGCAGAAGATTTAGTGTCAGTATATCTGTGATTATTTCTCATTTTTTTTGCCATGGATTTCATTCTGTGATCTTTGGTAAGTCATGTCATCTCTTGGTGTGGGTACATGGGTGCAGTCACATGTATACCTTCTTGAATTGTGGTTTCATTACTCACATAATATTGTATGAGGAACCCCTTAAGATCTATGAATTAAACATGCTTGAGCTCAAAATTAATATTTTCAAGATCATATGAAACAAAGGTTGTCCTATCCCTGCCTGATACTTATAAAGAATCTAAAAACTGCCTTCACTTTTGTCTGGAAAGCCATCACAGTGCATTAGTATCATTCAGCTGTCTGAAAAGCCCTAGATACTTTGACTTCTGTAGATTTATAAACAGCTTTTGTTTCCTGGTCTTGGTCTGTTCTTTAAGTCGTTTCTCTTTCTTCCTGGCCTGACAGACACTGTTTAAAGTTGGGGAGTTGTTCTTTGGTTTCTTTGCCAGAATACATGGTGCTGATGCTTGTGTGATCATAGAGTGAGCGTGTTGCTTGGGAGCCAGGGATTATGGCTATTTTCAGTGTGTTAATCCCGAAGGAATCGGGCAGCACCAATCTTATCCTCTGTCTGAAGTTCCTGAATTTCTTCCAGAAAAAAGAAGTAGCGGTTCTAGATATTTAATATCCTACTTCTAGGATGTTAGAATTTTCTATTGAAAATTATAGCTGTGTACCCAGCATTCCCATACCCCAGGAGGGATTTTCTGGTTTTATCCCCCCCCATCTTTCTTTTGTGGAAAAGGAACACAGCTCTTTGTTCAGCCATCCTCCTCCAAGCCCATCCTGTCATCTTTCCCCAGCTGTTAAGAAATAGTAATCCACCCCTGTAGGGAGCTGCTTCTTGCCATTTATTGACAAACAACTTGACATAAATGTCTCAAATTCTTTTGGTTTATTTGCTTCTGGCTCTACTAAGATCTGAGTCTCCACCAGAGAAATTGTTCTCAGTTACTGGGTCACTTCGTTAAATCTCTCTTGGAAAAATGATTGTCATGCAAACTCAACTTTTCCTCCTAGATAGAGCAAGTCCTGCCAATAATGCCTTTTCATTTCCTCCAACCTTGTAGGAGCTTCTCTTCTTAGCCACATCTTTTCATATTATCTGCCCTTGCATGCCAGGCATTTTTTCATGGCACTTAATTTTGGGTAACTCTTCAAGTAATCCCAAAACTTGTGTGGCTTTATGCTGCTGAGGAATTTCTGAGGAACAGACAGACTGCAAGAAAGCATCAGATTTGAGTGAGAGCATTCCCAAACTTAGGCTCAATACTGAAATGCATCTTTTATCAAGACATCGTGCAAGTGGTTTTGGTTTTACTACTCTATAAATGAAAATGGGACATGTTAGACTAAGGTTTACGTCAAGGTACGTTTTCCTTTCCATTTAAATCTCACATTTGAATCCATTGATGGAATATATTTGATACATTATGAAACTCAAATTTCATTGATTTCATTTCCACCAGCTGTCACAACCCTTTGAGTTCTCATAGTGATTGCTTTTCTTTATTTTCCTTTTCAAATAACACCATTACTATGCTGGGGATAGTTTTTTTTGGTTTACAGAAGCTAGCACACTCACTGCTGTGGAATGTAACAAACAGTGGACCTGATTTCCCCTCACTTACAGCGATGTAACACCACTGATTGCAGTGGAGCTTCTCCTAGATTTAGCCCTGTTTGAGGGGAGACTCAGACCCGAAGTCTACTTTGATTCCATCCATGTTTTGTTACAAGTCACTGTTAGAATGGGTACACCAAATCATCTGTCTTCGACTTGGCATTGTTTTTGTTAAGTCAAAAGCGGATTCCAATTTCATATGTAACATTTCATATACGTTTGGTCTTTAGTATGCTGGATTATGACACGGAGAACCTAAATTCTGATGAAATCTACAGCTCTCTTCGTGGAGTCACAGAAGCAATTGAAAAATTTAGTTTCCGTAGTCAAGAGGACCTGAATGAGCCAATCAAACGTGATGGAAAGAAAGACTGTGACGTTGTAAGTATTCGATTGATTAATGTCCCCAGATAGGTGAAATTTTAAAATGTTGTGTTCAAACCTGGCTTTGGATTGTTAGTGTACAAAATGTGGTTATTCCTGCTGTATTCTTGTGTCTTTGGCTTATTGGTTGCTAACTTCTTGTACGTAAATTATGGGGTCCCACTAATGTAGTCCCTTGCTCCCTTTGAACTCTAGCCTCCTGTGAAATCTGCTCATGGGGTTTCTGTGGGAGTCTCATGTACAGAGGAAACAGTGCTAGTGTTCCCCAGGCTCAGCATGGCTCAACGATGGCTTTTTCATGAAGTTGTGTGTAGTCAGGTCTGTAATGGGAAATACTGGTTCTTAAAATGCATGGGTGGTTTCCCTCACAGGCTTATTACTTCATCTATAGGAAGGACCCATAGTCACTTTGAGTGCACAACTCATATGGTACAACTCATATGGTACCTTTATGCTGCATGAATGGTTACAGAATTATCTACCATGTGAGATGCTATTCATTTTAATTAAATACATGGACTTCAAAATTTACGGGAATCTGAAACGATGATCCATATGGGTCCCTTCCAACTCGAGATATTCTGTGATTCTGTGACAGTTTTGCTTCCTATCTGGACAAACGAGTTTAGGTTAGTAGATTAAGTTAGCCTTCAAAGCTAAAAATTCTTGGTCCGAGATTTTTCTTCAGGACCCTTCAGTTGTTCACTTCATGTTAGCTTGCAAAGCATCATCCAGTCTTCTCTGTCAGTGGGTTGTGAAGTTTCATGAGGAGGACATTGCTTTTGCTTCCTTTCCCTTTCGTAGCAAATTAGCCCTGTTCCAGAGTTTATGATCTTTGCCAGCTTGTGCAGTTTTAGCAATATTAACTTAGATTTAGGAACGTTAGCATAGCTTTTTGCCCTATGGTCATGAGATATTTTTGGAACGGTTGTAGTTATATAAGGGAAAGAGGTGGTAATCTAAGTTTTAGTCAAGTATTATGTACGTGTAAACGATTCTATGCCTCTTCATGTTGGTGGGTGAACTCCAAAAAAGCTACAGCTTCCACAGAATTTGAGTAGTCTTATGTCTTTTCTGTCTGATCCCCCAGGTTTCTCGAGATGGTGGCCTCGCTGTGCCTACCAGTGATGTCCGTGGAAGCAGTGACATTGTGGAAGGTGGAAGGATGGCTCTAGATAACAAAACCTCCCTACTTAACACCCAACCACCCCGCGCCTTTTCAGGGCCACGTGCTCGAGAATATAACCCCTATCCTTATGCCGACACAATTAACACTTATGACAAGACTGCCCTGAAGGAAGCAGTGTTTGATGATGACATGGATCAGCTTCGGGATGGTTCGTATCAGCGTATCTCATAAAACTGCAGGCAGCTTGCTCTTTCTGGTTTATTTGTGTATGGGTAGTGCTCTCAGATACGTGCCTGCCCATGCATATGTTGTGTATTACTTTGCATCTGAGTCGAGGCTTGATATGAAATACTCTGTGTTCTCATGTACCAGCAGAACCTGATCTGTGGCTATTGAGAAAATGTTATACTGTAGTTTTAATTTTTGTTTGCCTAGAGTTTCCCTCAAACTAGTCCCTTAAGCATCTAAATGCATCTGTAGGGACACTATTTTGGGGACCTTCCGCTCTTTGACTGAAACATCTCACTTAATAGCTCGTTGTTACTGCGTGTTTCACTTCATTTAAGTGATGCTACACCTTAGCTTTATTTTTTTGCAGTACACTGATGAGTCACTGTACTTTGATCTAAAGGTCATACATGTGATTGCTCGTTTTGGGTGTGTGTGTCTGGGAAAAACTGTGGCAGTTCTCATCTTGTAGAAGTAATTATTGGAACTGGATGAAATTCAATCATCATCTCTTCCTGGTTCATTAGAAGCCATGTGCAGATTCATGAGCTGTGTTATGAACTCAGGTGAAATTGTGGGCTAGTCGGATTCTCTTGCCTGCTTGACTTAGGCCACCTGGCATTTGATGCATTTTTTGGGGGCCCCTTGTTACATGCACTTTGTTCTGTAGAGGGTTAGTAATCTTGGCATCTTTGATCTTTTTCCCCATTTCCCCAAATGATTTGCTGCCATTTGTCCTAGAAGTACCCATTGACCATTCAGATTTGGTGGCTGATCTTCTGAAAGAGCTCTCCAACCACAACGAGAGGGTGGAGGAGCGGAAAGGAGCTCTCCTGGAACTGCTAAAGATCACAAGGGAAGATAATCTCGGAGTTTGGGAGGAACATTTCAAAACCATTTTGCTCTTGCTGCTGGAAACGCTTGGAGACAAAGATGTGAGTTGTAGATTTTTGTCTTAACTCCCCTGTACATTGCTTCATCTAGGCTGATAGTTCCTCCACACTAGTTTAAGTGAAACCTGCTGCGTTTGTATGGCATCTCATCAGTGATGCTGCACTGCTTGTTTTTTCTTTTGAAGGTTGATGACTCTGCTTTTGTTTTCAGTGTGTTCAATGATTAATTTTAAGCTACTCTGAAGTGTCCCAGTTTTTCCCCTTCCCTCTGGAGTGTTAGTAACAAATAACTAGGAAATTGAACTAGAATCAGAAAACAAGTTATCTTCTAATCTTGCACAAAAACTATCAAGACTTCAGAAGTTGTTCTCTTCCAAGTTAGGATGAAGTTACAAGCTCTTAACTATATCATACCCATTCCCAAAAAAAGGAGAATAAAGGCACCCTAGAATAGATTTTTTTTTTTCTCTGTGTGGTTTAAAGATCCAGGCTATTAGATCTCATGGGATGGGTTTCTGTCTCTTGCAAAAATGTCATCAAAACCAAACTGCTTTTATATGGGATCTTGTTTTGAAGTATTAAAAAAAAAAAAAAGCTGTGCTATTATCACAGCTTTGTATTTGATAGCAGATCGAAGTGATAATTTACAGGCAAGACTTCTGCTTTTTCCACTTGGGGCTATTTGTTCAGCTTGCAGCACAATGATATTTGGTAAAGGCTCAGCACCCTGCTGTGCCTTCACATCAGAGCCATGCTCTGTCTGAATGTTACAATATTTAGGCTTCAAAGCACCAAAGCACTCACAGTTTTCTGGTATTTTGGGGGGGTTTTTTTGTTTCATCTGATTCAAATCCATTGTATTTCTTATAGTCCTTGTAAAGTATATGGCACGCTCTCAAATTTTAACTCTGAAGCAGTGTAGGTGGCTGACATTTTCTCAGTTGTCATTCGTAGTATAAGCATGAGCTGCTCTAGTCCTACATGTTTAATCATAGCATCATCACACGTGTATCAGAAGATACGGTGGCTTTATCTAAGTACATGTGAATTGTGCTACTGCATGAATTTTGCAGATGAATAGTGAAGGACATGCTTTAAAGGCTGAGTATAGAGTAAAGTAAGTATTCCTCTGCTGAAATAATAGAATCTATTTGGAGTGGCCACAGGCCAAAACCTTAATATAACAGTTATGAAATTGAAGCAGGTGTTATAAATCCCTTCTGCTAATGATCTTTTGATATAAAGGATTACCACATAGGTCAGTGTTGACTACAATGACTGACTGTTCTTGAAAGTAATTTCCATAGCAGTTACAGGAAGAGAGTTGGTTTTACTGCATTAGTACATGAGAAACAGCTTTGTTGCATGGATGGAGCCCAGTTTGATATCCGCAAAGCTAAGCAAAAGAGGAAGGGCAAAACAAATATGATCTGAGCTTCTTTGTAGATTCATGTAATGCAGACATGCTGCTTTGGGTACACATTTATACTTCATTGCCAAAAGAGTATGGAATTTAACAAAGTAGAGTCATTCTGATTCTTTCTTGTATCTGTGACAACAGTCATGTGAATTTTTGTGCAGAAGCAAGCAAGGAGACCAATTCTAAATTTTAGTTATATTGATTACACTGCTCACTCCACTGGAGCTGGTAGAGCGATATAAGATTTCTGGTGGCATAGGGAGCTATGAAAATTTACTTCAAACTATAGTTTTGAGAAGTGACTTTTTCTAATGTGGATTTCTCTTGACACAGCATTCAATAAGAGCCCTGGCGCTGCGAGTCCTGAGAGAGATCTTACGGAACCAGCCAGCAAGGTTTAAGAACTATGCAGAGTTGACCATCATGAAAACGCTGGAAGCACATAAGGATTCCCACAAGGAGGTGAGTGAGCCTTTCAGTGTTGCTGCTGGGAAAGCAATATGGACCTGCTGAAGAAATGTAGGAACAGTGAAATTTAACAGGCAAACATGTTGACCCATCTTGACAGTGGAACAAATTGATATTATGTCTCCCAAGTATGAAGAGACAGGATTTTTACGTGCTGAAGCAGAGGGGAATAAGAGTTGAGACTGACGGAGCTGCTTAAGTGGATTTGGACCTATCTGGAATTGCAGGCCACTGTTTATCAACTTCCCAGGATTTCCTTGCTCATTCTGGGAGAATGAGTACTGTAGTAGAAAAGTGCATGTTTAATAGTTTTGCAGAGCACACTGGGGGCACTGTGCTCCCTCCATCTGAAATGTACCGGGGAACACAAAGCCCATGTTCAAGCAGAATTATGTATGAAAACTGAATGGTGAAATTGGGCCATGATGGAGAACTGGGAACTGGTGAGTAACAGGAGAAAATGGACAAAGAGGCCATGCTGCTGAAAAGAAGCTGGGGCAGAGGAAGAAGAAAAGGGAAGGGTGAATTGCATTTTCCTTTTGTGAGAGAACTTGTATGTAAAACTGAAAGTTTTCTTCTGGAGTAAAACAAAAATAAAGTGACGTGATAACATTTGAAGTAGATCAATTGAAATTACATTTAAAGTCAATCTTTATAGATTGACTTCCAAGCTGGATCTTTTAATCTACCTTGCACATGTTGCAAGTTCGAACTAAACCTTGGAAAGTGCCACGTGAATTTCTCTATATGCCTGTGATGGCTTTGTTACCAAAGTCCTTGCTTTGAAATCTAAGACACTTATTCTCCTCTGCAACAGGCTTGTCCTAAATAGCAATTTTAGGCATCTCCATCTGGAGAGCTTTCGCCATGAAAAAGATCATTGTATAGATCAGACTGCTCCAGAGCATTGCGTAACTGGCACAAGGTTGTTAGCTGTGCGTAGCAGAAACTGTACTGTTTAAAAATAAAAACAACAAAACAAAAAACACCCTCAGGGAAAGAAACTAACAGGCTGGATTTCTCTAAAACACAAAAGTAGAAAATGTTTAATCCTTTAGTGAATGAGGACTGCCGTACTCTGCCTACCTTCTTCTTGATTTAGAGCCTTTGCACTCCTGTCATTTTCAGTTCAGAGTAATAAGAAGCAGTTGTAAATTGATTTCCTGATAAAGCAGTCAGACAAAACATTGTGTTCTGAAGGAGTGCCTTTTATTGGCAAGTTTTCCTGGTTGCATACTTCCAGCTCACCTTGACTCAGTGCCCTTTGTATTTTTTTTTATTTTTTTTTTTCCCCTGCGAGTCCTCCAAAACCGCCATTTCTAGCAGGACCTTTCCAGATTGTCTCTGGCATTGTTTTTAATGCCCCTCAGAACTCACTGTCCTCCTGGGGCTGGTGGGTTTTATAGAAATAAGCACAATGTTGAAAACATGACACTTTATGCCTCTGTACTCCCCACACTGTGTTCTTCATGCTTGTGGTATGGAAAGGTTCTTCAGGATTTGCATGAGGTGCCTCCTGAGGAAAAGCAGAGAAGAATAAGTCTTTGCTACAGAGAGAGCAAAGCTCAAGCCAGGAATGTGGAGAGATGTGAGTTCTGGCACTTCTATAAAGAAGTATTGCTATCAGCAAGTAGCTGCTATGCTGTATGTACCGTTGTGAATCAAAGGCATGCTTTTGCATAGCATCTTTATAATTAAAGAAAAAAATCATTGCAGCAGTTGCAAATATGAGACCTTTGGGTGACAGCTGTCATAGCAGGCTGCTGCAGGTATATTCCTGTTTTGCTATCTGTTGCTAAACAGTTGTGTGTGCGTCTGTATTAAGTGCTGGCACTGGTGCTGGATTTTTCATTCTATGTATGTGTTTTTTCTTATCCCTGTGTAAATGGGGCTCTCGGAACCATAATGCAGCCCATGAAAGGCATCATCTGTATGTCAGTAGTTTGAGAATATCAGCATTCATGAAGTTAAGAAAGGTTTCCCAACCTGCACTTGAGTATCTACATGAGCTAAGCTAAAGATATACGTGGGAATATGCTTTAGGTATTTTTACCTGTAGTTGGGGCTTGCTGATTCAGTTAAGTCTGTGAAAAATTAACTGAGAGTCCATTTGGGCATGGCTCACTTGGTCAAACTCATAGCCCTGGGCCAGAAGGTCACAAATTCCCATCCCATGGTGGCCCTCCAGCTTGCTCTCACTGCTGACTTTGCAGCGCTGCTCCCTCCAGGAGGGGTGGAGGAGCTGCCCTTTGGCTTGATCCCACTGAGCAGGAGATTAAGTGAATATTCACCAATTTGTGATTGAAGGGCACTTTCAAAGAATAGCTGAAGAAGGAAAGTGAAGATCTCAGCGGTCTGTTCTACAGTTTTCTTTTTCACTAAATCAGAGCAATACTAAGGGCAGTGGTGTACCGTTCTTAAACTACATAAAATCTTCCTCAAAGATCCTTTTCCTCAAAAACTACTTTGAGGAAAGCTGCTATATAATTTGGTTAGGAAAGTGTTAATCCTTGTGCTAGTAATGCTCTGATAGGATGTCACTCCAGGGTTTGTTATGTTTCTGGGCTGCTTCTGCCTGGTAGTAGAAGACAGGAGTGAACCTGGTTTATGGTTTGAGATTCTTTGGCACACAACAGGCTGTGTAAGTCAGCAGAAAATTACTGTTTTGAACGAGCTGTATCTGTTTCACTCTTACTTACCTGAGGGACTGCTAACTTCCCTAAGTTATTGCTCCCATTTTCCATTATGTATGGCCCATGGAGAATCAATTTAAGTGACCAAGGAAAAAGGAAAGAGTTTGAAGGGGAGAATGGTACAGAACTGTTAGTCTTGGGTACCATCTCCAAGAAGTCATTTTACTAAGAGGCAATTGTTTGGAAATCAAAAAGAATGTTTGTCTTCCCAAATTGCAGTATTGCTGCTGTTCACCATGACCAGGAGGGATCAAATAACAAATTATAACTGACATATTCACCACCTAGCAAATACCACCACCCCTCCTCGATTTGAGTGCCAATATCTAGTTAAAGATTCAGTCTGAAACAAAAAGGTCTGTGGTTTTCTTCCAGATTATGTAATTGGAAGTATCAAAGCAGTTTTAGTGTAGTTGGATATCTTGGGATGCCTGGATACTTGGCTGTTTTTCCAAGTCCAAGCTGAAGTCTTTAGACAGTTGAATCTTTGCCATGGCTAGAACTCTTCTGCCTTCTGTTGCTGAAGGCAAGGTCTAGGATCAGCGGAGCAGCACAGCTCTTCCCAGGGACACAGGAGAGGAAAACTTGGTATGTTAGATGTTAGAAAACATGGAGTTAGATGCTGAGTCACGTCTTGTTGTGAGCGCAAATGCAGGAGGTTAGCAAAGCATAGACCTCAATGGGGGTTCAAAATTCATGTAACCCTAGGCTACAGACTAGAAGACTCTGGGTGGGGATCCATCTTTAGTTTGCATTTTTTAACTTCAGCCTGTTTTTATACTGTTTGTAGTATAACAGACTATTCAATGCTGTTGATTTAATGGGGTGATGTGAAGAGTCAAGCCTGCTTCAGTCATAACTGTAAATATTTATGGGGGTTGACATGTAAATGCCTTTCACTTACTTTTGGAGCATTAGAACATAATTGAAGTTGTGGACGGTATTAAATCTTGTTGATTTTTATCACTCTTTGTTTGGAGTTATTTGGAAGAGAACCATCTTTCTGTTGCCGATTAGTTAATATTAACTCATTTGTTCCAGTGTAGTTACTCACCCGTTACTAAGGAGAGATGCTGCCTGCTGACCCAATACCATTGATATGACATTGTTTCAGATTCATACCAGCAAAATGAGTATAAGTTCTTATTATTGAGTATATTAAACCAGAAATAGTTCATTACCTTGGGAAATGGTTACAAAACATCTTTACCAGTGAAAATCATAGGATACCTAATTCCTTGCTTCTCTCTGCCACTCTGTTTTTCTCTGCATTTAAGCCTATAGACCTAGCGGATGAGTATTTTCTGTGTGTAAGGAAAGGATATTGTGCTATGTCTTAAATATCTAATTTTGGTCTTTTATTATCTGGAAGGTCCATAAGCATAATTGAATGTAACATTCTTTGTTGTAAACCTCTAAAAGACAGTGGGGGAAAAAAAGAAATCACAGCTATCCATTAACTGTAGATAATTGTTACTATCTTGCTGAGGTGCTTTTAGACTGGCCTCTGACCTTTATAAGATGACTTGCAGCTGTCCTCTGATGGTATGATCTGTGTAGGTTTCTGCAAAATGTAGCTTACTAAAGAAGAAAAGCACTAAATGATGATAGTCTTAAAGGTTAATTGATATATAGTCCATGCTGGAAGCTGCCAAGCACTGCAGCTTGGCAGTTGTTGATGTTTCATAGTATATGTTTCTGTGCCTTTTCTAATTCCCAACGTATTTGAAATATTTAGTGCACAGGAGAAGCAGTCTAATCTACTTCATCTCCTCTGAATCCCCTATAAAAATCACGGGTTTTTTTCATCTGCTTAGCACTCCCCATTGCTGAGTCCACTTCCTGCTTTGAAACCAAGTTCTTAATTGTTTGTTCCTGTCTGGATCAGACTGTAAAGCCTTCAGGGATGGGAGTTTGCCTGGCTAGGTATTGGTAAACCTCCATCCCCTCCAGCTTAGATTATGCAGGCTTTAAGTATCCACCTCTAGATGGCAAAAATTGGCTCAAACATAGCCACATGCCTTGTAAGCCCGAAAGCAAAACCTTGTTCTCTTGCTCAATAAACTTCATTGGCACTCTGCGTTTCACAGTCGTGTACAAAGCCTTTAAGTCTTCAGTGGGGTTTTACCTACACTGCCTTATTCTCTACGAGTTTCTGCAGAGACAGTGCAACTAGCAATCGTGGCAAAGTACTCCAGCTTATGGTCCTACATACAGCTCTTATCTAGGTGTACAGGTGCTGCTCTGCTGAGATCTCAGCATGTTACACTCATGCCTTGTGTAGCCTATGAAACTGGCATGTTCTGCCTTAGGTGAGTCGGAACATAGATTTTTCTTTCCTTATGTGTCAGTAGTTTGTGTCACTTCAAAGCAGAAATGAAACCATCAAAACCCTTTAGAAAGCTGCTTGCTGCAGCCACCAGGCAGCAAGGAACATCTGTAATGCACTGAGAGTAATAGCTGAGCAGAAGAAATTATGCAGAAGAGATGGAGTCTTGGTTCTGGCTGTCTTATTCGAACAGGATCCCATGTGCATTGTGAACCAGGTAAACCAGTGAGAATTATCATCCAAAGCTTGTCCAGCAAATTTTGTAGAACGTCAATGATGCCAATGTGCTTTTCTATTAAAAGGGATCTGTGACAGGTGGCTGTCTTGATCACACTGTTCCTAATACCACACATCAGCAATATCCCCTTCCATTGAAATCAGAAAGCATTTCACATACATATTCCTGGGACTGCCCAACCTGTTACTTTGAAGCTTACTCCTTTATAGCATTAAGGAAGACATTGTTAGAGGTGAACAGCCTACCTGTGTGCTACACCTCTTTGGCTTCGTGCATGTGAATATGCACATATGAATGAATATGTGAATACTTCCGTAAAGCAAACTGGGTGGAACTTTAACCATTTCTCTCTTTTTGGGAGACTCACTGGAAAGGTCTTAATGCGCTGCAGATGTTTTTCAAGGAACCCACCAGCAAACGCAGCTTATGTTATGCCAGCAGAAGTCAGGCTGAATCTAGTCTCTAGCGTGTAGAGTGTAAGGTAAGCATTTGGAAAGGAGAAAAACCTGCTTCTTTAAGGCAAAGTGCTATCTTTTAAATCTGCATTCCTGGGCTACCTGCCCTGTGGTGAATGATATTGAACTATCCAGTTCAAGACATGGTTTGCTCTAAGCTTTTACTGGGAGGTAAAATCATATTTGTGACATACCTTACACAGAGCTTAATGTCTGTGTTTTAAAAAAACACTGCAGGCTCTCTCTAGTCTTGCACATCTTGCTTCATAGCCACCCTTTTAAACTTGCTTCTTCCAGGTACCATCATCATTTGATGACTTTGCTAGTTTTCCTTCATATTTCTGAGATCACTGAGAATAATTATATTAGGTCAGACAAAAAGTTTGCTTCACTTGATACCCTACCTGACAGTGACTAGTAAGAAGCAAGCATACAATGATGCTTCCCTGAGGATGTCCTCCCTCCTTCCAGTGGTCTGAAACTTACAGCCTTCCCATGCTAATGGCTCTGCCTGCCTCTCTGTATTTTGGCCTTTGTTTTCTCTTCGGTAAACTTGTCTAATTTTTAATCCTCCTGTGACAGTGAGCTACCCAGTCTGAGCATGTAGCGAACAGCACCCTTTCTTTCTCTCGGATTTAAAGGATGCATTTCATAGCCACTACTACTTTTGGTGTCTGCTGTTAGTATGAGCCGTTCCTGTCACTTCCCAGTGTGTATCTGTTGATCTTACCTCCAAAGATGGGAGGAAGAAGACCTGTTGCTTGATGCTGTTTGCTCATTTTTCCCATTCCTTTTAAGGTTGTTTCACTCTGCTGGTCAGGTTAAAGCCCTGATTAAAAAAGATGTTTGATTTTTGGATATTGTATGGTATGTATAATTTGCAAGACAGTGTTGTGCCTCATGGCAAAATATCTTTGCTAAACTCTGCTATAATTGCATGTTCTTCTCGCCAAATGACCTGGCAGTTTGTATCTTTTGATAATGCACTTCCCTTTATGTGGGAATGCTGCTGATTTCTCTGGCGTTACCAGGTGAGCGGGACTCTGACTGTGCTAAGCATTTAGAGACGTGCTTTCCCTTGTGGGATGCAGAGTCAGTCTGAGTAGCTGAATGTTTGTTTTAGTCTGCCACAGCCAGAGGGGAAGACCCTTTGGACAGGGCTGGTACTTGCATTGCAGAATGGTGGCATTCAGCTTTCTGTGCCGGCAGGGATGAGCTTGTCTTTTTGGCTCACTCTCAGCTGGTATTGCCCTACCTCTTCCTACACCCTGTCCCCTGCTGGCCCTTTCCAAGGGAGCCAGGAGCTAGTTACCTGCAGAGGCTCTGATTCAAGCAAGCATGTAAGCACACGCTTGAATCCCATTGATGTCAGTGAGACTTCAGCATGTTATTAAACATGGTTAAGGGGGTTGCTAAAGTGTGGCTTAGATGCAGACACTGTCTGCCAGATGTGCTCTCGGAAGTCTCCCTGGTGTTGTCACATTTACAAGCTAGTATCAGCAGGAAGCTTACTGGACATGTGTAATACATCCTTCTGTATTCAGAGGGAAGGCACTTCAGGGAGAAGTGATGTGAAATACCCAACTGCTGTGCCAATGTGGCCAGATCCTTGCTAGAAATGGGCAGCTTTGCTGAAAGGAGGACTTGCAGGGGCATAAATAAATCCTGCATCTTTACAACTTTTCTTGCTGACCTTATGATGTGCAAAATACGTGTGACCTTTGCTATTTGAACCCTGGCTCGTTTTGTGAAAAATTTCAGCTGTATTTTAACCCCTTGTGCTTGGAATTAGTAACAGGCTTTTAAAAAAAGGTTTTGTCTCATACACTTACCTCATACCTGCAACTTAATGTGCATGGTAAACTTTATGCACACAGGATGTGGAGCTGAAACGCAGATAGAATTCCTCACTGAATTTTTTACCTACTCTAGTACTGTTTAAAGTTTACAGTAGTGTATTTGAGATCAGAGTCTGACTGTAGATGCCTACTAAAATATTGTTACTTTCTTATCAAGTAGGATACCAGGAGGATTTAAGCTTAAAAAAAAAAAATTCTTTTGTAAGTTGTGATATATTCAAGCTTTTCTTTCTCAGTGTCTGTGAAAACATTTGCAACAACTCCAAATACTTTAGTAAAGCAAAATCCCAAGCAGCCTGTGTCCAAATAGTTATAGTTAATTTTTTTAGGTAGCGAATGTTGTAGACTTGCTCGTGAATGTTGTTGATTACAAGATATCTGGGCTCTTTAAGTCCACTGCATTGTTTGTGGAAAGCTTGATGGTAGCAGTATTTCAGCACTGGGAAAGCCAGCATCAAAAGCTGCAGTGCCAAGAAGTGAATTCCTTTAAAGGAGACCTGCTGGGAGCTCCTGACTTCACCCACTCAATTCAGTGCCGTGGTACCAAAGCATGGCATTCGGTTTCCCTTAAGTACTCAGGTGTTTCTCTCTTTTCCCAACAAAATCACATAGTGCTTCCTTCTAAGCTAGTACTGGCTTACATGGAAAAAATATTAACTTTCATGCTTCTTGTGTGAAATTGAAGAGGAATTTGCAAAGAAATAGCTGGAAGAGGGAAAACTTGCTGGAAGAGGGGAAAACAAGCATTCTGTTCTGCTTAGTTACTCATTCACAGATCTTTCAGGATGAAATTTCTCGAATACTCACCACATTGTGGATTGCCGTTCTTTTTTGAATATGTTTTAACATTATAATTAATTGCTGAGAAAGGCCTGAGGTAGATGGAGCAGCTTGACAGCTGATACAGAAGCAATCAAGGTCTCAGGTCTGCTTTACCATCTTGCCTGTACCTTGCCTGCACACAGTATTTGTACTATGTGAAGTACCTGAGATCACTTTCACTGTTGGGTTTGCTTTAGAGGATGCTGAGAGCCAAGTGGATGAGGTTTTTTTATTTCCTGGGTGTACAAGTATCTTGTGGCCATTCCTGTTTCAGGGAGGTAGCTGTCAGCATGAGTGGAAGATTAATGATAGTGGTGTGGCTGTGATGCTAAGACTGTGGGTGAAACAGGCTTTGTAGATGGAGATGATCTCTTCTGGTCACTATTCACTGCTGCTATCTTAAAAATCAATTAAACCTTTCCCTGCCTGGACTACAAAACATTTTCCAGAGACATGCTTGTCCTAGTAATGACTGAGAGAGACTTCCAAATACTCCTGGTTCATGCATTATCCACAGTGGTTACTTAAAAATAATGAAAGCTTGCCTTCTTCTGAGGCTTCGATAGAGCCGCATCTGTCCATGGGTTGCCTCAGTCAAACAGAAATCCCACACATGACAGGGTGTGGAAGAGGGGAACGAGGAGAATTCAGCAGCTGTGGCTTCAGTCCAAGTGATGGGAGATCTGAGGTTTGATTTATTTGTTTTCTTGTGGATTGCCTGGGACAAAGACTGTGGGTGAAACAGGCTTTGTAGATGGAGATGATCTCTTCTGGTCACTATTCACTGCTGCTATCTTAAAAATCAATTAAACCTTTCCCTGCCTGGACTACAAAACATTTTCCAGAGACATGCTTGTCCTAGTAATGACTGAGAGAGACTTCCAAATACTCCTGGTTCATGCATTATCCACAGTGGTTACTTAAAAATAATGAAAGCTTGCCTTCTTCTGAGGCTTCGATAGAGCCGCATCTGTCCATGGGTTGCCTCAGTCAAACAGAAATCCCAGAGTTTGATACCATGACAGTGTGTGGAAGAGGGGAACGAGGAGAATTCAGCAGCTGTGGCTTCAGTCCAAGTGATGGGAGATCTGAGGTTTGATTTATTTGTTTTCTTGTGGATTGCCTGGGACAGATTTCCTAGTGCTGGTTTCAAAGTATCGACTTCAGACAACCCCCAGTAGTTCAGCTTAGGATATGTTAAAGAACTGGTGCTAGGCGTCCAAGCTTCCTGCACAATCAGGAAAGAGGGGGTGCCTTCAAAGGCTGTGTTAGTACTCCTGGGCTCAGAGTTAGGGACTGCCTGGGGCTAGCTGGGAGATCCTAAGCATGAGGATTTGTGAATGCTTCTTTCTTTTTAGAGTTGAGGTGTTGGATTTAAGCCTGTCCACTGGGGCATCTCTGTCCATTCAGGATTTACCCTCCCTTAAAAGTAAGCCCTGAGAAGAGCGGAGTGAGAAAAGATAAGCAAAAACATCCTCTATCTTTTGTACTGAAACAAGAACGTAAGGAGCAAAGAGTGTGTGACTTGTGGCCAGGAAGAGTGCAGCCACGGGGAAGCTTCATTTTGTTGCCTGGCAATTAGCACAGACACTTGGAAAAAAGAAAACCTGCCTTTCCATCCTGTTTCTTTATCCAATTACTGCAGAATGTAAAATGAATAAACTCTCATGGGAGGAGAGACCACAATTGGGTCTGTCTTCTTTCAGCTAGCTGTCCTACCTGCTGGGGGAGAGTGTGAAAGTTGTGGATTTGCCTTCCCTCAGGCTAAGAGTGGAATTGAATTTGGGATCTCCCTTGTTTTGCGTGACTGCTTTACAGTATGGGCTAGTTGCAAAAGGTGCGTGCTACCACTGTTTCCACTTGTTCTTCCTCCCATGTTTTATAGTGATCCCAGTGCTGTCTTAATGGGTTAGATGTGCTGAGAGAACAGCTGCCTGGTCAGGGGCACCCTAAAGCCTGTTTGGGTCTGTAGCCTGGGTTTGATTACAGCATAGTTTAGCTGGGAAATGGCAGGACGCATCTGTGTAGGCATGAGTGTCTCAGCTTGGGCACCCAAGCACTCAGCAGGTGAGATGCTTACTAAAAGGTACAACGGTGTCATTCATTTTCCCCAACATTGGACACTTCTAAGATTCGGCTGGACAGGGTGCTGGGCCATCTTGTCTGGACCGTGCTTTTGCCAAGAAAGGTTGGACCAGATGATCCTTGAGGTCCCTTCCAACCTGATATTCTATGATTCTATGATTATAATGTTTAAGGAGATAAATTTTGTATTAAGTCTAAGCTGGTGGGTTTAGGTTCTTTGACAGTGGCTGGAGAAATATCGTCATCTCGCTGCTTCTAGGATGGGGGTGCCTATCTATCTTGAGTGACAGATGACTCTTTCAAACTAGCCACAACTTTGACACAGTTAGATCAGGCAGGATGGACTTCTTACCACTAGCTGGAATAAAGATGTCACTGGAGGTGAAGGATGTGAATTCTTGGAGTCAATCGCCTCTCGATAGAGCCTTCTAATGAACATCCCCAAGCATTTTCTGGCAGTCATTCCTAGTACACACTGGTGGTTTTGGCTGTGATGTGTGACCTCATTAACATAAGGTTTTGCTTCGCTTTCATTCCAGGTCGTCAGAGCGGCTGAAGAAGCTGCTTCCACCCTGGCGAGTTCTATCCACCCCGAGCAATGCATCAAGGTGCTTTGCCCCATCATTCAGACTGCAGATTATCCAATTAACTTAGCTGCCATCAAAATGCAGACGAAAGTCATTGAGAGGATTTCCAAGGAATCGTTGCATCAGCTCCTTCCAGATATCATTCCTGGCTTGTTACAGGTACAGAATTCCATGTCACAAATGCTCCTGAGCACACACCACCATTGAGTAATTTGTGAGGTCTGTGACCTAGGAGAGAACAATGGACTCTCTGGGGCCAGATTTTGCTAAATTATGGTTTTAATCCCTCTAAGTTTTTGTATTTGAGCTTTTGATGTTTTTAATGTTAAAAGAAAACTCAGATTCCTATGTGTTTATTCCATGATTAGATGCCTTGGTCTGACTCCTAAATAAGCCGGTAGCAGCCATGTGATAAATTTGAGAGTAGGAGTTAGCCACATCTTACGCTGTCTCAGTACATCCCAAGCAATACATCTCGTAGTCTGCTTTAATTCTGCTGAGCTGTTCTGCGCTTTGATTGTACTCTGCACTTGAATTTGAATCCTAGCAGGCAGGCTAGTCCGTTCCTCTTTCCTCTCTGAAATAAGGACCGAACTACTTGCTGACTTCATTCAGCCTCTTTCATAACCCTGTCAGGCTGGGTGGGGAGCTGTGTTTTTGCCAGTGCTAAGGCTTGGTCTTACATTGTGAATTTAGCTTTCAGCACTGGCTGTAGAGGTGTTGTCTCCTGTTCCCCTGCACAAGCAGCTGGCAGTGCCAGCGGCTGGGATGAGGCTGCAAGCAAGAAGGAAATAAGGGGAGGTAGCAGCGAGGGAGGAGAGAGAATGTGTGTGTGTGTTTACTGGGGAGGGGTTGCAACAGGAACAAATCAGTCAATGTTGAAGGGGAGACATGTCTGGGTGGGTAAGACTTCTGTGGAGAACTGGGATAAAGAAGCCTCCTCATTGTGAGCGTAAAAAGTTGGAAGGACAAGAGCAAAGTCAGAAATTCCCTGAGCAATCTGAACAGTGGGGCTTCAATGCACTGGAAAAGTTTGGGAGCAGCATGCCTTTAAAAGTGCAGTTATATTTGTTTTATTAAATTGCTTCCATGTCTTAAAACAGATCTTGTTTTGGAGCTTAGTTTGCTATTTTTCATCTTGGAGCTGCCAGTGATATTTCCTCACCTTAGAAACTCAGTGGTCAAAGGAATCTACTCCTGATGTTTGGGAAGTATTTTGGAATCCTGGCTGAAGGACTGTGTGCAGAGGGAATCACCTGTGTGCTTGTTTACTATGCCAAGGGTATCGGCAGAGTGGAGAAGAGGCGAGGAGCGTCGGACAGCAGCAGCATGAGCACAAGTGTGTAGCTCAGCAGCACGGAGCGGGATCCCCATGACCCCCCATGAGCAGATGGGGGGGGTCATGCAAGAACAGGGCTTGGCTGGGGAAAAGTCGTGGTGCTTGCCCTGGTCCCGATGTGGAGCCTTGGCTCCCTTGGAGCCAGGGGGATAGAGCTGGGCTGTGAGGCACTCTCCCATGCACTGCATCTCGATACCCTCAGGCTGAAGAGAGCTTTGAGCCAGTGTCATCTCCTGAGCAAATGCTCTAACCATTGTGCTGTGTTATTAAATGCCAGGAGAAGAAGCAGCTGCTGCCTTGCAAGCAAGTTGGCAGATGGAGAGGTGGGGTGATGGTCCCGCTGGCACATACTGGGCAGGCTCTACCAGCCCAGCGCCCGCCGGGACACAGCCCTCTCAGGCCTCAACACCACACGGATCTGCCTGCCCCCACAGGAGCAATTTGGGATGCACACATAAGCAAAATACCAGGTCCATAGGGAAACTTGAGGTCAAGCAGAGGCATCTAAGTTCAAGAGCCTTTGGATTGGGACCCCCAGAGAGAGTCCTGCATCCCAACTGTCCTCCTAGCAGTGGGTTGTGTCTCTGTGGGTGTTCCTCTGTTGTGGGCGTGGGCTCAGCCTTTTTTCCACCTCGGTCCTCAATAGCTTGATGTTTCTCTGAGCTCACCTAGGTCTCCTGCTTTTCTAGTTCAGTGCTCTTTGGGATTGCAAGCTGTCGTTTCAGACTGTATTTTGGCCCTGCAGCTAGAGCATCAGCCCTGCTAGCGGGCAGCCTGGCAGCCCCAGCCATGTCGCATCCCTCCTCCGGGCTTTCCCGGCAGAGGTCACCCTGCATCCGGAGGAGCCAGTGTCCCGCAGGCTGAAGTGATGTCTGTGTTTCTCATGGGATGGCTGCTTAGTGATGAATCACTGCCTGAGTACAGGACTGGTGTCACCAGCTGCTGAGTGACCTGTTGGCTAGTTTGAGCTCTCCTTGAAGCTGCCAGAGATCCGACACACCTACGGGGGTCTTTCAACATGTTCTTTTCTGTGGTATTTCCTACCTGATAAGTAATCAAAAAGCTCTAGGTTACAGAGGCAGTTCATCTAATGGACTAGCACGTGTGTAGCACTGTTATACACAGTATTTAAGCCCAGTGTTTTTAAAGAGTTGGAAAACATCCATGATGACTGATTTTTTGCAGTTTCTAATGCCTGGATAGAGCTATTCTGTCCAAATAGATATTTTGGTAGAATATCCGTTCACAAAACAGGATTCTGGCTTTCATGTCCTAAGTGATATAACCGTTAGGCCATTTTGCTGCAAAATTCATGTCCGTTTGTAACTTCGCTCTCAGGAGCAGAATTGGTTTCCTTTGGTTAGATTTGGGTCAGGAAAGACTTTTCTGAAGGCAAGCTGGGAGCATGAGGGCTCCCGTCCAAGAAGTCCTGACCATCCAGGATAGCATATAGTCATCTGAACTGGACACAGGAATGTGTATATTTGATAGAGTCCTAAGCTCATGTTGGGAAACTGTGTGTTGTTGCTTAATGCTATAAATAACAAGATGTTAATAACTTACAACGTGATGGTTATAACTAATAATATAAGGAACAAATAGGATGTACTGGATGATCATATTCTCTTGCTCTTTGAGTATTCAGGTTGCAAACTGTTAGGTTAAGCAGGGCCTTTCTATTGATCCGTTGGGTCAGCCACACTTGCAAAATGTTCATCAGCTCTTTAGTATATTGCTCTGGAAGGATGTTGGCGAGTGCTGTTTGACTTCTGACCTTTTTTTTTTTCTTGTTTCCTAGGGTTATGATAATACGGAGAGCAGTGTCCGTAAAGCTAGCGTATTTTGCCTAGTGGCAATTTATTCAGTAATTGGAGAAGAACTGAAACCTCATCTTGCACAACTCACAGGAAGCAAGGTACAAGAGTAATGTGTCTCTGTTTTGATAATAGCCAGCTGAATGGCTTGCACTACTAGCACCAAGACCAGTGGCTTCACGGTAGCTCTGGGTCAAGTTCCCTGTACTCTGCTAAATCCTATCTCACCCTGCCAAACCACTAGAACAGCACAGCACTTGCTCAGCAGTGTGAGCATTTGAAATCCCACTAAGCAAATTTTGATGGGGTTCAGGGATCGGTTTCATGACGCATTTGATCCTGTGTAACCGCAAGCTGCCACCGAGCGGGTCCTTCCCACTACAGCCATGTTTACCTTGCCCCTTCAGCATTGCATCCAGGGGTGACCGTGCAGTGAGTTGGATCAGCTGGCTGCTCTGGTTGAAAAACAGATCTGCAATACAAATTAATTAGCTTTCAGTCCGCTCTGCAGCTGCACAGGTAATCTAATGCAAAGAGTGGTGGGAATGCATGGCTGGGATGAGTGGGAGAGCAGGTCCTCTCAGCAGCAGGTTGTGATTAGGGCTGGTAGAAGTACAGGTAAAGCTTCACTCCTAATAGCATGGCAGATGTGTCCCTTTCCTCGTGGGACACAGCAAGTTCAAGTGACCCTTCAAAGGATTTTGTGCCCTGCAGTCAGTTTAGCAGCAAAACTCAAATTCTGACCTGATGCTGCAAGGGAAATCAAGTCCTTAATTCAGCTCTGTCCTTCATACAAGAGCTGGCATTTTGTGTTGAGGCGGGTGGTGTTTGATTGCTTTTCAGAGCTGCTCAGGAAGCTGTCACAAGATTTCTTCTCCTGTTTGAAGTCATTATACTCGAGATTCCTCTGCAATTTGAAGATGAATTCTGCATTTTTGTTTCTGAAATAGATCTCTGCATGTAAATAGCTACTTAGTCCAGAGGGTTTCGTTCTGTTATTTTGAAGCAATAATTTATTTCATGGATAGGAAGTGTGGTGTAGGCTAAAACAACCTGAGACTGAGGACACTTGGATTTTATTTCTGAATTGAATTGCCTTGTCCTTAAACAAATTAATTGTGCCTCCAAATTGCTGTGGAAAGACAGCTATGGGTGCTGAGGTTTACCTCATATTTGGGCAGTTAGGAAATCCCCATATAAAATGTTGTAGAGGCTTTATTATCCCAGTATTCTAGGTGCCACAGACCTACTCCACCACATAACTAACTATAAACATGTGAGTAATTCTTCTGGGTTTACGCAGACTGTGTGCATGTTTAAAGTTAAACATGTGCATGAGTCATTGCAGGATCTGGAGCTAAGGTGGTAAGGCAGAAAAAGAAAACAAACCCATGCAAAGGAAGTATATAGTCATAACAGCTGCAGTTTCACTAGATGTACCAAGTTAGTGAAGATATTTAAATGACACTGAAAATGAACATTTTATAAAGCATGGAGAGTTCAGGGTGTTTCCTAGGAGGGACCATGGCTATTGGATCGCTGGTGTGCCTGCAGCCCCACTGACCTCCGTGGGAATCCTGCTTGCTCAGAGCAGGCTGCAGGATTGAGGTCTGTGAACTAATGGCTGCTGAAGTGAAATGCAAGAAGTTTTTCTAAATGCCATTAAATCTGTCTAACTTCAGTGGGACTAGGCATACCCTCCTGCCTCTGTTCTGAAATATGCTCAGCTTTGCTTCTGCTTTTCCTCCAGAGAGCTCAGTGTCAGCTCACTCAAAACTGAGTTCACTGCAGAATGCGAGTTCTAAGATTTGCAGTTGACTCTTGTCCACCTGTTTTTCCTGGCATTTTCTCCTGATGTTCTTGTTTCTTTCAGATGAAGCTACTAAACTTGTACATAAAGAGGGCCCAGACCACCAACAGCAACAGCAGTTCCTCTTCAGATGTTTCAACGCACAGTTAATGGAGATATGTGGACATGTGTAGACTTAGAAGCAATCAACGGTGCCTCTCAGAGACCTTTCTGCTACTCTTCACTGGCGCGCTCCATCAGCTCAAGGAGGCCATGCAGATATTTATTGCAATCAGTATTTTAGTCCCTTAAAAGCTTTTATGTAGAATCTTACTGGTATTGAATGTAAAGGAAACAAGGTCTGTGTTGCAGTCTTCATTAAAAGTGAACAACAGAAAGCCATACTTAAACATATTTGTATAGCCTGCTGAAATCTCGGAAATATGTTTAGGTTAGCATTCCAAAACTGAGTCCAAGAACCTGGACACGCGTAAAGGTCAAACAAATCTTGTTGGTTTAGTTCATACCCAGTTTTGGTTTCTGTGTGCTAGTTACCTGCTCTCTCCCCATGGCCGCAGTCATTCTGGCTAGGTTCTTCTTTTCTTACAAGTCTTGTGGTCCTGTTTTGTACTCCCTGTTGCAGCTTGCCTAACATGCAGGGCTTTCCGTGGGGAGATCTTTGCAGATGTGGCTGTGATTCCAGCCTCAGATGCTTTAATACTGGGAGATATCAAGTGTGTAATGAAAGTAGGTTCTTTTTAAACATCTGAGTTTTTGTACATAGTTCTTCTGATAGACCTCTGGGCTGATTTCTCTGTAACTGCTCTCCAGCCAGCTGTGCAGTGCAAAACAGCTGGGCTCTTGCTCCTTTCATTGACTCTGTAAATATTTCTCCCCTCCCAACCTATTTGGCTCTTTCATGTGCTCAAAAGACTCTCCAGGTTACTTGCTACTCCCCAAAGGGAACCTGAGACCCAATTCTGGGACTGATGCCTGCGATGGGACACTGGAATTAGGTGGGTGGGTGTTGGATTAGGCTCTGAGTGTGTCTGTGGGTGGGCAGCGGGAGCTGGCAGGGCTGTATCTCAGTGCTGCCTTGTGAGGCTAGCTGCATTGTTCTTGAAGTCTGTAGTGTCAAAGGGATGATCATCTGCTCTGACCTGACCCACTGGTGTTGGGTGGTGAATGGCTTTGTCCCCACAACTCCTTTGTGCTTTGGGCAAAATGTTCATCCCAGAGGACAGAAAGGGCATCTGAAATGGAGCAAAGAGGACAAAAAGACCCCGTTGGAAGCACCTACTGAGCCAGCTGGGACAGTGCTGGTTGCTGCCACAGCTCCCCTCCTGTGCCACTGAAGAGCCTGCAGTGCTGTTAACTGCCTTTAGAAACCTCTTTCTTCCTGGCCAGCCCCATGCACAGCCCTGCTGGGTGCTTGTGTTTGAGGGGTGCGGAGAGACCTCGCTGGGCACTGCTGTCAGCAGGGTGCTCTGAGTGAGGGTGCAGCAGGGCAAATCTGATGACACAGACCAAATCAGAGCCAAACCAGCAGCAGTCAAATACCCCACAGCAGCACCCTTCCCTAAAGGGAGACCTTCTGTTTGCAGAGGATGAGCTCCCCCTGCCTCTGCTGTAACCAGGGGAAGCAGGAGGATGCTATGTGCTGTGTTTGGCCCTGGGCTGGATCCTGGCTGATGGGCATGCCCACCCCAAACCTGCAATGGATCAGAACTGGGTTTTTGCCCCTAGTGCCAGTGATGCAAGAGGATGGTGGACCTGAAGCTTACGGCTGCAGCTGTGGTGATGGATGTGTGCTCCCTGGTGGCTCTCAGTGCCTCGGTCTCTCTCCAGCCCCCTCGATTTCCCCTTTGGGGAGCTGAAGGGACACCGTGGTAGCCTACTTGAGAACATGAGAGTTTCCAGTACCACAGCGGGGAGGGTAAAGCCCCATTGTCCTCCCTTTCCATCAGTGCATCCCTGTGTGTCTCAGCCCCAGCCCTGAGGAGCTATGCTGGGAGGTGATGCTTGGTGCCAGCTCCCCTCCCAGTCCCCAGCTCAGGAGGGCTTGGGGCTGGTGGGGACTGTGTGGGATTGGGCTGCAAAGCTTCTTGCTCCCTTTCCCTGCTGACATGAGAGCAAAGGAGGTGACCTGCTCCTGAGTTTGTCAGGATGTGTCCACGCTTTTGCTGGCTGCAGGGCTAGTTCCCTCATCTTTCCCAATGAGTAATGCCATGGCAGGAGAAACCATGCGATCCTGGTGGGTGGGATTCCCCCAGGGTCTTTCTGCAGGCTCAGAAAAGCCATCCTCGCTAGAGGGAGGATTGGCTGCTCTATGGTTGGTGTCTCCCCTTCCGTGGACCATTCCTTTTCAACATCTTTCAGTATGCTTGTTAGAATATTCTTTTTTAATTTTTTGAATGATTCAAATTATTTTAGTTTAACACGAATTTATTTTCCCTTTTGAGGAAATATTCAGCTGACTTGTTGGCAGCAGTTAGCTGTCTTGTTTGAATTTTTAGTAGTGGGTTTGACTTTTCGTTGGGTTTTTTTTTTTAATTTGTACTCTAACTGCTTAGTATTTATGCCTCTCTTTCTCCCCATGTCAGTTCAGCATCTTCTGTTCCAGTTGTGGGGTTCAGAAGGTCAGCATAGCTGACCAGATGGCATTTAGTCCCTCCCAGCTGTGGTGGAGCTTGGTCCATCACCGTTTTTGCTGTTTGTTTGTTTGTTTGTTTTTTTTTGTATGGCACACTGTAGCAAATCTCCAGGAATTGAATTCCTTCTCAAATGATTTTATATGTTTTATAAAATCCTGTTAGTATGCACTGAGAGTGAACGCACTGTAACGTCCCCGAACTGACCCTAGTGCATGCGCTGACACTACAGTAGGAGTTAACAGCTTGTCCTTCAAAAGACGCATGCAACCTGCTGCGACTCCAGCGACGAGCGTGTGTTTTCCGATACTATTGGCACACTTGGGGCTGCAAATGGTAGAACCAGGCCTTACTTTCTGAATCAGATTCTGTTCTGTTTGTCAACAGATGCTCATTAACGTGCTACTTAATTTCGTTATGTGAGTCAGTCGAGGACTGTTCATCCTTTGAGTACTCTAGAAGTATGTTATACCTGTATACAGTAGAGAGCATTCTGCTTAGGTATTTATAAATCATTGCGTATAATGTACATAGTAAGGTTGTTTAGTATGTTGAACATGACCCGATTTTTTTTTTGTGTGTGTTTCCTTTGAAGTACTCAAAGGGCTAGCTCTGAATGTCATCTCTCTGATCTCCAGTGTTCTGACTTCAACAAGCTGTACAATCATTTTGTTTTCTATTCAGCAAGCATAAAGGTCTCTCTGGCTACAAATCACAGCGTCCACGCATGCTTGCAGAGAAAGATCTGCATGCTGGCAGTGCCTCACCGCACCGGTGAAGCTTGTGTTCACGTTCTCCCAGCAGTAGCCACCTACTGCAGCTGCCTTTTTTTTTTTTTTCCTCCTTGCTGCCCATTATGCAGGGCTTCAATTTTTCGTACCTTAAAAAAAAAAAGTGTATTTTATTTGCCCATCATGCTTTAAAAGTCTGAGTGGGAGAAGACTCTCAGCAGACAGCGGCTCCTGGCTGCAAGGTTGCCGAAATCTCAGATGTGGATGTTTTTTCTGCCATTGGCTGCACCAGTGCTCCGTGGGCATGGGCAAATACCGGATCCATCCGCCCCACAGGTCTACGTACTGTAGTTCTCATGTAGTGCAGAAATATCGAGGCATGTGGCTTTCTTAAGGTACACTATGTGTGCTTGCCTGGATTACAATACAATACAAGACTGTCTTTTTTATTGCTTATTACTAGCTTACCAATAACCTGTATAAGTAATGTAACTCACATCTTTGTCATCAAAACCTTTTCTCCCCACCCCTTTATTTATCAAGCATAATATTACATATTAAGGGACAGAAAAATAGACCTTCGTAGAATACAGCAGGACGTTGCTAACAATGTTTTAAATGGGAAGTAAAAACCGCTCTGAAAAACGCCAACCATGAGAAATGACTTTGTTGGCACCGTGTTCATGCGCATGTATTTTTTCTATTTTTTCCGCTTTTGTCATGTTACATCCATATCTGTATTTATATCTTATTTGTTTCACTTTTGAGTGTATCATGGCAATTGTACAGATGTTTTTGTTAACATTTATGTGATAGAATTTGCTAAAAAAAAAAATTAAAATAAAACCTTTTGAGTTTGCCCTAGAATAAGTGGAAGTTGGATTTCTTTTGGGGGGAGAAATATTAAAGCAGATTCATTATCCAACACAGCTCCTCACTCCAGCAGCCTTTGCTTGTAAAGGATTTGCTCTTATTCCTGCCCTGGCTGCTGTGTTTCCATGTGTTAATTAGAGGGTGCATGGTGGTCTGGCTGTTTCCTACAGGCACCAGTCTGTGAGTGGTAGTGGGGCCAGTGGGCAGCTGATCTTTTGGGGTGCTGGTCTTCCACTGTCAGCTTTTAAAAGCTTTTGGGAAGTCATAATTTTAGGGGATTCTTGCGACGTTACAAACTGAAGAGCCATATGCTGTTTGAAAGCTGATGGTCTCATGCAGTCATGTAACTCAAGGAGCAAGGGTTTCAAAAGATGCCTGCGTTAATGAGGCTTGTTAAGAGAATTGCAGAGGTTTTAAAATACATGGCAGTAGAAATTTGTGTGATGAAGTGTTTGGGGAGGTGAAGGGGTGCTAGGAACTGCACAGGTCTCTGTGCCTGGTACAAAAAGACAAAGAACTTGAATTTGAAGTGGCCGGGGAGCCTGAGCACTCAAGCGCTTGTGTGTTATCCTGGGGGAATAACAGCTCATCACAATTTAAAAACCCGTAGCGAAGCTGTGCTCTACACTAGGGAAACAGATCCCCTAAGGTATGACTTTTACTTTGATGCTATTTCTTTAGCATCAAGATAAAAGGTCCTCAAATACCTTGTGGTGGGTGCAAGGGAGTCAGGAGAGCACTGGAGGTCCAGATTTCCTATGGGAGGCTTTTGGTGTGAATATTCCCAGACAGAGGAGTACATGGAGAGTGTTACGGTGCGTAAGCACCAGCATTCAGGACACGGCGGTTCTGGCCATGCTGGATAAGGCGCTGCTAGTTAAACTATCCTCTCTCCTCCTGCAAGAGGATTATTTTATCTGCCCTTTTTACTCTCCAGCTAGTTACTGAACTAGAACAAGTCTGACAATTTTTGGGGGAAGTTTCAGACATGCAATAGTTTTGTTTAGCTGCAGACCCTTCGCAGCATCAGCAGCCTCGCTGGTGTCTCCTTTGCCCTGCACTCCTAGCTGCCACCAAGCCCTGCCCGTGCCAGCCCAGGGACCCTTCTGCATCAAGATTCAGGGGCCCAGCTGGGAGTGAGGAGCAGCAATCGCTCTCCCTGCTGCAGACAGACCATCTCATCCCCGTGGTGGCACTGCCGCGTGTCGGAGCAGTATGAGGGAAGGTCCAGCCTTGCCCAGTGACCCTGGATTCTTCCCAGAGTGCTTCCCACGTGTTTTTTCTCGAGCAGTGCCAGGTACCTGTGGTTATAAGAAAGGGAAGAGAGAATGAGTAGAGCTCTATCTTGTCCGTGCCTTGTAAAACTCCAGATGCTGGCCTAAATTAGCCTTACAGCCCTGAGGAATTTGGAAAAGCTCTGAAGTCTGAGGCATTGCAAATGTGGTATTAGACAACCCGAGCTGGGGAGCTGTATTTCACTGACACGTGCTTAAAATGGTCAGTCCTTGCGAACCCCTTTGTGGAGGCCGAGGAGAGGGACATCCCACAGATGCAGAAATAGGTCATTCTGGCATTTTGTGCAAGACTCATGCAGAGGGCTGTTTGCATGGCTGGAGGTCTCCTTTCCCTCCGGAGCACCAGGCAGCAAGGGTTGGACCAGAGGAGGCTGGGTGTTCGCTTACTCCATCTCCAGAGAGCACGTCTCTGTACCCTGCGACTGGGTTTTACCGAACCTTCGCGCTGTTGCTCAGGTTATGAGGAATGAAGGCCACGATGGAGCTACAGCTGCTGGCTCATCACCAACCATCGCCAGATGCACAGAGCTCCTCTGGGGGAAGTTCTCTTCTCCCAGCAATGGCTCATGCCTCCAGGCACTCACTGCCCAGGTCTGACCCTCTGCTGATCTCCTTGGAAAATACACAAATACAGGCCTTGGTGCCAAGACTTGCACCTGCGGGGGTGCCAGCACAATGCCACCCCTCTTTGCTGCAGGAGCACCATGGCAGAAGGCAACAGTTTTGCAGGATGCAACCGCAGCAAGTGAAAAGCTCAACAGGAGCATCCCAGAGCAGTTACCAATGAAATACAGGAGCAGAAGAAAATAATCCTCTTGCTCAGTCTCCCAGCTCCTTCTGTGCTGGATTTTGGCATGTCCTTTAGGGCTGAGACTCCAGCGTGTTGACAAGGGGGTGTTTGTTTACTGAACCACCTCAAAGTATCTGTCCCTTGTAGCTCCTTTGTCACGAAGTCCCCTGTTGTCTTAAGCCACATGATTGCTTCACAGATGGAGAATGAGGAATGGCTGTAATTGCTGGCTCAGATGGTTTTGCTGGGCTCTCCCCTATGGTGGCGAACTGGAGTTGCTGCCAGCAATTAAAGGTAGTTAGGAGATTCCAGGCAAGTGTGAAGGCTTGCTCTAAGCACTTGTAGCCTGTTCTCAATTCATTTCTCTGTCCTGGAGGGTCTGAACCGCTGCTGATTTCTTCGCAGCCCAGCACTCTGCAATCCCTCTCAAAAGATTTTGCGAACCCTTCCCTCCCACTGAGGGATGCGCTGAGGAGCGGCTCAGTGCGTGTCCAGAGTTGCACTCCTGGACCAGGTGCCTTATCTTAATTTGCTCCAGTTAAAGAATAAGATGTTTTGGCTTAAAACCCCTGAGAAAGTGCAGCTCAGTTGATCAGTGGTAACTTGTTAAGTTAAATAATTCCACAGCTTCTGATTGTGCAACCCAATTACTTGCTTGTGCAACCCTCGTTTACCCTCCTCAAGCAAATATCGCACACCCCTCTCCTCCCTTTACCAACCCAACACATTTTTCCTGCTTTGCGTTTTCATACACATCCATGAAGTATGGAAAGGGCCCTCCCTGGCGAGCAGACCCCAGCCCTCCTGCTGGGAGGAAGTTCAGTGCAGAAGTGCATGTAATACTGACCTTGGGGAGGAGAGGACAGACCGTAAATCTCCATCCCCTGCTGTGATGGAGAAAAAAGTCCTGCAAGGTTTTTGGGAAGCTGCTGGGGCAACACGGGCATGGAAATCAACCCGAGCATCAGGCTGGGTTGGAGGGGGTCTCTTGCCAGCAGACACTGGGTGGTTGTGTGTTTGTTTAGGTCCAGAGAAAGACCATCACTCGTTGTGATCCCCAGTCATGGATCCATTCGTGGGTAATATGGGATTATAGCTATATGTGCATGGGACTGGAGAAGGTTGCTTCAGGAGCAGTGTCAGTCTCTGACTGCCCGTACCATGTTCGGCTCTCCCCTGCCAGGGAAGTGCTCGTGCACGGATGGGAGGACGATTACACCATTGCAGCCACTGTGCTCCCCTGGAGCACTGCAGCTGTAGCACAGGAGATGCTTACATGTTTCAGGTTCTCCCTGGGGATCTGACTGCAGCCAAAGGCTTGGGAAATACCAGCCCGTTAAACCCAAGGTCCTTATGCAACATTACTCCGCTCTCCATGCTGCTTTGTCATAACTTGGCAGGTACCGAAACAGGCCAAGCAAAGCCATTGCTTTCTGAAAAAGGGCTATTTATATCCAGACTCCAGTGCCAACCCATTAACCAGGAGCCAGTGACTCTCCTTGTCTGCCCGGCACGGGGGCCAGCGGGGATGGGTGCTTGTCCCTTGGGGCAGGCACAACGCACAGGGATGATGCTCGTGGGGCTTTGACCCACTGAGGCATCCAGGGCCAGGCAGCTGCCGGAGGGCTCACCAGGAAACAGGCACTCGGGCGCAATGCAAAGGCAAGAGCTGGCCTGGGAGCAGAGGAGACAAGGAGCAGCCAGGTGGGCAGCGGAGGGGAAAGCGAAGGCAGCGTAAACCAGACCGAGCTAACGCGGGGCTGGGGGGATTACAGGATGCTGGGGAAGCTGCTCACAAACACATCGGGGACAAAGCAGCCCTCCAGAGCAAGGGGTAATGAGTAATTAATGAGGAGAAGGATGAAATTCATAATGACTCAAAAATGGCCGAGATAACGAACTCCTTCTCTTTAAATCCACCTTTAACAAGAAAGCTAAGGGAAAGGATTTAGATCAATTAAGAAGTAAAGAAGAGCAATTTTGTAAAAATAGCTATTGACACAAGCAAGCGGGAGAACAGCTGGAAAGTCTCTCTAGGCAGAGGTAGCAAATGGCTGAGGCCTATAGCTGAGGGGGTTTGAGGGGGAAGGTTTGGTTTTTAAATGATGGAAAATTGCAATCAAACCTGCCCACACTCAGCCCTATGTTTGTGCAGCCATCCTCATGCAGGGAGCAGCGGTGACCCTGGACCAGCTGGCCAAGGGGAGCTGCTTGGCTGCTGGAACTGCAGGAGGTGAAATGGAGTGGAAAATACTCCCCACTGTCTGTGTGCTGCTGCTGACGCAGGAACTGCATTGCTGGTGGCACAGGACAGCCCGTGTGTGTCCAGCACGCAGCAGCTTCACACTCGGAGATCTCTGTTACGGGCAGTGGTTGCTGGCCAGGTACTAAACCCCAACTCTCAGCTAAGCAGCTACGACACCTTTTTTCACAGAATCATAGAATGGTTTGGGTTGGAAGGGACGGTTACAGATCATCTAGTCCACCCTGCCTGCCGTGGGCAGGGACATCTTTCACTAGGTCAGGTTGCTCAAAGCCCCATCCAACCTGACCTTGACCACTTCTAACAATGGGGCATCCACAGCTTCTCTGGGCAACCTGTTCCAGTGCCTCCCCACTCTTGTTGTAAAAAATTTCTTCCTTATGTCCAGTCTAAACCTGCCCTCTTTTGGTGTTGCAGCCCTTTCTCTTCTCCTGCAGATAAACTTGGGTCATACTGAAGTCTAACATAGCATGGCAGAGCTAAGCAGCTCTTTCATTCTGTTTAGGGTGCCCCAAGGGTTAATACTGGGGTTTGTTTTTTTCATAATGAAGCTCACGCTCCCCAGATGTGTCTCTGCTTGCCACTGCTTTTGATGAAATCCAGACCTGGGAAAGCAGGAAGCTGAGCAAGCTGGCAATACCCAATTTCTGTATTTAATGACTGTGTATGGCATAAAGGCACCCATAAATGACAGCAGGTAGAGTAGTAGTCAAAGGGGAGCTTCAGGAAGATGGCACCAGTGTGCTCCTGGGACCTGGAGATGTGCCTCTTGCTGGGACTCACCCCATGCTCTACTTGGCTCCTGGTCCCACCCGTTGGGCATACAGGGCACTCGCAATGTGAACTCTATGTTTTTTGGTGTTTGCCTGACCGCTCCTTGGCAACACTACTAGATTTAACAAATCATTGCGAATTTGACAGGGAGCTGGTGACGAAGTCTGGCTGTCCTCTTGCTGAAAAGCTCTGGGGTGACCATGGTGGGGAGCAGCAGGGGGTAGGGGCCATAATCCACTCCCGTGGGATGGAGCAGCCCCCCGTGAGCATCAGCAGCCACTCGTGAGCAACAGGTATGCAGTGGCCCTCAAAGCAACGGCCCCCATTGCCTTCAACCCTGCCAAAGCTCAAGGGTCACAAAAGAGGCTGGAAACATTGGAGCTGCCCCTAAAACCTGTTGATTACCTTCCCTTTAGAGGAAATATTTTTGGCTTGCTCTTGCCATTGTGTAGTAGGACACTGGGATATTCTCTTCTTTGTCCCAGTGACCCAACTTCTTTACGCCTGTAACCCCATCCCCATCATCCTTGCTGGGGAGTAGCTCTGTAAGGTCCATCATGCCCGGACCTGCCTCCTGCCCCCTCTGCACCATGGGGTGCCCTGGCATGGGGTCTCCTGCTTCCCCTGTGCCGAACCGCTCCCTCACCCCGCTGGCATGGGCCAGGGCTGGCTCAGCACCTCGTGGTTGGTGCTTGGGGCTGAAAGGGTTAAACAGATGGCCCTGTCGCAGGGGCAGTTTCTCGGCTGCCGGTCTATAAATAGGAGCTGGGTTTCTAATCTGCTTGCCACTCATTTCCACTCCCTGCCAGTTTTTTCCTGCTTTTTCCTGCAAGGAGGTATCTGCAGCCGATGGTCTGCAGCCCCACGGATGCTACTGGGAGAGGGAAGCGAGCAGCCAAGTCCCGCCCAGCGAGACTTGCCATCTGTCAGCCTTCCTGTAACCCATCCTGATTAAAAAGCCAAAAAAAAGAAAAAAAAAGAGGGGAGAAAAACAAAGCCCTCCCTGGCAGGGGCTCCATGACCCTGGTCTGTGCTGCGAATCCCCAGCCCAGTTTTAGACCCTGCCTTGCCCCTCCCGAGCTGCATTGGAGCCGTCCCCTGTTTTGGGACAGGTGAAACCTCAGTCCAAGCGCTGCGACCTGATGTTGAAGACCCGGCTCTGCTCCCTGCGCACAAACTCCCTGGCTGGCGGCTGGAGAGGGAGCGGGGAGCGCGGGCTGGCAGCATTTTTGGGCTCCTGGCAAGTCTCCCAACTGCCAGCTCCCCCCGTGCCTGCATCCCCTGCTCTATCTCCTCCGTCTCTCCGACAGCACTAACAACTCCATCCCTGCTGAGCAACAGTCAGGCCATAAATCCTTGTGAAGGGCGTGAGGACCTGTTGGAAGAAGGTGCAGCCTGCGTTTGCAGACAAGGGCTGTGAAGAAATGCCGGCTTCACGCTGGGACAAGGAAGATGTGGGCAGGTTGGAGGGTGGCCAGAGATCAGCGAGGACGTGATGACTCCCAGCAAGCTTGACCTGGGTTGGAAAATGGGCGACAGAAGGGGCCCAGGGAGACATGAAAGCAGCCCTCAAATACGTGAGAGCGGAATGCAGAGAGGGGGGATGATCTCTTCTCTGCACATGGGGCAAGAAGTCTTGGGCTTAGCAAGAAAAATGTAGATGAGGAAAACTTGTTAATAGCTGGGATAGTAAAGTTGACATCTCCAGGCCTGATTTTGACAAAATGATTATTTGATTGAGCATACAAAGGGGAAAGTAACTCTTGAATAGTGAATGAGCCAGAGGGCAAATCCTTCTGTTGTCTTGACCTGATGCATGTTGTTCCACTTAACCTGAAAACTCAGCTTAGACGAGCTTTTCTGTTGATGGACAAGGAATAGACTGGAGGGGAATCAGCCAACACGTGGGGCAGTTCGTTGTGTGGCTCCTTCTGAGCATGGTGTCCGTGCAGCCGGGTCTGGGCCGGGTCAGGTGTGTGTCCTGGGGGCCTTTCCCCACACAGGGGGAGCTTCGCTGCTGCTGACAGGTGCTTTCCAAGGCTGCTGACTCACCAAAATGGAAATGTTCTGCCAAAAAATGTTGAGTTTGATAAAATTGCTAATGGCCCTGCTGGCTTCCCTGACAGCTTGGCTCCGTGCCTGCATTTGGAGTAGCTGCTGGGAGGGAGGTTGGTCTTTGCAGCCAAAGGAGTGTGATGCTCATGGCTCCCAGGGCACCAGCTCCGCTGTGGCTCTGGATGGGCTGTGCCAAGCCAGGGCATCCTGGTGGCATCTGCAGCCCCACGACCACCAGCACCCCGTCTTGCAGTTGCCCCTAGTGCTTGTTGTGCCATCAGTTGGCTTCCAGGGAACATGTCTTGTTTCAGACACCGAGCTAACCTTTTTTTCCCAAAATCTTGAATTTTCATTCATTTTATTTTTTTAGGAAGGAAAATTCAGTCTCCTGGCCAGCTTCAGCTCTGCCTTGCAGGACTGGCCCGAGCTAAGGGTGCTGTGCTGGAGGCAGTTAAATAGGATGCCCCGATCCGCGCCCCAGCTCCTGTTGCCCTGGGAGACAGAGAGCACCTACCTGGACTGACAGCGGCAGCAATTTAGTCCCTGTCTTGCAACAGGCTGGCTCTTCTGGCCAACAATGAGAAATAAATGGAGGTATTTAATTGCCTTGTAGTGCTTACCCAGGTAAGCAGAAAGCCCCGGTTGCTTTTGCATCCCATTGATCCTGGAGCAGCGGCGCCAGTGCAGCACAGCTCGGCTCCCGGCAGGCTCAGCCTGCGCTGTGCTCATCTGAGCCCTCATGGGCGCCTCAGAGCTGGGGCTGAAGGTTTGGCCACCCTCTGCCTTGCTTAGCTGTGCCCTCTCATCACTGTTGTGGGTGCTCCCAGGACCGTAAAGGGCTCCTAGTGCCCTTTGCACCCCAAACCTCTCCTGAAAGCAGCGATTCCTCCTTTCTCTGGGGTCATTTTATTTGTGTTAACAAATGAAAAAATATTCTCACTTATTATTGAATGCGAACAATACAGAGCAACCCCTCTCCAAAACGCTGCGTGTGAATGACGGGCTGCCCTGCTTGGAGGACATGGACTTCCCAGTGTGTAACTGCAAGGATACCCGGTTCTCTCCTTCATGCACGGTTTAGCCTTGCAGCTGCCCATTCCCATTGAAATATAAACTGCAAAAGCAATGTTTGTGCTTCCTTTACATGTCCAGCCGATTTCCCACGGCCAGCGAGCATCCGTCTGCTTCTGCAGGCTTGGAGGGAAGCACCACCCTGTGATTGGGGCAGCAGGAGCTGTGGTGAAGGGTTGTCTGAGGCTTCAGGCTGTCCTTGCCCGGGACACTGTGCCACGGAGCAGGCTGTTTGACTATGGCTGGACCCAGGGCAATGTCCGGCTCCACCGCTGCCAAGATTTTGGCGTTCTCCAAACCCCCTTCTGACATCTTCAGCATCTGCTTCAATGGGGTCCCCTTTGCCCTGGGAGCACCTCTCCACTCGGATGGGTACTGATACTGCTGCTGCAACAAGTTCAGGCTGTCAGCCTCTGCTCCCAGCTTTAGCTGCAGAGAAGACCATCTCCTCCAAGGATTTTGGTAAATGCTCCTGCCAACCTGTGCTGACATGCTTCCCTGGCCATCACCATGCAGCCTGAGTGAATATCGGTTTCACGCTTTAGGTGTGTTTGCAAGAGCTTTGCTGTTGTTCAGTGCTCCCTGTCCACCAGTTCCCACCACTTCATGTTGCAGCTCCTTGGTTTATACCTGGCTGCAGAGAATCCCCACTGAAGGACCACGGTGGGATCTGCCTCTGGAAGTTTCATGCAGCTTGAGAAGTCCCTGGAGGTTTTCCTTTCCACTGAGCTTCTTCATCATGCTGGTGAGCCAAAGCCGCTCCTGTCAGCCAGGGGCTGAGAGCCAGGAGGTGGTATCCTTCCCCTCCTGCTGCTAAGAGGAGCCTGGGTCCTTCTCCTGGCTAATCCAGGGTGGTCAGCAATAGGTGACGGATCCAGGGTTTCCTGCAGGACAAACCCACGCTAGTGGGAGGTGGGGACAGGATAGCCCTTTTCCTTCCAAGTCAGCAGCTGAAATCCAGCCCATGCCAGGGGTGAGCCAGTGCTCGGAGCAGGTGGGAGTGCTGGAAAGGGATCCCTGGAAGGGATCTCAGCTCAATCTCCGACAGCTCTGCAACCAGGGGAGAGCACTCTGGCTCTCCAGACAGTCCTCTGAGAGGGGTCAGGGTCACTGCAGATGCAAGGATATAAACTTCACAGCAATAGGTTTAGAAAAGCAAAATCCCTATGAGTCACTTGGCTCTCACCGTGCAGCGTGGGAGCCAGACTCCCCTCTCGCTTGCTCTGGGACGTTGCTGCAGATCAGAGCACTCCCTTGAGAGCAGCGCTGCTGGGATGTGGGGACGTCCTCTCAGTAGCATTTTGCCCTGCGATCATTACTGGCGTATGGTTTCTCACTCCATTTCCTTTGACATTCGGCGATCTCCGTGTTTTGGGTGAGCGCTAAACATTAACTTAGATTTGTACTTAATAACTCGGCGGTGTGTTTGGAGCCCAGTGCGCAGGAAGGGGACACACTCAACCCCCTTCCCCCAGCCCTGTTAATGGTTTAGGGATGCCAAAGCAAGAGAGATGCCGAGTGCGCGCTAGTGTTCACTGAGCACACACCTCTGCTTGGCTGAAGACATCTCCAGGTATCCACCGAGTGTTGTTTTCAGCCACCAAAAACCTTTGATTTCCTTGATTAACGTAACTGGGAGGTCCTTGCTGATTTGAAAGCAGAGTGAAAAACCTTCTCAGCAGAAATCAAAGCCCTGGAGGGGACCGGTACGTACAGGAATGGCATTAACAACTAATCCCCTCTAATCCAAGATGACATCCTTATCACATGAGGGCATAAAATGTAATTAGACTTATATAGTGCTATCTCCAGAGCACTAAGCAAATATTAACCAATCCATCTTCCCAGTGCTCCTGTGGGGACAGCCCAGTTACCCTGGCTGTGCAGGTGGGGAAACTGAGGCACGGGATGGTGTGCTAGCAGGGTCCCTTTCCGGAGAAGGCCACACAAACCTTGCATCCAAAAAACTAAAATTAGCAAAACGTTTATGACCGCTGGGAGGTCTTTTGGGGGCACGGAGCACATCTTCCTTCAAGGCCCTGGTTATCAAGGGGATGGCGAGTCACTGCTGTTTCCCTGCACTTCCAGGATCCCTCCACAGTTATTACGTATGCAGGGAGGTAAAACACATGTTCAGACATGGGCTTCCTCTATTGTTAAAACACATTTATATGATATCCAACCATCCCTTCAGCTCTGTTTGTATTAGAGTTTGTTTTCTAACCTTGCTTACGCCCCAGATTCTCCCCATCTCATGGATGCTGCAGAAGGTGCCTTTGCCGGGAGGCTTTGCTGTCCTCACCTTGGCTCTCCGAGGTTAATTGGCCCTGAGATGGGTAGTGCAACTGATGGTCCCTGCCTGCGTGGAGCGAGGCTGCTGCCCTTGGGACTAAAGCCAGCATGCAGACTTTACAGCCTGAACTGAGGTCTCCGTCGTCCCTTGGCACTGAGGGTACCTGGACATGGGCAGGGAGCTCTGCCTCAGACACTGCCTGCACGATGCCTTTCACCAGGCTGTGGTGTTTTTTTATTTAACAAAATATAGGGCCTGATCCACTTTGAGCAGTATGACCATTTGCAGCAGCGGGGGATGCGGTCCTCTTATCAACGTTGGTTAGCGTCGGGTGCCCTTGACCAAGAGCTGCTTTTGACGGAGGAAGACACTTACACAACAGCCACCGAATTTCTCAAGGCCTTGGGATAAGATTCTATTTCTTGGGCTGGCAATGCCCTCTGCTTTAAAAACAGTTGGATGTATTTGAGCATGAAGTATAAATACCTGGGCTCTATCGGTCTCTGAAATTAGACACCCACAAAAAGGCTACTGGCATTTGAGGGACAGAAAGTTTAATGGGCTCTTCTTTGGTGGGAGCATGGTGGTGTCGCTCCCTTGACTGGAGGACATTATCCTTGAAGATCTATCACAACATACATTTATCAGAGGGCCTGGGAAGAGCTGTGCAGTGCAGGGTGAGGAGGGACAGTCGCAGCATCCCCTGGGCCCTCCCCAGCTCCGGGCCACCTCTCCTCGCTGTGAGCTGTTCCCACACCCTGCGGGAACCAGTCAGTGAACATTTTGTTTTATTTTCCATTGGGAGTGAATGAAACAAAGCAGTGAAGGTTAGGGCTCACGGGTTTGGTGGCTTTATCAATAAAGTTCCAGATTTTCTGGAATGGAGAAGAAGATGCTGTCTGCAGACAGCTTCAGCAAACTTTTCTAGGCACAAGGAGGGAAGGAACGCCATCGAGGCAGAGAGCTCTTGAAGTGGTTCATGGAAAGCCGTTTTGCCACTGGTGTCTTTGGAGTTGACACCAGGTTACACCTTCAGTGGTACTCATACCTCACTGGACTGAGGGCAGGATCCGTCCCCAGCCCTCCCTTGGCTTCTTCCCTCCTTGCTCCCCTTGCTGCCCTGGCACCACCGGTTGCATGGCCACATTGGGACCCAGATCCAGGGACTGATCTGGCTGAGAAGCAAACTGAAGACCAAAAAGAAGCCCTTTTTTTTCTCATGGAGAAAGACCAAGAGGGAGCCGCTCGCCTCCTGGCGCTGCTGATGCAGGCGAGGGGAGAGGTGGGGCATGTCCTGCGGTGGGTGGACGGGGGCGCAGAGGGAGGCGACACTGCTGCCTGGGCAGGGCTGTGTCACCCCAGCTCCCGCTGTGGGATACCTCAGTTGCTGAGAAGTCAGTGCCACGGCAGGTTTCTGCTTGCTGAGGAGCTGCTGCTAACTCTGTGTCTAGGATGGCCGCTAAAACCCTGCGCTTAAGATGTTGCCTTCTGATCGTGCGGCAGTTAAAACCCACAAATGCCCAAATATTATCACATTGCAGAGTAGGGAGCAATTTTTTCCCTTTTAGGCAGCTCACCTGACACTGCTTTTCTAGCTTTATAATGCTGCCAGTGAACTGCTGTAACATGTGTGACTTGGCCAATGCGTCCTCTAAAAGCCATTGAAAACGTTCCGTTTCCTTGCCCGAGGGGCCCTGGCTCCAGAGTCACTGGGTTTCCTCCCTCTGCTTCTGGAGCTCAGGCTACCCAGATTAAATCGTGTATTGAAAAATTCCATAACAGCTTCTGACCTCAATGAATAGCATATTCAAGGCCACTGGAAGGCTCTTGCATTATCTAGTTCAATGGTTTTCAACTTTTTTTTTTTTATTGCCAGTAGAGATAGGAGTCCCCAGAAAGTCAGATCTATAGCCAGCTGGCTGGTTCGGTGCAATCACTGTCCACAGACCCCACAGGAGCAACCTGGGCCCTTGCGGGGTCTCTGGGTCACTGGCTGAAGTCTCCTGTAGTGTGACCTCCCATCTAGGAGAAGCCATAAGATTGCATCTGCAATTGCTGGCATCTAAATTGCCGTAGGTAACACTGCAGAGGAACACCTCTGGTCACATTTATCTATGCAAAGCTGGGCTGAGCTGGAGCTGGCAACAATACACCTTCAGGCTGGATGAGGCAAACAAGGGATGGCCTACAGCAAAGGACAACCTACACCCAGGCTGAAACAAAGCCTCAGACCATCAAAGGAGTGATAGCAGGAGCATAAAGGTTGGGACTGGAGCCTTGGGGCACTCAGGGAGGAGAGAAAGGGCAGTGAGTCAGCCCTGATGACCCACAGAGGTGGGGTGGGATGGAGAAACAAAAGAAGGCAGTTGCTGTCAGCTCCAGGGTTCAAAAAGCACACCCCAAAGCAGTGAGAGGTCACCAGCCATGGAAGAAGCCAGGATGAGGACTACAGAGCTGTGTCCCTTGTGCTCTGTGTCACTGCAAGGGATCCTGAGCAGACCCTGGACACCCATGTCTTGGTGCCTGGGTGATGGACAGACCCTTTTTTTCTGGTTGTGAGTATGTGGGTACAAGGGTGTGAGTGAAAGTGGGTTTGTTTTTAAAATAAAATCCCCTTCCCCTCCTCCAGAGTCTCATCTTGAGACTTGCTCTGTCATCATTAACCGACAGGTGAGTATTTCCTACGATCTCCTCGGCAGATTGCTCCCCGTGAGTACGGCTGATGCTCTCCGTCCCTACCCATACCCTGTGATCCTGCTTGGTTGTATTAAAACGCACTTTTTTTTTTTTCTTTTTTGCCTCTGAGCTAGGAGTTTTGGTATCTCTCATGTGTTTTCCTCGGTATGTATCACTTGGGCAATCTTTGTATCTTCTATATGGTTAATCAGATTTTTAGATTTTTCTAAGTGCTACTAGAGAGAGCTGTGGTGGTACAATTATTAATATTTAAGATTGAGAGGTCTGGCTAAGAAGTTACCTTTACTAAAAGCACATTTCTTTCAAATAAAAGGTGACAGTCTGTGATTATTCCCAACTCCCCGCTGCTGAGCTGGGATAACACCGGGTGTGCCACTCTGACGGCCTCCACCAAGAGCCATCTCCCCATATCGTCGTTATTTACTGTTTGATTCCTTAGATTTGGGCAGTTAGCAAGCTACTTAAGGATTCCATCCCTCCCCTTTGTAAATACTATCAAAATATGGGTTTTCTTCTGGAATTCCCCATGGATTCCAAGTCATGCTGAACACTGGCACCAATGGTACAAACCACTCTTCAACGCAGTTTATGCTTGGATTTGCTGGAATAAAACCATGTAATTTTACTCACTGCTAAGGTTAGAAAAGTCCAAACAAGAAACCTGCAGGCAGAAGACCTCAAAAATAATTTCTTTTATGTATTTGAAGAAAGAAAGCACAGGCGGGATGCATAATGACAAAATCAAAATGCCAGGCGTTCCAAACAAATGGAGACTATTGAAAAGTAGCTATGAAGATTAGATATAAATCTGACTGCTTGACACTACCAAGTAGATTATGTCACTTTGGGTTTATTCTATTTATTCATAATAAAAATAATGGTGCTGTCTCACGTAATAACCTTGGTGATTGCTACTGCTCACACCAGGTGTTATGAGCTGGACACTGCTGGGCAGGGCCAGCTTCCCGTTCAGTGTTACTGCCTCCCTTCTGTTTGTGTTATGAAAAGTCCCTTCCCAAGAGATGTTTATAAACTATGATCAAGTTTCTTAACCTTGTTTTGATAAATGAAAGCAGATGTTTGGCAGGATTCATCTGATTCATCTCCAGTGTTTACAGACAGCGGAATCTTGCTGGCATGGTCTAGGGTGTCTAGGACACTGTGCATCCTATCCTAAACAGATGTTTACATTAAGTCAAATAAGAAAGGCAGATCTACACCTTGTAAATGCCTAAAGCTACAACAGCTTTAGCCTCCTATTTCACACTAGCATATATGTGTATTTTTCACATCTTTAATCCATCTAGAATAACCTGTCTTCAAGACTGAAAATTTCTTTTACAATGGGCAACTTGAACCTATGGCACACAACTCGATTTAACTATTCTGTGATAACACAGTTGTTTAGCTGATGTCTTATAAACAGACACATCAGGAGTGGCTTATTCTGTTCACTGGTCAGGGGCAGCCTGGAACAAGTCCACATTGTATTTCAGTGTCAGAGGAGCCCATGTCCTGGGATGAACCAGCAAAATTGTTTTATGGACAGAGTAATGTTGCATTTATATGAACATATGCAGAGGTTCGGTCGTAATTTTGTGTCATCCTGGCTCTAGAGATGAGAATAAAGAGGGTTGTAAAGAAGATGGGTTTTGTGTTAGGCTTTTTAATCTCAGTTAATTGATTGCCAATTTATCTGAGGTGGTTAATAGCTTTGGAGAAGCTGATGGGATGTCTGTCTCAGGACATAATTATTTCTGTCGTTCCTTCCTTGAGCTGAAACTAAATGTTGGTTAATTGGCACTGATTGATTAAAGTAGAACAAAGGAAAACGTCCTCTGAAAGTCTGAGGCTTGTCCTTACTATGAAGTATGGGAGCGCTTCTAGCCTGAGATAAAATCCTACTGAAGACGACAGTTTCTGCTTGGCACACCGAGCCTTGGCTATATCCACAGAGTCTGTTGTCTCTTTAGTCTCTTTAGTCCAACAGCTGTTCTGCAATCAAACCTAAAGGAGACAAGAAATAGGCAGTTTTTGCCATGATATAGCTAGCACTACTGAATACCATGCATCTGAACTGCTGCTGACCTTGCCTATCTACATCATGAGAAAAATTAAAGCAATGGTCCCCAGGAGGGTTTTGCAGTGAGGTTAGTTATTTCACTATGAAAACAAACCAGCAAGCCTTGGTTTGGGAGTGAGGACATAGCACTTCTGCACTTCGGTCACTTGGATCATCTTATCTGAGGATTTTCATTACGGTTCATGCCCTCAGACTGCCATCCCTCCCCGCTCCGGGAAGTCTTTATGAATGCCACAGGGGTACCTCAGCAGTCAGGTGATTTGTGTATTAAAGAGATATGAAATTTGTGCTGATTTGGAAACAACAGCGTCTTAAACCACTGCAAGTACAGCTGCCCCGGGTTGTGTGGGAATGAGCTAAAATTGTCAAGTTTCTATTGATCTCACTAAGGTTATTGTATAGACGGGTCAAGGTACCCCACTGCTGCTCTAGAAAGATAAAGGGTCTGATCCTTCTTCCACCTACATGGCTTTTACAGTTGTGTAACTCCTCTAATTTTTGTCAAACAATTCTTAAGTTTATGCCCGTATGCATAAGAAGAAAGTGAAGTCGCAGACTTCAGCGTAGCATATCCCACCTTGAAAGAGATGGCCTCTCCCTGGTCCAACTGTATGGCTGTTGAGGAGAGCCAGACTATATAGACTGGGACTCGTGACCCTGGGATTTATTCACAGGTCTGTCACTGGCTCGGTGATGGGACAACAGTTTGCCCTTTAGTTTCCTCACCTGAAAGGTAAGACTACTTGCTCATTACCTAATGCTGATAGGATATTTGCACACGTAAGGTGCATCCACACTGTGTGCCATCGTATGAAGTTAACACAAATGTATTAACTTGCCCCACAGGACTTGCAGAGACGAGAGGTGACACCTTGTACAAGCAGGAAATCTGGGATGTTGAGGGGAGAAAGGAATCTTGAGGAAATAAATGCATTTGTAACTAGTCAGTAGGGATGAGGCTCTACTCACCTCACCTTACCTTACCTTGCAGGGAACTTGGGAGGCTTTGTTATTAGGCTTAGGAATTGCTGTGCAAACACAATGAAAAAAGAGTCTTAAATTGGGTTTATAAAAATTAAGGGAATAACATGTTATTAGAATAATTGTACAAATTACTGTCATTGCAAAAGTGCTTTTATGTATGGATATACCAGTTGGGAATAATTACAGTCAGACTATACGTAGCTAATACAAGAAAACTACACTCCCTTTTCCAGTTTATCTTCTTCTTGGTTATGAATTTGTTGTGTGAATCATCTAATTAGAGCATTTCTATAAGAAAAAACTCATTTGATGGAAGAGAGCTTTGAAGCACAGACAAAATATTATAATAATAATAATAATGCTCATTGTTTTCTCATATTTCGAGTTTTTACAAGTCATCGTACTTGTGAAGGACTAGTGGTCTTGTGAGCTGTAAATTGTGATTCTTCTAAGGTACAAAGAGTTCTCTGAGGGACTATTGAAAGGCATTTTGAGTACATGAAGGGTCTTAAAATGTTTTCCTTTCAAGGAATTTAAACTGTCTCTAAAGTGTTTAAGGGGAGATGAAAGGCTCTGTAATGTACTTCTTCATGCTTCATGCTGTCCTACAAGAGATAAATGCCCTGGGGTGGAGCATTTCAGATCTTTCTACATGCTCAACTGTGTCTAATTATTATCCTGGAATCATTTCACAGTTGAGGAGTTTACATTGGAGAGGATGCATCTGCTTGTCACTGTTGCTTTGACAGGTCCAAATTATAATAATGTCTTTCCTCCAGAGTTAAAAATAACCACTTTTCAGATGGTTTTTGCTTAGAAGTCTCAACGGTGCAGGAGAGCACATGCAGTAGAGCAGCATATAGACCTTTTAACCATGAGTGTCTTCAGAAGCTGGGAAGCTGTGGACATCCCATGTGTGCTTGGGCAATACCTGTGTGGTGAGACCTGGACATTGTCTTGAGCAGGAACGGGACTGTGGGGCACGTACACTAAAACCTGTGTCAGGACCACAGTATCCCTTGTAGCTGGATTTCACAGACTTGTTGAAATGTTGTTGGGAAGGGACCTCTGGATGTCTCTAATCTAACCTCCACCTCAAAACAGGGCTGTAGCTTATACTGGATTGAGTCAACCATGGCTCTGTCTGGCTGAATCTTGAACACCTCCAAGGATGGAGATGCCACAGCCTGTGTGGTGTTCCGGTGTTCCAGTCCTCTAGTGAAGAAGTTTTTCCTAGTGTTCAATCTAACCCCCAAGTCACAGCTTGTGGACACTGCTTTGATCACTGCTGCTACTGAGGATTTGGCTCCATCATCTTTTTAACTGCCTTTGCATAGCTTGTGGGCTGCTATTAGGTCCTGTCTTAACTTCATCATCATTACTCAGCAAGCCTGATGCCGTCAGGCTGTCCTCATTGAAGTGCTCGAGGCCCTGAGTGTTTTAGCAGTTCACCTGCTGGATCCTGTCCAGCTTCTCCATGTCCCTCTTGAATTGGAGGCTCAAACAGGTGCAGTCTCACCAGCATCAACCAGAAGGGATGATAACTTCCCTTGATCTCCTGCATTATGAGGAGTCGTTTGCCTCATTTGTGGTGAGAGGAAACTGTCATCTCCTATTTAAGCTGGCTTTCAAGATAACCCATGCGTCCTTCTCAGTAGGGCTGCTCTTCAACCAGTTGGTTCCCAGCCTGAACTGGCACATGGGGTTATTCCAGCTCGATGCAGTACTTCACATGTCTCTGCTAAACTTCATGAGGTTTCTGTTGGCCTCAGGTTTCCCAAGGTCCTGCTAGATTGAAGCAGTGGTGCTCGGCATGCCAACCACCCCACCAGCAGATTTTGTGTTATCTGCAAATCTGCAGAGAGTGCCTTCTGCCTCTTGTTCAAGCTTTTCAGATTCCCTTTTCATGAGGAGAGAGGACACAGTCTTGGTCTGTGGGATCTATGGACTAGACATCTTCTGGCACCTCTTTCCGTGCTTTCACACACCCGCCTCTCAGGCAAAGCTGGTTTAAGCAGTCCCCGCTGCAGCCTGGCCCCCGGCTGCTCCATCCCTCCTTTTCCACTCGCCGGTTGCGCTGACACCAGTGTTTGGGGCAGGGTGGCAAACCAGACTGGTGGGCAGATGTGGGATACATGCAGCCATCACAGATATTTTTGTACCGGCTACAATTTTTTTGCTGTGAAGCAAAGCTTCCTCAGACAGCGGAGCGGTAAGCAGAGCTGGTCTGTTTTCGGCTCCGGGTGACAATGCTTCACCTCCCACTGCTGCTCCCCGCAAAGCGCCGGGCGGTGACGGTCCCCCTTGCTGTGCCGGCCTGGTGTGGGCGAGGATGCGATGTATTTACGCCACTCCATCCAGGACAGCCGAGGCTGCTAGGAGCAGGCAGCACGCATGGCCGCAGGTGGCTCCGCACGGTGACCTCAGGCAGAGGGGCCGTAACTAACCCCGAGGTGTGTACCGGGCACAGCTGTTTGCAGAGTCAGTGTCTGCTGCTGGCCAACAAGTACATGCTTTTTTTTGTTGTTGTTCTTTTTTTTTTTTTAAAGTCATGTGCTGCTTTCCTACTAGCGCTGTCGGCTCCGGAGGGCTCTCTCGCAGCAATGTAAACACAGCTACTGTGTGTGCTCCATCAGAGAGAGTGCCGGTCCCTGTAATTGCAGCCTGTAGCTCACAATGAGCAAGCCAATGCCAATAGATATATAATGAGCATTTAAAATGCACTTATTTTGTCATCCAATCATTGACCATCCTCATTGTGTAAATATTTTTTGTTTCCACAACAAAGCGACTTTAAAAGAAATGTTTACCAGGAAGAAAAAAAATTTTGATTCTGCTGATAAAATCAGGACAGTCAAAATGATTAATATGACATTGGGGAAAGTTCGCAAATGAGGCTTAATTTCTGTGGCAAAAAGACCTCGTGGATTCATCAGTGCTTGGTTGTGCCTGGAAATTCAGTGGCAGCTGGAAATTTGATGGTGACCTCTGATAAGCAAGAAACTGTTGAGGGTTTTAATGAATGACTTGAATAAGAAAATAAATAAGCCAGTCTGTGCGGTATTCTTCCTGATATTTGTTTTGCTATTAAGTTCGGTGAATGCGGTTCTCATTGTGTCATGATGATTGCGTTGACAGCACATCACGACATGAACATTGCTGGGAGTTTGGCTGCCGTGGAAGGGGATACATCGCCTTGGACGCACAGGGCAGAACGGGGAGGTGACTAATAGGAAGACATTTGGAAGCCTTTGGCGAGGCAACGTCCGAGATCGTAAAGATAGAAAGGGTCCCAGTGAGCATCTTTGTTCTCCTCTGTTGAACTGGCCACAGGACCTAAATGAATTCCTTTCTGTTTAACTTCTTTTTTTTAGGAGAAAAATTTAGTCTTGATTTACATCTAGAAAATGGGGATGGGGAAAGGGGACTAACCACAAACTTTGGGAAAGTTGCACTCATGGTTGATTACTTGCCTTGCTAAATTGTGCAGTCTGTTCTTAGCCTCGGTTTATTAATTTGCAGTGTTTATTCCCTGGCTGTTGTACCTTTGCTGTGAGGTTTAGGAGCATTTGTTATGAAATGTTGATTTCCCATGTGAGTATTTATAGGCTATGTTTGAGTCACCTGTTAATCTTCCTCTGGGTAAAACCAAACTAAGCTCCTTGTTTCTTTCACTATAAGGCGCATTTTCAAGACCTTATTCATTCTCAGTTTTTCCAGTTCGGTGTCCTCCTTCTGGGTTGTAACACCAAGACTACATTCATACTCCTGGTGGTAACCATCGCCCGAACTGCTGGCCACCAGCTGCTCCCCAAGGTGCTGTGCAGTGGAGGCCAATGGGAACCCATCTGGGCTGGTCTCCCTCTGAAAAGTGGACCTGCACAGGATGGATGAGGAGACCTCAGGGGTCAGTGGGCTACCCAGGAGAGCCTGCACTTGTCGCTGGAAGCTGTCCCAAACCCAGGCAAAGGCATAGTAATGATTTTCCAGCTTTTAGAACAGTAAGAGCTGTATAAAACCTGTTCCTTTCTTCATTCAGAACATCGCAGTTGATTACAACCTTGGGTTTTCAGACCTTTCTCGTTTCTGGTGCCTTTCAGTGTTTTCCAGGGAAGGTAGAGCAAATGAACCAGTCGCAGTACAGCCACTTTTCTTGGTTATCTTGCAGAGCCTACTTAAATATAGTTCCCCCAGGGATCCCCAAGTCAGAGGCTGGAAACCTGTGAGCTAAAATACACACAGAGGCAACACAAAAGGCACCATGCTGATTTTTTTTCTTAAAGCATATTCAGTGCTTGGGTGACCATCCCAGTAAGTCTTTCCAAGTCTCTGCAGCTCATTTCAGATCCCTGCAGTTCATCCAGACAGGCTGCAACTCAATGGCCCATGCATCAGGAGAGAGTTGCAGTAATCCCTGAATAACCTTGACTAATGCCATAATGAGCTAATGGCAGCTTTTGGAAGCTCTTCAGTACAGTATAATTTTCAACATTGATCCTTTAACTAAGTTTATTTTGGGCTTCATGAACATGAAATTGCTTATCTGATGTAGAAGCTCCTGTTAGACTTTTCAGAAGCAATTCAGATGTTTGTGGTGGAATTCATAAAGGTATAGAGATGTTTTGCTTCCTTTGAATTTGGTGGGAGTTAAGCGCTTAATTACTTTTACCGATCTGAGCTTTTACTTAGCCATCTCTGCAGTGTTATAATGCTCCCACGCTCACATCCCTTTAGCCCCTTGACTAATGGAAACACCTTTTTTTCCAGAAAGGGAACAGAATATGTGATTGTATCTCAGTCACTTTAGTGCAAAGTCTACTAGGTTGGCTCTAAGTGCCGAGAAGCTGATCTAAACCTCTTGACTCTCCAGCAAAACAGATGAAGGGCATGCATGTTTTCCACTCAGTGCTTAGCTAAAGGGATTGTAATGACCAGTGAAGCAGCAGAACGAACTTTTGGGGCAATAACATCTTAAACTGAAAGTGCAGATATTAATACTTGGCTTGAAGGTTTTGTGTTTGGGGTTTTTTGTGTGTGTTGGTTTTTTTTAGTCAAAAGGACTTACATACTTAAAAATATTGTTCCTTTTTATGCCGGCTTGAACTCACTGGCACGGTACTTTTTTGCCCAGGTGCAAATATCCACAGGAAAAGATACTTATTTTTAAAATACTTTTTCACACAAAAAGTATCCCAAGGTCCCTTCATAGCATTACCTCAAGTAGAAAAATCCATCAAACAAAATATTCACTCAATCCCTTTTAATCATGTGAGCAAAGCATTTTACCGGGGCCAACTGGACAAGCATCTAAAAAGAGAGATGAAGAGCAATCAGCACAGCAGAGGGAAAGAAATGACTTTCATCTGGGAGGGAGCAGGAGAGCAAAGGGAGGTTTGGGTGAGAAAGCTGAGGTGGAGAAGATTTCTTCACTGAGGGGCTGTGTTAGGGAAAGAGGAAGAGCAGACGCTGGGTGATCAAGGGAGCCCCAGAGGGGAGCAGAGGAGGACTTGGTCTGTGTGATGTAGTGGATTTTGAAGATCAGGAGAGGGTATTTGATGCTGTGATGCAGACTTCCACGCTGGGGGAAGAGCAGGGCTTAGACCAGAAGAGGGCTGAGATTTCTTTCAGGAGAGGTAGACAAAGAACAAAGACGTCTTTTTTTTTCATCAGATTTGGCTACGAAACAGCTGGGAGGGACAGGAAGATTCAGAAGACAGAGCTGCTGGCAGAGTCTCTGCAAAATTAAGTAGCAGATCTCACCTTATTTTCTACATTCAGCAACAGGCCAGAGAAGAAATGAATGGGATTATTTTAAAGTCATTTTCTGTCCAACACATTTACTTTCTGGAAAGATAGTAAAGAAAATATTGACATGCCAGACTTGATGGGATCCTTTGTTTCGTACGGTGTGGTCATTTACTCTTACATTGGACTACATATTTCTCCAGTCAGTGCAGCAAAATACTCAAACTGTGGAAGGATATTTACTGTTTAGAGAAGTCCTTGGACACCTCAGCAAACTTTGTCTTGTTTCTCTGTCCAAGAGCTATATATAGACATTGCTCAATCAAGGTCTGAGCAGCTGCTGCTGCTCAGATGTTGTGTGAGCAGAGCTAAATATTTTTAAGAGCATAAAAAAATGACAAGATAACTCCAGCCATTTTGCTTTGAAAGAACCAGGTGTCTGTCTAGCTGCATAGTAACAGAGGAAAGAAAAACTACCTTAAAGGCACATTTATCTGTGCTATTTCTTAGTCTGAAACTAACAGAGACTGGCAGATGTAAATAATGCATCTTAAAAACTTTAAGACTCATAACACCTCTGTGAAGCTAGTTAGTTACCCTTCAGGTTACCTGGTTCTTCACCTCATGACACATCATGCCAATGCCTATAGTTATACTGCATCTGACCCTCTAGGGCTTGACCTAATGATGCTCTGTAGGTGCTATGACAATATAAATATTCTACAACCATAGCAGGATAATAAAAATTTCATCAGCTATCTTGGCTGTGAAATACGGCAGTACATAATAGTATATGCCGATAGCAGTGAGTAAACTGCCTTTTTCTCAGTTGAAATTTGACCAGGAAGCTTGCAGGTAGGAAGGCTTCTCCTGCAAAACCAATTGGAAGATTTTTAATGACTCGGAGTAATTAGGGTCTGTTTCCATTTCTGCCAATGGATAGACAATAGGACCAAACGGGGAACCCTCTCCACCATTTTGCTCCCCTCCCCAAACTGTCAAACATGAGGAGGATTGGTGGGACAGGAGGATGCACAGAGAGCGGGGGGGGTTAGGAAAACGATGGGTATGAACAGCCTTGTAGGTGAGGATCAGGATCTGCCATTTGAAATGGTAAAGAAACAGGTTTCTCCTTACAGAGCAGGGAGTTGGGTTAGGAGAGACAGAGGGTTTTTGGACATGCTGTCATATGGCTAATGGGTTAGGGGCGAGGTTAGTCCCTGACCCTGTCCTCTTGTTCCGGCATGTCCTCCGGTAAATTACTTTGTCTTTCACTCTCCCACCTGGAATATACGCCCCTGACATAAAGTTCACATTAACATGAAGCACAGGCCAGCCTACGAGAGAGGCAGCACGGAGTTAAAACAATCAGCTGTCCTTAATGCAAAAAACCCAAGGGACTCGGGAGGAACCCGAGCAGCGATTTCACACTCGGCCCCACTGCTGTCAGCCGGGGCTGCCAGGACATCCCCGCGGCCCGACGTGAGGAGGCTCGCTTTCGGAAAACATGGGCGATCGGGGGGACAGGCGGCAAGGCCCAGCAGAGCCGGT
>NW_008794888.1:8907575-8954408 GCF_000699145.1 Aptenodytes forsteri | reverse complement strand
GGGGAGCCCGGTGTGCCCAGAAAATAACTCTTCCTGAGAAGTTACGGGCTCTTCTGTTTTTCTTTTCCCCTTCTTTTTAGCGCCCAGTTAGACGACCATCACGCAGTTTTGCTTTATGGCTTTTGCCGGCTTCCCTCTCCTCGGGGGCTTAGGTAGCGCAGTTCAAAGGGAGAAGGTGCGACAGTTGCGGAGCACTGTCAAAAGGCTCTGGAAAACGTCTGCTGGCAAGCTGAGAGGGCATCCAGTTTTCTCGGGACGGGATTTCTTTCTCTTCTTTTCGGGACGATGGGTAAAAAGCTCAGAATTTCACTTTCTGAGCTTGTCTAAACCAGCTTTTTCCTGCCTCCACACAGTCGCGTTTAATTAAATGTGCCTAATTTAAGCACAAGGGCCGCTAAACAATAGTCTGTAACATGTGTAGCACAAACCCGTATTTCCTCCCTCCAAAAGACAACGAAACAGACGACTTTGGGAGTTTCCCTTCTGCTGGGTGCTTCTGATTTTTTTTTTTCTGAATATGTAAAGCTGAGCTCTCAGCTGGTGTCAATTGCTGCTGCTCTGCTGAAATGCGATTTTGTTGAATTGCAACAGTGGAGAACCTGGCTGTGGCCCAAGAGCCTTGCCTTCAAAATGTACCCCCAAATAACTACTGTTGAGAGAACATCAAGTTTGTCCGGCGAAGCACTTCAAACACAGATAATACTTCCCTTTCAAGGAGACACGCAATCTTAACTATTCCTGCTCCCTATCGGTGTATTTGCAAAGGAATTTTTTTGACTGAACAATAATTTCCCATTATCAAATGATACAATACTGTGAGATTCTTGCTTTCTGGCAGCTTCCCTGTTTCTTCGTACAAGGTGCTTCACTTCCTTCCTCTATCCCAGTAAGTCTATTTTAACAACATGTATGTGGCAAAAGTCTTGTTCTCTCTTGCTTTGTGCTTGCGAACCTGATTAGTTGAGGATGGTGAGATTGGTAGTAGCAGGTGAGCCTCAGCATTGGTACTTGTGCATATGGTCTGTGTTAGAGAGCATTTACAGTGCTCAGGTTGCTTCATTAACACCATGGATTTGTAGCACCAGAGTGCTACAAGATCATCACGTCTGGATCAGGCTCGAGCCCACAATCAAATTCCTTGGAGTTGGACAAAAACCACATTGGATTATTTCTCCTGACTTGAATGCTAGCTGGGGGAATAAAGGATACCTGATCTGGCAGGAAGGCTGCTAGTATGAAGGTAACCTGTCAATGTTTTAGGGACAAACTTCAGCTTTAATGAGTATCTGCCACTGTGACCGTGGTGGTTTTGATCTGGGACTAAAAGCCCTAAAACCAGTTTTATGGCAGCAATGGCCTCAGGTGTTTCAGGGGAGGTCAGTTGAATAAAATCCTTGTTTTTTGTAGGGACCTCTAATTCTGGCCAATTCACTCTCCATGGGAATGTGTCAAGACACGGATTTCTAGAGGGGCATTCTGCTGAGCTGTGCCTTTATGAAGGCTCTCCATACCCACTTGTAGCGACTTTGTGGAGGAAGCTGAAATAGTACAATCCTTGAAGTAGCTGTAGGAAAAGTTTGTATCAATTGTACTTTGCAGAGATCAAAGGCTTTGTGCATATCTGGGACATCTGTGGAAATTCTGCCATACCTCAGTGGTATTTGTAGTTACAGCAAGACAATACTACAGAAAAATCCTCTTAAATCTTCATTCATTTTTATGGAAACCCTGTATGCATTGCATTCTCTGTTCTGCCAGATAGCTGAACTGTCTCAAATAACTTTCTCCCTTCCCAGGTAAATGGACTAACCCTTGGTTAAGACCAGAACTGTAAAGCTTTAGCATAAAGGTGAAACTTGGGAAGGTTTTACGGGTTTCCACCTTTTTTTTTTTTAAGGATAGGAACTGTTGTAAAAGTCTGCTTTTTCCAAAACTTGATTTGCAACTCCTGAGTGAAGAGAGCTGAACAAATATTGTGATGTCTATAGCTTAGAAATTCTTTTAAGCCCTGATCTGTTGTTCACAACCTTCTAAGTTCCAAACACTTTTAATAAGGTGAAATATTTTAGAAGAGCTTCATCCAAAGCCACAGATACCACTGGCCATTAGTTCAAATGCTATAGAAATAAAAATGTGATTAACTTGTGTGGCTTCATCAGTGCTTTAATATGGTGAAGCTTTCCAGAAACCAAATCATGGATTCCTCCATGCTTGCAGTCTTCAGCGATCAGACAGCTGTTCCAGCAAGTGTAGGGGTGTTAAGAGCCTGATGTGAAATATGATATTTGAATTTCGACTTCCCCTTGCCTAAATTTCTCAACTGTTTCGGCTGAATAGGTGTACAAATTCCTCACCCTTAACTGTTAAACCTGGGCTAGATTTTGTGTGCTGTTTTTTTGCAGAACTGCAGAAGCTTTCAGGCTTCAGAGTTTTTGATCTGTTCTCATCTGTAAAGCAACATGCATTCCAATAGCGTTGTGCAGACGAGCGCATTAAGAGCAAATGTTGGCATCCGGGGTGAGTGAGATGACTCTGTGGAGCAGTATCAGATCCTGCGTGTGTGTGGAGCAATGCTATCTATTTCAGAAATCTACTGCAGGCATTTCTGTCACTTCATTACTGTAATAAATCATCATCACTAAGGAGAAAAAAAAAGCCTCTCTATGGCTGCAGTTAGGCAAGAGCTGTGATTACGTCAGTAATGCCAGTAAGCAAATGGGGCTGGATGCCTTCGAGTTGGTGATAATATGGAGCGGGTGGGGTTGGAAGGGAGAATGGAAAGAGACATGGGTGTTTCTTTTCTCCCGTCTATATCTGAAATGGCACAGTTTGCTCTCTGGCTTTATTTTGCCATAAATGGGAGTACCTGTGTTTGAACCAGGTACTTCAGCAGTTTGCTATAAACTGCTGCACCATTTCACTGATGACCTGGGTAGCCTTCAAGGTTGTGGGTGCTGTGAATGAACGCAGGGTAGATCATTAACTGAACAGGCATGGGAAAAATTCTTAATGCTCTTTCCATAGGGAGCATGCCTGTACACGCTGGCGTGTTCCTGAACGGTTTTTCTTAAAGCTTTTTCTGCATGCGAGTACTGAAAGGAGCAGAACTGCAGCCTCTGTAATGGGGATTTCAAGTCTTCACACATCTGGAGGAAATGGAGGAGGAAAAAAAAACCCAAAACTTTTTATTCTGAACTGTCTCTGTGTTCAACATAATACTCGTGATTTGGAAGGATGTTAGTGTCTGAAGTAGGTGGACACAATGATCAGAAATGTTAGTGACATGGGAAGGGCTAATGTGGTTCTTCAGTATCAGACACGCGAAGATAAGGATGCTTATTCCTGACATCTCATTTTGTACTAATCATTCTGTTGTGCTCTCAGCCTTGTTAATACCTGTTCTGCTTGGGGATTAGTGTGGGTTGGGATCAGTTTGACTGTAAATCAGCAGGCAGGCCAGCATGAACATCTTGTAAAGGAGCCAGAACTGGGACTGTGCACAGGTCCTAGTGAAGCTGCTCCTGAGCACCTGTGTGTGCATTATGAAGGTAGCCCCATGCTCTCTTAAGAGCTATGCGATTCCTTGGGACCAGGTTTATTAGAGTGCAAGGAGATGTTATGAGTCAGTCAATCCAGCAGTTCATGCCATCATTTACCTGAATATCTCCTTTTTACACCAGAGCTGTGTCTGCTCCTCACCCTTGGCTGCTACTTGTAGACGTTTTACTAATCTGATATTCAGCTGTCAAAATAAAGTGCCCTTTCTTGCCTTTTTTTTTTTTCCCCCGGAAAGGCTTTCGTCTGAGAACCCAAGAACTCTTAAACTAATTTATTTCTGCAAGGATGAAGAATCTATTTTTGGTAATTTTTTTCCTCATCAGAAAGACTGCTTAACTGAAAAGTAAATCTGACTTATGTTTTAAAAACATATTCTATTTTGCTAATGCTGTGTTCTTTTGTGTCTAGTGCTGACATCCTAGAGGCAGAAGTTGCCTTGTTACATTATACAGGCCAAATTCTTTCTTTTTTAGGTGTCATAACTCGGTATTTCTCCAGATACCATCTCCGTTATCTCAGAGCATGAGAATCAAATGCAGATTGAGGTGAGAGTATTCCATGAAGTCTTTGTAACTAAACGTGAGTGAATTGTATGTTGCAGAGATGTCCTTGCACTGCCGATCTTCAAGCAGGAAGAACCGCAGCTGTCTCCTGAGAATGATGCCAAACTGCCTCCCTTTCAGTACGTCCTCTGCACAGCCACGTCACCTGCTGTGAAACTGCATGAAGAAACCCTGACCTACCTCAACCAAGGTAGGGTTTGTACTACACTGAAGGAGGGCATATTTCCTGGGAACAATTCATGAGAGAGAGATTGAATCCCATACTTGTGCCTTTCTGGGAGGGCAGTAGGATGGGAAAAAAGGGAAAGAGATGGGGAGGAGGGGGATGGAGGAAAAGAGGAATATTTAATTTTTCACATTTATATATCAGATTGTCAACTGATATAAAATAATGAAGTACCATTGATTTAACTGTTGACTTAAAGCAGCATTATAGCATGCAGAGTTTCCTGTGGCCAGGTACTGGCTTGATCTCAGACAATTTAAACTGCAGCCTCCTACCTTCATCTTAAAAGACCAGATTAATTAAGCAGATTGGTAAACTTTGGGTTGGGGAGGGCTCTTAACATTGCAAGTCTCCAAGTGCTGCTGGAGGGCATTGCCAGAGGATGAGCTAGCAAGTATCCAAGGGCTCCTAGGTGGTCTGGGCAGTGTGACGTTGCTCCCACTGTCTGGGTGATGTGGCTCTGCTCAGTCCCTAATTTGACAAGTTGGTGGGGTTCAGGGCAGCAAGATCCTCTATAACTGACCTCATAGGCTAATTTTTACTCCTGGCTAAACAAGCTCTGTGTGTTTCCCTAGGCTTTTTTTTCCCTTTGGCAGAATTTGTGCAGACACATCTGTCCTGCATGTGGGTCCTGGAGGGATCAAACTTCTCTAGGCACAGATTATGCTAAAACTTACTACACTTATTTTCTGCCGGGTTGTAAACAAGGGCATTGGTCTAGCAACAAGGTGAAGGCTGTCTGCCCTATGTTACTGAGATCCTGTCCTGCTTCAGGACACTGCCTCAGCTCTTCAAGCTTTGTGCACTGAGCGTGAAGCTCACTCAGGTGCTGCTCTGGCTATGTTTCTCTCAATGTTTGTACAAAGCAGAGCTCTGACCTCCTTTGGGCTCTGACCTCAGGTGTGTCTGGCTGCTGGATCTGTGTTGCTAGCTGGTAGACCCATGGAGCCCCCCTAGGAAGATCAGCCAAGTGCTGCAGGCTCCATCCAAGGAGCCAGATGTTTCCTGTCGCATAAGCTGGCACTGTGCTGTCTCGCAGATCAAAAGATTCTTGAGATTTGTGACTGTCTTCCCAGTTTATCCATCCAAATACAGTAGACCCCAGGAGCTGATACGGGGCATATCAAGGGTGAGATGGAGATGAATCTTCCTGTGAAACACTGAATTCTTTCCTGTTTCGGAGTAAAAGATTTTCTGTTGTGAAAAGCAGTTGATGGCCAAATATTTTAGCATACATGAGGCAGTGCCTGCTTTTTTACCTCAGTAGGGCAAAAGTTAGACAACTCTTTACACAATACCATGAGTTTTAAGAAACTGTGTGACTAAAGCAGTCCAGGTTTTCCTATGTAGAGTACGACTGTTACTGCCTTTGCAGATAGACCATGTTGTGTTAGGCTTTCTCCTGCTTACTATCACAAGGAGTTGTCTCCTGCTCCATCTTGACACAGTACTGACCTGTTTCCTTGGCAGACCACCAGTGCTCGTATCTTCTGCATCTGTCTTTCATCCGTCAAGGGGGAAGGTGGGATGTGTCCTTGCAGAATACACCCTGGGGAGCATAGGGCTGGACAGGCCTGGAGGAACAAAGCAGGGATGAGGCTGGCAGGAGCTGTGCAGTGGGGCAGAGTTGGGAAGGGGCTGGGGGAAGAAGTGGGCACTCCTTAGTGCTGTTGGCTTGCCACACTGGATGAAAACACCACAACAGAGTTTTTGGGGTGATTAGTGGTAAAAGGTGGTGCATCTCCTGACAGTTGAATGGCTCACTGCTTTCTGTTCCTCTTGGCAGGAACTTTGCATCTGGCTACCACCTTCTCAGGAGCATCCTCACCTCATTTATTTAAGCTCCCAAGCAATTCATCTTCCTTCTTACAGTGAGATGCTCTGAGTTTCTTGAAAAACCTCTTGAAATTCAAGGCGCTCTGTATGTAGATGGATTTTTTTTTTCCCCCTTGAGATCTTGCAATGTACCTATTTTAAAAGCCATTCTGCTCCACTCCAGCAGGTTGCAGGAGTCCACACCATTGGCTGCACTCTTGCTCCCAGCATTGACCCTTTCCGATAGCAAGGGCAGGCCTTGACTGTAAATTTGTCTGACATGTAATCTACCTTGATACTAAGTCCTTTAGACCGAAATTACTTGCCTGTGCTAGTTACGAAAAAGGGACTGGAGTCTGCTCCCATGTGGATATGAGCTGCTGTGAGAAGCTTGTGTGGTCATTGAAGGTAACTACAGATATGGGGGAAGAGGATGCTGGACACACCTTTCAACCAGCTGTGGTCAGAGCTGGGGAGTCTAATCTCTGTTGGTGGGATATCAGTGAGGACACTGCCTGGGGTTAAAAAGAGATGAGGATTTGTCTTGCAATTCCAGGACAGAGAATCAATTTGAATTGGCAGGTAACCTCCCATTGCACTTAGGGGTTTCTGTTTAGAGACTTCTACATAAAAGGGTATTTGGTCTCTTTCATGACATCTGTGTCAAAAGCATGTTCCTCATGCATTGACCTTCTGGAATAAAAAATAGAAGGTCTGTCTGTTTAAAAGCAAAAATTGAAGTGCTTGAGCCAAACACTCTTTTCCTTTCAGCAACACTTCTCTGTGGGAACCACTCTTTGATTCTTGAGCTATATAGTTTCCCAGCAGGTACCTGTTGTGTAGGTATCTTCTCATCCCTTTTCCAAAACCAGAGGAGGGTGCTGCAACTCTTTACTTTGACCTGCTCAACACAAGCCAGGGAATCCCACACTGATCTCAATTGTCCTGCCTGAGCTAGAGCTAAGTGCAGGTTACAGGTTCTGACAGAAAATTAATCCCATTAATAGACTTATGTTGTACGATCCTGAGGAGGTATGTGAAGGGGACCTCAAGGCAGCCCAGGTTTCTGGAGCCAATACTCACGGCATGGCAGAAGAGCTGACTGACTCCAGAGCGCTGTGACCCAGCTGCAGTGCCATAGCCATCTCACAAAGCAATTCAGACCATTCCGTACACCTTATCGCCTTACGCAGACTATAAGCAAAGGGACACCTCTTGCACCTTACCCTCTTTCTGTGCTTATCGTGGTCTGGCCAAACACTGTTACATAAAACTTCCCTTCTTCCTTGTATGCTTGAGTTTTGTGATGGATTACTTTAGCAAATGGGTAACTTCATTAATGGATGTCCCTCTACCCTGTCTGTGCTGGTGAGAGCTTCAGTCATAGCTGGCTCCTAGTAAGGCAGATGCAAAACCACAGTGGCTGTCCCCGCTTCAACAAAGCAATTCATATCCAATGTGGTTACTTACCCAAATCGTGAGGACTGGGTTTGGGGTTTTCTGCTTGCTGGGTGACTCTTGCCACTCGCTGTCCAAATGTTTGTTCCTGACTTGAGCTCTTCACCACTCAGTAACTGACCTTTTGTCACCATGAAGCAGCTCTGCTCCCTGCCCTGAAACACTGACTCCACGCATGACTGGTTCAATGGCAGTTGGTGAGTGGACCAGCTCAGGAGATAGTCCATGCACAGAACTGGATAGCAGAAAGGTCAGGTCTGACAGAGCTATGGAGTGGGGAAAGCTGGAAGAACTGGGTAGCAAATTGAAGGCCAAGTTGCCTAGCAGAGATAGAGGAACCAGTTGAGAGATTCAGGTGAGATCTTGAATGGGTTTCATATGGGCTAGGAAGAAGGGCTGTCCAGTGGCTGTGTTTGTGTACAAACAGGAGAGGGGTGGGAGAGGGCTCCAGGCTTGTGGAGCATGACTGCTCATAAGCCTTGCTTCTTGCTGGATAGACCCAGAGAGATGGTTAGTGGCATTGAGGAGGAAGAGGTTTTCAGCCTGGGCTCTCCACAAAGGTGAAGGAGGAAGCTGAGAGGACTCCTGAGCTGGAGACCAGCATTTTCAGCAACGGCAGGGGAAGCATTTGTGAGGGAGCATAAGGGAGTGAGTTTAGCTGTTGTGTTAAGTTGACCTGGGGACATTCAGCAGTGGCAGGCTCCCAAGCTTGTCTGCTCCAGTTTGAAACCATGGGTGCTCGCTGACCGCAGCTCTAGAACCAGCCTGTAAATGAAGTAACTAGAGTCAAATCCTTAGCTTGGTTTCCAAAGACTGACTCATTCATTACACTTGTCCTTCCCGATATCTTCCCCCCCCTGCCTTCCCACATTCCTTGGGAAACTGGAGCCAGAGCCCCGTTAGCTGAAATTGAACATCATCGTAGTTTGCTAATCCTTAGGGCAGTTCCTATATTGAGATACCTTTACTGGACCTCAGGAGGATTACTCATCCGATGGGACAAAGTATAGACTTATTAGTGTGGTGTCTTAACACCACTCCACCTTCAGTCCACAAAACTGGTAAAGGTGCTGTGTCCTCACATTAGGAGCTGCTGCTGGCATCGCTCCTTTGGTCAGGGATCGCATCTGTCAACAGAGCTACACTGTCCAGAAGTCTGCAGTACAAACATCGCCTAACGCTTTTGGAACTAGCCCGCCTTTTAGCACTATTTCAGTGTCTCTTGTGGATAGGGATTTTCAGACAAACAATCAACCAGCAACCATATTACAAACCACTGCTTTAGCAAGAGGACTTGATGCAGTTGCATATTCCATGGTCTGCAGTCATATGGGGTGTGGTTTGACCATGGCTGGTTGAAACTAGTTTCAAACACAGACAGAAATGGGAGCAATGAAGGTGGTTCTAGAAATTGCACCAGGAGGAATGTGGAGGAAACAAGCACTGTACAGTAGATCTGAATGCTAATAAATGTGAGGAAATAAAATCATTCCTTTAAAAAACAAAACAAAAAGCCAAAAAACACAAAAACCTGAAAGTCATTGCCCAGGGGAATCAGCTCGTAGTGCCAGAACCACATGTGGACTGCGAGCTATTCAAGTCATGATTTTGTTTCATGACCAGCATTGGATTGGCTCAGAGCCTCAGATCTAAATTACTCTAAATAGAGGGTGGTTAAGGTTGATGGCAGGAGGTCACTGAGAGCAGGCTGTGTGACAAATCCAGCCCTGTCCTCCAGTGGTACTTCAGCGTAACTGGCCATCACCTGCCTGTAAAGTTTTCCTGGGCTCTGTTCAGCTCTCCAGAACTGCGGTATGTCACTTGTGGTTCTTGGCCATGTGAGGATTTTAGTGTACAGCTGGTTAGGGTTAGGAAGGCTGGCCATCTCTGCTTTACAGTGTCTTCCAGGAGTCATCTTTATTGCCAGCCCTAGACAGTTCAGAAAACAAACAAGCCAAGAACCCAAACCATGAGAGAAAACCACTAACATCTGAGAAGACCTGTGATGATGATGGGAGCGTTGCTGTAGAGGTGTATAAGCAACAGAGGCCTCATGAAGCTAAAGATGGACTTAGTTTGAGTCTGGATCACACCTAAATGAAAGCCCCAAGTTTCAGCCCTCAGGTGCAAAGGCATGTATCCAGGTTCAAGACACGTGTGCGTAAACTGGTACACTTTAAACTGCTGTGTTTAAAATCTGCTGGGTGTTGTCCTGCCTCAGCTTACTGCAGACATGTCTTGGTTTCTCCTCCAAAGAAAGGTGCAGAAAGCACTGAGCAAGGAGCAGCTGAAGAGGACATCTTGAAACTGATTGCTAATTGCTTGGGTAGGAGATGAAATAGCTTGCAACAGAAGGCAAAAGAGAACCTCTGACGCCCTTAAAAAGTCTAGAGTTAAAATTCAGTTGTCCAATCTTCTACAGTCAGAGAACCCAGTTTTAAACACAGATTTACAGTAAATGAAAAAAGCTGTTTTGTATTGACGTTAACTTATACGTAATTGAGTTTTTATGGGGTCACAACTATCTGAATGTTTGTAGTTTTCCTGGAACAATTCTTTATTTGCCTAAATGAAGTGTAGAGAGGGCTGAGTGACCAGTTCTGCCTGGGTGTGCTTCTGGTTTAATTATAGCTCTGTTTGTGGGGATATTTTTGCTTTGTCCCATGCTAAGAACTGCCTCTTATCCTAACAATCATTGCCATTACTGACCAGGCCCTGGGTATTTCAAGGAGCTCTGCTGCTGGTGGCCTCTCCTGTGTGAACATGCACTCCACCCTTGCCTGAGATCACAAGCACAACAATGACTTTGTGTTGTTGAGACTGTGAATATCAGGTGCTCCCTCGTGCCTGCCCACCTATGCGTCCTTGATCCCTGATCATTGTGGGGTGCCGTACTGCTCCTTGACCCCTTTCCACTCTGTTCCTGGGTTTGGACGGCTTAAAAAAATGGCTAACAAAGCTGGTTTGTCTTTCCCGTTTCTGAGACTGGCTACTTGGTATTTTTGGTTCTTGTGGTGCACCTCTTCATCTTTGGAGAAGGAATTTGTCTCCTGCCTGGCTTTGAAGACAGCTCTGAGTAGGTTTTGGTGTCTCAGCTGAAGCCATTAATTGTGCTAGCAGCAATTTCCCCATATGTTTGGCAGCTCTGTCTTCACTTGGCAGCCCAGGATAAACAACCCTGTCTCCAAACCACACCATCCCTAAGCTCACTATGAATCTTGCTTCAGATGACAGGGCACCTCTGCATAAATAGAGCATCTGACTTCTGTTGTCCCTAGGAAGCTAGAATCTCAGTTGTCTTTTAACCAAGAGGCTGTTTTCTATTCTTTCTGTAATCCTTTCTTCTGTTGCTAACATCTGGATAAAATTCAAATGGGATTGTGAACTTGCTGGATTGTAGCCTGTGCACAACTCCTACTGGAAGCCCCTAGACTGCATTTTGTTCTCCCACTTCCATAAATCTTCAGTATCTGTGAAGGAAGGAAGTGCTCAGAAGTTCCTCTGAGTGTAGTGAGAAGTAAGAGAATATCTGTAAGATTTTTTCCTTATATTCCATGTCACTGTTTTACTTGTCTCCATTATCCATATCTACTTTGAGATTCTTGTAATTATGATAGTGAAATTTTTGCCTGTGTTTTTACAGCATTTGCTGTCTGTATCAATGTACCTATTAATCTGAGAAGATGTAGAAATTTTTCAATTAGCTTTCCCCAACTTGCAGTGTCCTAAAAGATCACGTTTTAGGTAGCAATAAGAAGCTTGGGAAGCCCTGTAGGTTTGACATGATTAGCTGTTTTTATAGGTGTAATGAATGATACCTTCTTTCTAAAGAGGCTGGGAAAAAGATGCCTTTTTTCCCTTTGCTTCCTACCAAGCATTTATTATGTGTTCCTGAAACTAGCCATCAAGTACTTAAGCAGTGAGATTCCTCTTGTCCTAGCTCGGTGCCACACTAGTGACCTGTGTTGAAGGTACAGTCTGCTTTGATGGGACAGTTGTCAATCACATCATCTTCCCTGCTCTGTGGTAGGCACTAACTGAGTAGCCAGCTGCGGGAGTGGGACTTGCTTTCTCCCAGTTTCTTACTGCGGAAACATGGTGAAGGAAGTGACTTACCTGAGGGCATCTGAGGGAGCTGCTGGGTGGGGTCAGGAGTCGTACTCAGCTCCCCTGCATTGCTCTTCAGCACCCTCACCCGGGACCATTCTTCTTAGTTATCTGAAACTCAAGTAAATATTACACACAAAGCTACTCTTACAGAGCTATAAAACCTGTTGTCCAAATTGACTTAGAACAGGTTGAAACCAGAAAAAGCCTGTATTTTTTACTTACACAGGGGGTGCTGAGGTTTTCTGAGCTGGACAGATGTGACTAAGATAGTCCTAGGTGTTTCAAGTACATGCTAGAGAAGTGGAAATACAGGAAGAAATTATTTTCACAGGGCAGATATTTTTTCAGCTTTCCATCAGAAGTCCATAATTCCTTCACTGATTAATTTGTATTAAAAATCGAAGTTTATACCATGGCTTAGATTAGGTGGGATTCAACAAAGTGGATGAGGCCTATGCAAGAGAAGCCCAGGTGCTCACAGTGAACTTGGCAACTGGGAGTGTCTCTGTGTCTACTGGCTGGTTTTGTGCCCTTGATTCAAAGTTAGACTGCAGTCTTGAAGGAATTAAATGTACATCCCTCTCTTTTGAGTGGAAACCACTATAAATGAGGAGTGTTTCTGTTAGTGCCTGTTAGCTATGAAGTGTCACCACTGTGAAATAGACCATCTTCAAAAGCCTGGGAAGAGTAGGGCTCAGCCAAATGTTCACATAGTAAATGAGCACTGAAATTTTCCTCCAGCAAACTTGGCTCTGAGGCATGTGTTTGGCTTTCCCACAAGAAAGAGGTAGGGAAAGAGAAAGAAGGGGACAAAGAAACCCCCTCGAGTTGGGGGCAGATTGTAAAAGGAGGAAAAACATAGGAAGAGACACGATGACAGTGTAACTCTATGGTGTGGTAGTAGAATTAGTAGTTGAATTGGTCTGCTGTGTTCCTGTAGTCTTGCTACCCTGGTGGTAGTGGCAGGTAGGGCAGGTATCCTCAGTACTGCTCTCAGATGGGTACTGGAACACAGTGGAGCTAAGATAGCTTTGCTGCAGAGGGAGACAGTCAGGAGGCAGGTGAAGGGCAAGGCTGTGAATCCTAAAGCAAGGCATGTGTAAATTGTGATTCTTATTGCCACAGTATAAGCAAGTTCAGAAGGAGACTGTACAAAAGAGGAGTTTGTTTGCATTGGTCATGACTGGGCAGCTTGATATGGATATCATCTGGACACTGAATACCAGAAGCTGGGAAGTTATGGCCAGGAAAGGGTGGGCTGTGTCCACCCTGCTCCATCCCTGGGTGCTTATAACTGCGTGTTGTGTTGAAGATGAGATGTGGGGCAAGATGGGCTACTGAGTCAGGATGACTCTTGTGTTCCTTCTGCATTTCCTGGCCCACAGTTGGTCCTCTTTTGCAGGATTTTCATGTTCCTATCATAGTGGGAGCTTTCAGGGTGGCCTATTGTGTAGCTGGTGCATTCATAATATCCACTGGATAAACATCTCCTACAGCATCTTGTCAAATGAGGCAGCAGTAAGCAACTGCAGAATATCCACTGCCATTTCTGGCCTGGGGAGGGAGAATTCTGACCTTGCTCCTTGTCCTGCAGAGTGTCCGCACACGGGACGCTTCAGCAAGTCTTATACTAAGTTTTATTTTTGCTTTTGTCTGGCTAAAATGGTGTGGGCAGTCAAGCATGCAAGTTCAGATGCCAGCTCTGTCACTCTTGCCTGTTTACCCTGTGGGTTCCTTAATCTTTCTTGTCAGAAAAATCTCTGTGTGCCTGATGCCCTGAATAGTTGCATTTGGCTGTTTCAAAGGTGATCCTCCTGCCTGCTGGATGTGCTTTGGTTTAGGAGGATAAATGCTTTCTTTTTTTCTCCTCCCCCTCCTTCTGTGTGCTGCATTCAACTGTCAGCATTCCTTTGCCTTTATCTGTATGCTATTTAGGATGTCCATATAAAGTTGCTAAATGGAATTTTTATTGGCCAGCTTGGCTTAATAATCAAACAGTTTCCAGGCTGGTTCTGTCTAGTGCTGTGTGGATCCATTCTGAGAAAGAGGACTCGCAGTTGTTTGTTTTGGTTTTTTTTTTTTTCTTTCCACCAACTTTTGTTGGGGATATTGCTTAGTATAAGGTTAGGGTTTAATTAATTGTTGGAAAAGCATGGCTAGATTAAGTAAGGCCTGAGTCATATTGGTCTGGAACATAAGCATCCTAATTGGAAATTAGTATATCGTATCGGTGTATTGTGCAGAAAACCACAAAATGCGTGGTGCAAGTGGCCCTTGAAACGTAACACCAAAACAAAAAAAAGCAAGCAGGATATTGTGGTTGTGTAGCAAATAATCTTTGAACAAAATGTAACTTTGAGCTTGAAATAATGATAATCTTCTATAATCAGAAGTTGCCTAGAATTCCTGATGGCTGACTAAATTCCAGCAACGGAAATCAGTTAAACGGTTATAGCTTGTACCTTTTGAGCGTGTGAAAGTGTTCCCATGTTCAACTAAATTATTTTTCATCCGTAGCGAATGGTTGACTTTCAGTTCTTTTGTCCCCAAACTAAGTGGTCATGCCTCCATTTAATGTGCGTTAATTACCAAAGACAATAAAAGTTTAAGTAAAGAGTCTATAAATCCTCTTTAAGATAGATGCAATTGCTTTATGAATCACCAGGCAGGAACTCTCTGGACCTGGGTGGTTACTACTTTGCTGGATACTACTCTTGTTTGTAAAGCAGAGTTGCTCAAACTCTAGCCTAGGAGGAGATTGCATAAATTTGCTGTTGCTCAGGGAATGTCTGCTCAAAATACAAATTACTGTGTATCATCACCCAACCAGGTTTTTACTGGTGCCCCTGAAGCTTTCAGTGAAGCTGGGAGACAAATTGCATCTCAGGAATTTAATGTGGTTTTCCAAATATTTATTACCGTTCTCTTCCCTGCCTGAAGTAGGGAAGAAGGGTTGTGGCAAGCTCGGTGCAAGGGGAGCACTGGGTCACGCAGACAGGCAGGCAGGAGGCTGCTTTGGCCTCAGCTATGCCGGGGATTTGCTTGCAAAATGTGTTCTTCATTTCAAGTAGTGAGAGAGATGCTTTAGGTGCCCTTGTACGTGTCCAATATTACAACATGACTAGAGAGCAGCCTGGTCACCAACTTTGAAGCTATCTTGAACCTGTGTTGCCTGTGGTGGTGCAGCTATGGCCAATGTTGAGAGCATGGAAGGAAAAGGGTTTCAGCAAATTGCTGGCCTTTAGCACTGGGTTTGAGACTAGTGTTCAGCAATGTTGAATATCATCCTGGTAAAGGGGGACTGCTGTGAAACTGCCACCGCTGCTCTCCATTGCCACAGATGTTTTCTTCAGGCTTTTCCTTCCATCTGAGCCCTGTGGATGTTAAAACCCCTGTCAGCTGGGGACCAGATACTGCCCTGGTCAAGGCCAGACCATTCAATCAAATCATTGCAGAGTCTCAGCATCGGTACCCTCTGCCCCTGTCTCGAGCTTTACCACCAGGCGTTGTCTTGGAAAGATGTAGTCTAACCTGTATTAATCTGTATTTCCATCTGAGACAGATGGAAAAAGTCAGTGTAGGGGAACACTCTCTCTTTCAGCTGTATGTTTTGGGCTTAGCTACTTGCAGCTGTCTTGGGAACCGGGAATACAGTTTGTTTTAGTCACGCTTGCAGCCACATTTCTTTACGGATTTAGCTACCTGAGTAAGAATGATGTGTTACTGATTTAGTTTTAGCAGAAAATTGCAGTCTATGCCTGTTAGTGCTGATGAGTCAGTGATGATCTGTGTACCAGAGCCTTGAGTGACTTCTTTGCCCTCTTTGACGCCAGGGGGAGTTCAGCTTTCTTCGGGTTAGGTTGCTGCTATTCGCTTAATTTTACAAAGGGATCCTGTTTTCCAGCATCCAAGTACTGATTCTTTAGTTTTGTTTTTTTCCCTGCAATTGCTATAATTGCAGGGCTGAGATTGTAATTCACCATTTCAGGAGTTTTGCTGGTAGTGATGGTGGAAAACATAGGGCAAACAAGGTTTGGGAGGTATTTTTCAAGGAAAAAATATAATCCAAGCAGTTTGGTGCTATAAAAGTACAAGTATCTGAACCCTGTCCATGCTACACCAATGAATTATGGGTACCATTAGCCACAAAGCAATGTATTTGCTGGAATAAGTTGTAGGGAGAATGAATTTTTCAAAATCAATACCAAAACATTTATATATAAATGAATTGTGAAGAATTAGGACCAAATTCTTACTGATAGAGCTCCACAGAGAGGGAAATAAACTGCGTGTTTATGAAGCTTGGCTGGGAGCAGTCTTGTTTTGGTAACAGTTCTGTGTAGTAACTGGAGTTAAACATTCAGAGGTCAAGGGGAAAGCAGTTAGCATAAAATACCATTTTGATTGAGGTTTTTCATGGCGTAAACTGAGTTCTAGGGCTTACATCAGATGACCCATATATCTTTCATCAAAGCATTTTATTTCCTCTTTGGCTTTCCATTTAATATTAACTCTGTCTCCACTACAGTTTCTTTTTTACCAGTGGGCAGAATCTGTTTCTAACTCCATCCAAGCTGAATTACTCCTGTCAGGAGGAGATGTGCGGTGCCTGCTGTCTGTCGGGTTGCAGTATTGCTCCTATCCCGTGCAAGTGGTTGGAAGATGCATGCTGCAGAGTTTTTGAGTGCTTGATGCTAGTTCGAAGGCAACATGGCTGATGTTTTTATGCCCATTATTTTAGTTTGTCTCATTGGAACTACGAAAAGCAGATCAAGCTGAGCAAAGAGCAGGAGTGTATCAGTGCACAAAGGTGTCCCAAAAACCTGCTCGTTCCTGAGATACTTGCTGAATGGCTGGCAGTGCTTCTGGTTCTACCATTGCCTTCCTCTACAGCACAGCTCATGCCACTTAATTTCTCTGTCCCTGTTACCCCATCTGAGTACAGTCATAGATGTATTTTACTGTCTCTTGGACACTCACGGTCTCAAATACTGAATTAATTTTCTCTAATGATTAATTAGCCTCATATTTGCATGGGAATGAACTGTAAGTGCAAGAGATGCTTGGCTGTGTAAATTTGTTTGAGGCAATGAACTGTATCACTCTATAGCTGATGAAATGTATCCCTGAACTGAGCCATCAAGCAGCCAAGTACCTCATACAACATAGGTACACATGTACAACATGTACACAGATACATAGTACAACATAGAAAACCAATTTCGCAAACCTGATCCTGATCTTTTTTATGCTAATGCAACAGTATTGATGATGTGGGGAGATATATAACCTGTAAAAATTGCCAAGTAAACAATATTAATGTTTATCAGTGGGAACATTAGAAAGTCTCTTGAGTTAAAGTGTGGAAGACCTCAATTTCAGGACTGTGATTTACAAAATCCACTTTTGTTCTCCAGCAATCTTCAAAGGAAGGTCACTGTTGTTGTTTTGGTTGATGTATGCGCAAAGAGATGGGTTAAGATCTATGCATGTTCTCAGTGCTTAGTTTGGTACTTCATATGGTTTATTCTCCCCTCTCCCCATGCCCTAAGCCGGGTCGTTTCCTGTTTGCAGAACTCCTATTGACATCAGTAGGAGTGTTGTGCAAACATTTGGGGCTTCAATATGGCCTCTCTTGTCCTTCCCCCGCCCCCCACCCCCCCCCAATGCCAGCCAGCTGAATAAGCACAATTATCCCTGTGCTCTAGTGATATGGTCTGTACTCACGCGGGCATCCGGAAGAGCTGGGATTCCCAAAATGGAATCTGCCTGAAATGTGGTGCCCTCCTGACACATCTGCTGTCATAAGTCATCTTTTTCTAGATCCAGATCCAGAAATGTAGCATTTCTTGTCTCTGCTGGTAGCAGCTGCTTAGAGGGAGATATATCTGCTTTGCAGTTTTCTGCAGGGTCAGTTCTGGTTGGGCCAGAAGACCCAAACTGATCTCCTTCTTGGTCCCTGCCTTGTCATACCTGTGCATTTTTCAGTAAAAGGGAGGATAGCAAGATGAACAAGAAAAACTAGCTATAAGGTATACATATGCTCCATTAATCCTAATGATCCTGTCCTGCCTCTGTACTAGCTGTAGGTTTATTGTACAGAGTTGGTCCTATACAATGAGCTTTTGTGCTATCCTTGGCCATTTGTTCTTAAGGTATTGGGACATCAGTCTCCTTTTGTCTACTGTCAGCCTTGGAGGGAGATGTTATTTCATAAACCAGTTAGCTAAATCCTACTGATCTGGCTAAATTCCTTACACTGAGGGTGGTGGTGGGGTGCTGGAGTATGAATTTCCTTCCCGGAATTGGTCTTTGCACATCCTGTAATACCCATTGCTGCTTCCACACACGTGTCTGAAGGAGTATTTATGCCCTGTGCAGACACGTTCAAGGCTTTATGGAACAAATCTTGTATTTCTGGTTCACTGAAACACCTTACAGACCTGACTGCTCTCTGAAGAAGGCGAGATTTCGCCCAAGTTGCTATCCTCTGCAGAATAGTGCCTAGACTTGTGCCAGCAGCTCTTCACACAGCCGTTGCTTCAGCAGAAGGGACAGACGAAGGCAGTGCTGTTACAGCCTGTGACATGGGAGGACAGCTGCCTCGAATACCTTGGTGACTTTCAGAAGGGCGACCAGAAAACTGTAGCAGCCCTGGGAGACAGAATATGATCGATGCCCTAACCGAGAGATTTTAGCTTGCAAAAGACAAACCTTCCCCTCAAATTTCTGCTGTGCTTTAGTGCCTACTCGATTACTGGGGGCAAATGCATTATGTTACCAAAAATGAGCTTTCCCTGATCAAACGTATGCTTTATTAGCCACGTAAATGCCAGCATGACTCTCTCATTGCTACAACATATTAAACACCTTGGAAATGTTTCCTTAAACTCTAGGTCAGTCTTATGAAATCCGTCTACTTGAGAATAGGAAATTGGGAGAGTTTCAAGATTTAAACACAAAATATGTAAAGGTAAGGAGAAATATAGATTTCTTTTCTTCCTGCTACTACATACAGCCTCTAATGAAGGGCCTGACCTTGCTTACACTGAGACAATGGAAAATACTTTGCCATTGTTTTTAATGGGAGCAGGGCTGATGGAGTTGTTGAGCGCTAGTTTCACGGGACTATGCAGCTTGGCTTTACAGGGCTTCAGGGGAACCTTTATTCCGTTTGTGATCATGACCCCAGAGTTTCACTGTGAATATTGGGTTCAGGGGAATCCCAAAGTTCAGAGGTGAACGTGGTCAAAACCGCTGAGAGGCAGACTTGTCTCCCTTCTTAACCCGAGCAGCGCGCCTGGGTTGTTATATGTCAAATAGAGGACCCCGGTGTTTACATCGTTCTGCCATGCAGATTCTGCATAGCTCCAGTTTGCTTTGGTAATGGGCATAATTATGAACATACAGAACTTGGTGGTTTGGTTCTGGGGATTTTTTTGTTGTTTCCCACCTCCCAAAACAGTTCAAATTCAAGAACTTGGGTCCGGATCTTGGTTCTGGGTCCAACCTTCAAGCCTTCCTTTCCCAAATTCTTGGCTGTTCTGCCTCAGGATTTCTTTGGAGAAGTGGGGACTAGTTGCAAAATTTGGATTCCAATCTGGATTTCAAATGTTGTCCAAGTTTAGGCAGTTCCCCATTTGGTTTTTGGCCCATTTCAGGAAGCATGTGGATTGGGATTCCAATTTTGCAGGCATTCCCACTGTGGCTTGCTTGCTTGCTTCTTAGCATTAGGGTTTGATTTGAGCGTTTCTCAGGTTCATTGGCAAAAAATGCTCACTCCAATTTGATACAGAAGTCCCCAGCAGGAGCATGGACTTGAGAAACTGGGAAGTAAGGAGTGATTGACTCATGCTAGTGTAGCACTTTTAATATACAAAAGGATGTATTAGTTAGGCGTACTTTGGACTTGTCTGCCCTGGGGATTGCTCTTATTCCAGCCTTTTTTCTCCAGTTATTGACATGGCTGCACCATTGCAGGCTAGAGATGAAAATTCTCCTGTTACGGAAGCTTTCCTATTCTACACTCGTTTAACTGCATAGTGGGGCAGTTTACCAGTGTACAGGGGCAAATCCACTGCCAGTGACTGGGTGTTAATGGCTGGAATGAAGTTTAATTCCCACTGACAAGGTGTCTGGGCATGTCAGCTCCACTGGTGCAGGGACAGGTGAGCTGGCTTTCACATTTGCTAGTCAGAGTGGGACATACTGGGGTTGGGGCATGGTACAGACACACTAATTATTACCCCCATGTGAGCCATTTTGGGTGTGGAGGCAGTATAGTGATGTTTAGATGGTATGACACCTAAGATTAGGTGGACATTGCTATAGTGCTTCCAGACCAAATCCCAGAAAGCTGTACAGAGCTGCATTACGCAGTGTAGACATGCGCTGTGAAGGGGAAAGTGTGTTGCTGTCTCACTCAGGGGTCCCTTAGGAATTTTATAAACATGGTGATGGGTCTCTTAGATGGACCCTCTGCTCCCCTCATGAATGGGGGTGAGAAACATAACAGATCAGCTTTTGCTTCTATGCTGGAAAACCAGAGTCATCTCAAGAGAAGGGCCTTTGGATCACATTGTTCATCTTGCCATCTTTTCTTAACAGAGCATAATTCGTGTAGTTTTCCATGATCGACGCCTGCAGTACACAGAGCATCAGCAGCTCGAGGGCTGGAGGTGGAGTCGGCCTGGGGACCGCATCCTTGATATAGGTGAGACTCTTTCATTATGGTTCTTGTGCAGCATTTGGAAGCGAGGTGCTGAATGATGTATGGTGTATTTCATGTGTGTTTAGGTTTTTTTATATCCTACTCTCTTAGGAATCCTGTATGTCTTTGGGTGGGAAGGAGATCTAGCACTATAGGTCCCAAATAGATTTATCATTGGTGGCTTGGCTTTTCACATGCATCTTGTAATTGTATGGAAATGCTTTCTCTTCTTCAATTTAATATTTTTAAAATTTTAGGGGTTTTCTTCTACAGATATTCCACTGTCAGTTGGTATCTTGGATCCCAGGGCCAGCCCCACCCAGTTGAACACTGTTGAATTTCTGTGGGATCCATCAAAGAGAGCCTCGGCATTCATTCAGGTAAGAGAGAAGTGATATTCCTGTGGTAAATACAATGGTGAGATATCTTACCAAAGACATGGAGAGTTAAGGTAGCCAGGACGTGAAGAAGAGAGAAAGATGCAAATGATAATATACAAACTTAAGCGACAATCATGTATAATTAATTTGTAGGATAGTTGCTAAACCAACTTGCTAGCTACTTGCTAGCTTTGGAGTACTATCCGCTACAGCTAGGATTTTATTTTTTAAAAAAAAATGGATGTTGCTTTCTCAGCATGGGTTTTGTCTGGAGGAAACTGTTCACAACCTGTTAGTTTTGCTTGCTTTCCTCTTTCATGAGTGTTTCTCATCCCAAACGCCAACTATCTGTTTTTAATCTGTATGTGGGATTTACTTAAATCAAAGGATGCTTTTCCTGATGCCCTGTTTCTCTCTGGGCTCCTTGTTCTTCTAATTGTTTTGTCCTGAGGAACAGAAATGAAAACATTTTGAACTCTTCTGCCTCTCTTAGTTTCTCAGGAGGAGCCAAAGTCTCACGTTCAGGCACCCTGCAAGTTCAGGGAGTCTGAAATTCAGATTTGCACAGCTTCCAACTGTCTCCAGAGATGAGCACAGCTTTTGTTTTGCCAGGTACATTGCATCAGCACAGAATTTACTCCACGGAAACATGGAGGAGAGAAAGGGGTGCCCTTCCGGGTGCAAATCGACACCTTTAAGCAGAATGAAAATGGTGAATACACAGAACACTTGCATTCTGCAAGCTGCCAGATCAAAGTGTTCAAGGTATGAGGTAGTTTTAGCTTTGTGATCAGCTGGATTAGACAAAGATACAGGAACATGCAAAGTTTTTAAATTGTGTAGGCGTGATGCAAATAGTGGGGTAGAAGAACAGACTTTTAACTGGGTATGCTAAAGATCTTAAACAGGACTCTTGCACACAAAGTGACATAAGCCCTGAGCTGCTACGCAGCAATTCTAGTTAAATTCAAATGACCCAAGTGCCGCACCAAGACTTACGCCAGTCCATTGTGCCTTGAACACTATATAAATACTGACATCTGTGCTGTGTGGATGTAATAATAATACTAATAAACCCCCCAACAACTCAAACCTCGACTGGTTGGAATGAAAACCCATTGGAGAGGCATCAGTGCACAGAATAAATTTCTGTGGAATATAGGCAAGTAGTCTCTAGAAGGCATTGCCCTTCATTAGTTTGTGTCCTGGAGATGATGTGTATTGCAAACTATACAAAATATGGTCCAGTTTTCAGGAATATTGAGGCTTAGGTCTCAATACACTTAAACCTATTGAGGTTTAAGTATTTTTGAATCAACTATTACACTGATGATATTCAGGGTATCCATTAGGTGCTCCTAGGCAATCAAGACAATATGGGCATCTCCAGTTTCTTTGATTCAATCCTCCACGAACAGTGAGAGTATAACTTGGAGATCTTAGATACCCTTTGCTGGTTGCAGCAGAGTTCCTCTCCATGCTACCTGGAGGACAGAAAGATGATTCTGTTCATCTCTGAAGCTCCTAATTTGGGCATGGCAGACCTGTAGTCACTTGACAACAAGCTTTTCATAGGCCTGTTTTCTCAAAGGATCTGCTGCTCCAGTCTTGCTCCTATGAGCAGTGTCTTTCCAGTTCCTGGAGAGATCGTACAAATACCAGTCGAAGTGCATAACTCATCGGGCTCATGGTCTGAAACAGTTGGTATCAAATCTCAGGACTGCGGTCAGCCTATTTTGGAATTGCAATACGCATTAATGAGGTATGTTATAGACACAGTAGAGATGCTTGACTAATCTTTTTGTCTAGAAAATGCAGCTCTGATCTTGTTCCTTATGTAGAGTCCCCATAAATCTTAATGAGACTTTTGTGAACAGATTAAAAAAAAAAATAAAAATCTGTTGGCCTCTGTCTCCAAACTTGTAGTACTTGGCATAAGGGAAAGCTTGTGCTTGTGCTTATAGCCTAAAGGAGCAGACAGAAAACAGAAGACTGACAGGGAAAAAATGGAGAAGAAGACCACCCAAGAGAAGGAGAAGTATCAGCCTTCCTATGAGACAACTATTCTCACAGAGGTAAAGCATTTCAGACGTGTCATACTACTTCAGCATGTTGGGAGGTAGATTTGAGAGAAAATGCAGCCTAGCTGAGCCTTGGAGATTGTCTTGTGGAGACACGTATGCCCAGATCTAACTGAAATGGAGACCTGCGTGAAATTATAAAATGTCTCTCACTGTTGAAGTTTATAAAAGATGCCAAAGTTTCTTATGTTTCAGGGTATAAACCAACCCTTAACAGCCTAGCTTTAAAAGAAGCATTTTCTCTATCTTCTGCCATGCTCCCGGGCACTTGTCATGGCACTTAGATGCCACTTGTATGAGGTATTTCCTTCAGAACTGTCTGGCAAAAGCTCATGTTGGAGATGGGGCACTTGAACAGATGAATGGGCTGTCTGATTAAATTATTAATCTGTTTTTCTGTGAATGTGCCTATGAGGCTACTATTACATACTAGATCTCAGAAGATTCTGCCTTGTACTCTAGGAATATCTTGAATGTCTTATGTTCTGATGCATCCGGTGTAGAGATGTATGTGTTTCTACCCCTCCCTGCCATTACTAAGCTGTATATATAAGCTTACCCCAGGCTGCAGAATTACTAAGCAAGAGGACTCGAGACAGTGGTTTAAAAGTGCTGTTCCGTCTCCCTGTGGGAATATTTTGTTGTTTGATTTAGTTCTTGTTTTTTTGAAGTGGCTTGCTGGACTTCTAAAAATGAGGGGGTTTTCTTAATTTAAATAAACTTCCTGTTTGAGATCCAGTCCCTCCCACTCCATTTTCCTCAGGTTGCCAGGAGTGACCAACATGTTTTCTAATTCAATGTGGTGGTTGTTAACAAGGCTCTTGTGTACACAGACCTAATTCTACTGAGTTGGCAGATCCCAAACTCTTCCTATGAGCTCTGATGCACTTTGACATATTGCATGGGGAAATGTGGGTTGCCAAAGAGTTAAATATTTGCCTAGTGCTGGTGGAGATGATAAAATATTTGCTAGTATTTGTGGAGATGATAAAACTCCAAAGCTATGCCTGTCTTCTTTTTATCATTGCAAACAAGGATACTACAGAGCATTTTCTTGAGCTCTTGATGGAGGGGGGTTCTACAGGGCTAGATTTCTCCTGCTGATTAAGTGGCTTAAATTCAGAACAGAGTCACCAATTCTAGCTGTGTTACTCTGGTTTTACACTACTGTAATGGAATATGGAGTTTGACCTCTATTTGTGAAGACTTTTAGTAGCTTTGTGTCTGTCTATCTTAAATTTTCTCCCTGTAATACCCATTTATAACTCTAGCTCTTTGACTAATAGCCAGAGGTTTTAACAGGCTGGTTCAAATTCTGCTCTTTCACTGGTATAAACCTGAAGCAATGCCACTGGAGCATATTTGTCACTCTTGCCTGGATTTAATTAGGGATTTATAATTGAGACCAGGGGTATTTCTGTATCATTGCTGCCTTCAGTCTGAGTTGACTTACTGGCGTTGCTCTGACTTACAGCTGTGCACACTTTGGCCCAGTGTTATTTGGGGACAGGCTTTGTGAAATGGGAGAAATGTGGAATGCACAACTGGAATCAATCTGGCCCCCTGACAGCCCGCTTGGAGAGCGGCGTAGAAAATCCATGGCCCGTCTCCTCCTCCCAGCAGGAGTGATGAGCTGAAGTTAGTGGCGTGGCAACAGCATGAACGTGGTATGAGAGGAGAATCGAATCCTTTATTTCCATCCTTATGAAAGTATCCCCGCTGCCTTTCTTCCAACAGTGCTCTCCCTGGCCAGATGTGCCTTATCAAATGAACAATGCTCCATCTCCAAGCTACAACAGTTCTCCCAACAGCTTCAACCTTGGAGATGGGTATGTAACAAATAAATGCTTTATCTTTCCTGTTGATGTGGTAGCCTTTGTGTGCATGTGTTTTGTGTGTCCATGCATTTCATACCCTGGAAGAAGAGGTCAAGGACCACCCTTCCTAGAAAGGGGAAAATATTTCCCACAAAGACTTTTAAGATCTTCCAGCCAGGAATTCCCTGTAATGCAGAGTACTATTTGTACTGCTTATGCGAGGTGAGCATCAGAGGACCACCAGGGCAATTTCTGCCATGAATTTCCTCTCTTACTCTTCTGTAGGGGTCAGAGAACACACCATGTCCTGTACCAGCAATTCCCAGTATCTTCTGACAAGAGTGTTAGAGGCTTTCAGCCTTCAGCACCTCTTCAGAGTTGATATTTCTTCCTTCCTTTCTGTCTTGAGGCAGTCTGGGGTGCTGAATTCCCAGTTGAATGGGATTTAAAGAAATTCTCTCTGGAGAAAAACAGGCTGGTTTGAGAAGCCGTTCCAGAACAAAGGATTAACAGGAGGCATGTTTAATTAATATAGCTGTCATAAAGAAGCAGTTTTAGTGGTCCTGAAACACCCAAGATGATAGCTGATGACAGAAATACACAGCACGGTCCCTTGGTACTTCTGAGTCCTCCCTGCAACATATTTTCCCCTAGGAATTTGACATAGGCCTTTCTTTTCCTCCTCTAGGACTCTACAGCCTTGTCACCTTCCCGCACGGCTCATTAATTAATCGATGTTGTATCACAAATTTTCAATGAGCAACCTCAACCTATGAATAAGGACAAACACTGAAATGACAAAAATTGGTGTCAGTAGAGAGATCTGTTGAGCATTTTCTTCCAGTGGTAGATTATTAACTCTTTGGGAAAAATCCTTTATGTGTTAAAGTCCTGTCTATGTTCTGGGAGGGTTTAGTAGAAATGTGGGTTTGTCTAATATAGTTAAATTGCTATTTATTAAGTTTAAAATAACACCAGGTTTGAATTACAAGGTTCTTTATTAAATTTTTGCTAAGAATCATTATGAGAGAGTGGATTTAGTTCAGAGATCTCTGGCTCATAGAATGTTTCAGTTCAGCCACACTAGTAGGTCACAACTTCCTTGCTTAGATGGCATCACATTAGTGAGCCACCTGTATGGAGAAGCTTGAATGAGGTCAGAACTGAGTTTTTCCGTGTTGAGTAGGACCTCAACTGACCAGCAAAAGGCTCAAGTAGAGTTTTTTGTTTAGGTTTTTTTTCTTTTCTTGGTCCAGATTTTGGACACCCTTTTTAAAATCTGATAGAGAAAAAAGCCAAGTTGATATGTAACTTGAGACAGTTGAGTCAAATTGAGGAGGGGGAAGAGGATGGACAATGCAATGTAAAATTTAAAATAATGTTTTTTTTCTCTTCCAACTTTATATAATTTTTTTTTAGCAACAGTTCTCCAACCCACCAAGTGGAGCTCCTGCCTCCCAGCAATGATGTAAGTACTTGAGATCATGTTAATGTGGTGCTTTTCTTTTTTAGGACACTGGTGAACAGTTCATTTCAAGACCTTCTTATTCTTTTTGCAATGTAGCATCTCCTTCCTTCTGCTTCTATTCAAGATGCCCAGCAGTGGCTTCATCGTAATAGGTTCTCTCCATTCTGTAGACTCTTCTCAAGTTTTTCGGGTGAGTTTAAACAGTCCAATTATTTTCTCTTTATTCTCTTTTGTAAGTGCAGCTCATGCTTCATATCAATAGCATCTGCTGCTGGCCACTGTTGATGGGATCACTGGTCTGATCCAGTGTGGTTGTTGTTTTGTTCTAGATTAGTTAGCATTTGCCAAAACAGTTTGTAGAAATATAGAATAAGTTAAGATGGAAGAGAATAAGTTAAGACGGAAGGGACTTCTTGAGTTCATTAGGTGCAACCCCCCTGCTTGAAGCAAGTCCAGGGCCTTGTGCAGTTGCGTTTGAGTATCTCAAAGGTTGGAAATTCTACAATCTCTCTAAGCAACCTCTTCAAATATTTGACTACTCTAACAGTGAAAAAGTTTTTCCTTATACCTAATCAGTGTTTCCCATCTTCCATCTTCTGTCTGCTGCCTCTCATCCTGTCCCTGTGCACCTTTGAGAAGGGTCTGGCACCATCTGCAGCTCCATCTTCACTGTACCCTCCCATTAGGTAGTTGTACACAGCGGTAAGGTGGTGGAAGGGGGAATTGTTAAAGATGTTGAAACCTTGAGGAGACTCTCTCTGACTTGCAACAGGATTAAACAACCTGGTGAATATGGCAGTTAGAGAAAATTGGGCTATTTAATGGCCAGTGTTAAATATCTAGCTTGTCTCTGAGTTGGCTAGAATATCTTCCAGTGCAGCACTGCTCTTTTGGCAGCTTCTAGCTCTCTGTTTCACAATGATTGATTTGCAGTGTACACCTCTCTGAATTTGCAACTTCTCTAGGCAGATCTGTCTGGTTTAGCTTTGTGGATTCTCTCCCCCTGCCCTTTCCTGCTGCCCATACACTCAATTTGGAAGCTAAGATTTGCTTAACTTCTGAAAAAAAATCAATTTGAAATATGTAGGTGCTGACTTACTGAAGATGTCCAAAGAAGATTTTGTTCAAATCTGTGGGCCTGCTGATGGAATTCGGCTCTTTAATGCAATCAAAGGAAGGTTTGTACGTCTTCCTTCCTATTTTTTTGTTATGGCAGCATCCCTTGATAATTTCAGTGTTAACTAAAAGTTAATCCTGGAGCTGTAGCATTTAGACCTCCTTTTAACACTTCAGAGAGGTCATCTCAGAGGCTGGAGATCACAATGGTATTCAAATCCAAGTACAGCTCAGAAATGTTGCCGAAATGAAGCATCATAATGTGGATCTCCAGTGGTCTATTTGCTACCAGCTGATAGCTTCCATCCACTTCATATGAGACACAACCTACAATACCTTGTGTTGCATCTCCATCACAGGTAACAAACAACAAACAAACCAACCAACCCCTGGAGCCTCAAATGACTCTTAAACTTACTTAATGGCAATAACATAAATTCTCCAGCTGGGCAGGATTCAAATCAGTAAAGGCAGGTATGATGAGCTGCTTGGCAAGTGCTGAAAACTGTTTATTCTTATCTGATCCTGAAGAGATTAAGGTGCTCTGCACTGTACCACCACCTCCCAGGGGGCTCTTACTAGACCTCCTAAGACATCTAGTCACCAGCATCAAGACTATCCCTTAGCTGATTATTTATGCACAGCCTGAATGATTCCATCACTCAGTGTTTGCTAGCTGACTGGAATGATTTTAGATCTACTAAATAACTCACTACTGTTTTTTAATAATCCATAGAAATGTAAGGCCCAAGATGACAATTTATGTCTGTCAAGAACCAGAGCAAAACAGGTCCCATCTTCACCAGAAACGGGAAAATGGAGATGGCAGTCTTTGTGGTAAGTTTTTATGTATGGATTTTTGTTAAACACTTATCTGGTGAGAATGCTGCTTTCTGCCTGAGCTCCTGCGTGGGACAGCTTGGCGTCCTGCGTGTTTAAAGAGGTCCTGTTTATCCCAGTTCTGACACTTTGGTTAGTTTCAGGGCTACAGATTCCAACTGGTACTGTCTGCCTGGGAAACAGACCCAACTTACAAGCTATCTGCAGAATGCCACAGCAAAGTCTCTGTTTAGTTCTTAATAGGGACCATAGCATTAAAAACTACCTTCCCATCCACGATTTGCTTTAGACTGTGGCTTGTTTGAAAATATTCTGGGAAATGGAAGGTTGGTATGTCTTAGAGAGAGGTTCTAATTCCTAGAAGTTTGAAGCTTTTGGGGACTCATGGCTCTTAAATATCCCTCATGACAAGATGTACAATAAATGAGAACAGAGGTTGTCCTCAGTTCTTGTGCGTAGCATTAACCAGGCACAGCTCTTCTACCTGGTTGTTTCTACCATTTAGATTGGATTTAAAAAATAAGTCATCTACAGTTATTTGATAAATTGTAGTCTTTAGTTTGTGCCTGTGGGGTCAGTGGGATAACATCTAATAAAATACTACTTTTGTGTAACATCATATCATGTGTTTCACTATTTAATTGGATCTGCTTTAAAATGTCAAAATCAGTAAAAGTAGATTACCCAAAAGTATTAAAATCTTTATGAGGGGTTTTTTTAGTGCCTCATGATACATGTTGTCATTAGTCCCTGTGTTTTCCTCTGGGCAAAAGTGACGTGTGCTTTATTTGCCCACTGCATCCAAATACTGGGTATTTCTCTACAAATCATCAAGCTGGATATTTGGGGGCTGCTTTGAAGGTACTAAATTTGTTTATCTACTGTCAAGATTTGAACCTTGATCTTAAACCCATTTGGTTGTTGATATTGAGCATCTTGGTGTTATCTGTACTTGCTATACTATAATTACTCTGTAATTCTGTAATTGCTTTCAACTTATTGCAGTATATCACGCAATCTTCTTGGAAGAACTGACCACGCTGGAATTAATCGAGAAGATTGCAAACTTGTACAGCATTTCTCCACAGCAGATAAATCGAATCTATCGGCAGGGACCCACAGGGATCCATGTATTAGTGAGCAATGAGGTAAGGGTTTAATGCAGACTCTGTCAGAGCTGTAACAGTTGTCTGACTTCTTTAAGTTAGAATGACCTTTTAAATTATGAAATGAATCTTCAAGGAAGCTTTGCAAGGTTACTAATCCCAACAAGTTAAAGCAAATACTTAGAGCAAATTATTCATGCATACCATTGATTTTGGTGTGGTTTTAAGATCTTTGCTTTGTAAAAGAGGGGTTTTCTTGAAAACAAAACAAAACACAACAAAATTGGTCATTTCCTTTTCATGTTGGCTACTTAAACAAATTCTGAAGTAAGGATCTAAAGTGAGAACCTTTAGAATTTAATAGGAAAGTTTCCTAAAGAAGAAAAGTTTGAAAATCTTTAGGGCAATTAGTCTTAGATCTTGGCCAGTGATTACAGCCACTGGGTCAGAGTCAGTGCTGTAAGTGCACACTATAATTTCATGAACCTCTGCTAGCTGTTTGTGTCCCATTATGTGATGGCTTAATTTAGTCCATTCCATTAACTTGCAGGTTAATAGCGAGTTGCCCTTCTTCCTCTTTTCCCCCCACTAAATTACTTACTCATTCATGCACCAGAATCATTTAAGGAGCTTCGTTTATAAGAAACGTTGTTAAAACAAATGAAGCATAACATAGGTCTCTACTGGAGCCTAAATTGAAGGCTGTAATGCTTATTCCTAAACTCTCCTTGCTATTTCAGCCTGATTAAATCTGAAACCTTGATGCTTTGTGGATCTAAAGTGCTTGGAGGCAACTCTTGGTAGGGGAATTGCCTGAACCAGCTTGGGTATAAGGCTTTAAGTATTTATTTAAGTCAATTATTAACAATGTCTATTGCTTTTTTAATAATTTTTTTCTTGTCCTAATACTATAGAGGCAAGAGTGAGGCACTCTATGAATGTACTTCATGCATCATTAGGCACAGACACACAGACTGGCCAGTGAAGTTTGATTTGCAGGAGCAGGAGGTGGATGTTAAACCCAAAAGAGAATAGGGAGATTAGTCTAAGATGAAAAGGATATTTGGTGTGAGAACTTACAGCTGGAAAGTGCTCTACTTGAATGATATTCAATAGCTAGGAGAAGGCTTTTGCTTAAAGCTGGATTTTCTGAGCTGATCAGAGAGGTTCTGGTCACCTCCCCTCTGAAGTTAGGTGTCCAGCATCTGCTCCGACTGTATAAGACACCTCTTGAAGGTAATTCACCTCCTCTGTCCCACACAGCTACTCTGAGATGGGAGGAAGCATTGACTAAGGATGAAGCTTAAATGAGCATTTCAAATTGGATCTGAAGTCAGCTGAATCTCTTAACTCACTTCTCTAGTTAGGGGCCTCACTAGAACCTGCATGTGTTCTGAAAATCTAGTTGTTTCTCATGAATAACTCAAATAGCTTTAGATACTGATCTTGCTTCCCACGATCTGCCTTGCCTCTCATAGCAGTTTCATTAAGATTCCTATGCCTTGACAAAATACAAGCAGGTAAATGATTCCTGCAAGCACAGCATCTATACTAATGTCTGGTCAAAATAGCCAGGTGGACACTGCTGAGATGGCTTTATAGTAACAATATTCCTTTATCCAGCAAGGAGTCCATTTCTCAGGGCTGACCACCTCTAGATATTTTCCCAGATGCTCATGTAAGCTCAACAAAGCTTCATGGTTCAGCTGAGTGCGTGTGTGTGTGTATTACCATTGCTAGATTTTAGGAGAGGGCTGTCTTCATCCAGTGTAAACTAGTATAGCTTCATTGAAGGCAATTAAGAGCATTGTCTTTAATAGACTAACTGGAGTGGTATAAGAACTTGCAGGGTCAAGAGCTGCAAAGGGGATGGTAAAATGCTGAACAAGCCAGATCGGTTCCAGGCAAGCACTTTAGTATAAGCTTCCCTTAAGCACATTAGCAGCTGCAAGGACCTTAATTAATCAGTCATGTACTTTAATAATCTTATGGGCAGGGTTACTCAGAACTGTGTAGGACTGGACACCAAATGTTGTTTGATAACTCTCCTCTAAATTCTATTCTGGCACTGAAAGAAACTTGAATTAAATTGCTAAAAATATTTTGTGTTGGCTTTTTTCCTTCTGCCCTTCAGATGGTGCAAAACTTCCAAGATGAATCTTGTTTTGTTATCAGCACATTAAAAGGTATGTATTGCTGCCACTATTACATGTAGTTCTAAAGATAATTTCTCTTTTCAATTGCACTAGACGTTATCACAAATTCGGTGCTGTTATCCTGAAACAATAAGTAATCTAATTTAGTGTAAGTCAAGGTGTTGCATCAACTTACACTATGATAGACTGATTGATCTATGCTTTCCTTTCAGTTACACTGTTACAAAACTTTCATAAATCCATTGATACCACTGACATAAATAAGCAGAAAATCTTCTAGTAAAATGATAAAAGATGACAGTTAGTATGTTATATTTTTTTATATGAATGCTTTGACCTAGATGTTCAACATTGATTTTCATGAATGGGTTGTGGAACAAGAGTACAAACTATTGCAAAATACCTAAGAAGAAAATCTGGAGTTCTGTATCTGTGCTGTTTTTTAATAGCAATGAAAAAATGCTTTGCATTTCTTTGTTACAGCTGAAAGCAATGATGGCTACCACATCATTTTAAAATGACCGTGCTGCACAGAAAGACTTTAACAGCCTAAAATTTAGTGCCTCACTGAGATTGCTACAGCCTAGACTGGAAACATGAAGAACCTTCTGGATAAAATGCTCCTATGAACTAAGAATTACCAAACAGCTTAAGGAAAACCTTGCTTTTACAGATATACGTTTTTGGTGGTGTGTGGTTTTGGTTTTTTGAAGCTGGAGCTGAGAACATCCTCAAAGCTTGTACATGTTTCTTCCACCCTCCCTTCCTCTTCAGTCTTAAAAATTATCAAGGTTTCTGCTTATTACTTAGAAACATCTGCCTTGTACTACAGGGAAATGAAAGATAAACAAAACCCAATTCTCTAGACCCCTCATGGTTGGGTGAATTGATTTATTTAGTGTTCTGAGTGCTCTCTTACTTTCAACACACACCCTGTTGCTGATGGACATAGACTCCCTGGGGCTGCTCTTTTACTCTTTGAGGTGGAAGGCTTGGGGCTAAATCTAGAAACAGGTTGGGCAATGCAGAGGATGGATTTTGGTGCCCAGTCCTCACCCAGAGTGTCAATCCTGGAAGCCTGCACTTAGCTGCTTTCCACCTGTAGATGTGCTCAAAGTCCAGAGACCTCAATCCATCCTGACAGAGCTTCTGTAATACCAATCCAACAGAACAATTTTGCAGGGTTCAAGGCAGGACATGCATCCTGAGGCAAGCAGTTCAGTACCATATTACATCTTTTTAGCTTTAGAGTAGTCTCCTTGAATGAAGTATGTGAAGGTTTTCTGAGGAAATGTTTTGAACATTGAAAGTTATAGAGCTCATGACATTCATACTATGGATTTATTCTACTCTACAAAGCGTTGATTAACTGCTATCGTTATGATCTTTTATGATCTTAATGATTTTTTCCTCCTGTTACTCACTAAAGTAAGTAAAACTGAGTTTTGATTGAGTCCAGGTAACGGATCATCTTAGTTGCTGCTTCTTATATTCTTGCTATTTCACTCTTGACTCCTGTTTCCAATATCTGCAACTATGGTCAACTCCACCCTCCCTTGGTCTTTTGGGATGCCATCCAGGCTCCACTAAGCTGAAAAAGTGGCTTCCACTGATTTCAAAGGCAAACTGGATCACACCCTTCTTGCATGGATGGAGTCATTTCACTTTTGGCAGCTAATTAATAAGGCTGTTTCCCAAACAGAATGTCCATATAGCATAAAATTCTGATACATTTAATTTCATCCTGAATTGAGATGGAAAGCTGAAATACCAAAAATTTTCCTGGAATGGAAATTTTTCAAAAAATGAGAAACTGTCAGCTGGAAAATGCTGAATAAAATGTTCTAGCCTTTTGAAATGGAAACATTTTATTAAATCCATTTGGTCCTTAAAGCAGCATCAGTTTGAGCTACTGTTGCAGACCTCAGAAATTACCATTCAAGTGCCTTGTGTGCCGTGTCTCCCCTGGGGCCCAGCTCTTTGGCTGGGTTACAGATCCCATGATGCTCTTACCATGGGTTAGTCAAAGGGGGAATGCGTCATGAAGGCTGGAGGGATGCCCAGGAGCCCAGCCTTCTGGGAAAGAGGGGGACATGGAGCCTGTGAATTACAGCTCCCGGCTGACACTGGAGGAATTCGGACAGACATGGACTGATATTTTTCTGACAAAAACGATGTGTTTCAAGTTTTCCCAACAGAAATAAACAGCAAAATATTGAGAAAAGCAACCTTTTTTTCATTAAAAGCATCAAGTTTTGCGCAAAAAAACCCACCCATCCCCACTGATTTTTTTTTTAACACCAAAAATAATACTGGAATAGAAAAATCATGTTACAATGGGAAAACCTTCAGCCAACTCAGCTAATTGAGTAACATTGCCTACTTAGGCACGATCTTGCTTAACTGGCTGTCCTAGATGCTCCATGAATTGTAGTGTTTCTCCAAAAAGGATGCCCAGGCTTTGGGACATGGCGGTTCTTCCCCCTGAAGTGAAGGAGCTTGAGGCTTCTTGGTTGAGGACCAGGTTGTGTAGGTGAAGAAGTTGTATATGGTCTCCTGGCGTGCGGGAGGTCAGACAGAGAAGCTGGGGGGAGCTTTAGGGGAAGATATGCCTTTGTGGAGGATGGGAAACACCATCTTTTTGAGAGGAAGGTGAGGCCATGTCAAGCTCAACCCTGCCTTGGCACCTGTGTTGCCTCCCTGGCTCTGCAGCCTGCTCTGCACTGCTGTGCGCCTGGAGGGGGGCAGCTGGGGAGCCCCCAGCCCTGGGCACTGAGGCATCCAGGTTGTGGCCACACAGCTACAGCTGCCTTCCAAAACAGGGAATAGATTCCAGCTGTGTTTGTGAGTAGGTGGGACCAACATGCCCCTGTGTATCAGGAGCTGTTTGGTTTATTTTGTGGAAAATACTTTAGAAGATGTATGTTGGCTGTACTTTTCCATCCTGTTTTGTAATGCTGGCTTAATATCTGGTGTGGCTGTTGTTGGTATGCAACTCAGAGAGGCTAATCTGACCTGGTGAGAAAGGTTTAAAAAAACACCTTGGCATTGCTAGGAGTATAGCCTGTACTGTATCCACTTACATGTGATAGCCCTGTAATTCAGGGGACACAGCAATACTGACACACAGCAGTGTGAAGAAAGGATAGAGGTAGCTGTGCTCCCAGAGTTAGGGACTGAGAACTGTTTGCTTCTTAAAAAAAAAAAAAAAACAAAACACAACAAAAACTTGTTTTGATTATTTAAAAAACAAATCTTGCCCATAAGGAATTATATGCAAAACTCCTCATAGTGTTTCAGTAGCATTTGCTTGATTAATTTTGAACAGAAATAACTCTCCATTAGGGCCTTGTTATATTTAGATTTTTTTTAAATAAAATAATTTTATACTGATATGAGGGTGAATTTGACGATATATCTTGTTCTCCTTTCCATGCTGTAAGAAGGTATACCAAACAATCACATAGATTATAAATATTGTCCTACTAGGTGGGCTTTACTGTTGTATCTATGTTAGCCTGTTTGTAAAGCTGTATAACTTTAATGTGTGTGTAAGGCCTACACTTACCTGACAGAGTAGTTCTAGTCCTTGTTGAACCTCTCTAGTCCCAGCAGAAATGTGGAGGATTGTGCTCAGTAACATGCACGCCCGTGAAGACGCAGCACAGCTAGTTTGGTGTCTAGGAGAATGTTGAGTTACTTCAACTTAGAATCATAGAATGTCTCGAGTTTGAAGGGACCCATAAGGATCATTGAGTCCAACTCCCTGCTCCTCGCAGGTCTACCTAAAACTAAACCATATGACTAAGAGCGTTGTCCAGATGCTCCTTGAACTCTGACGGGCTTAGTGCTGTGATCACTTCCCTGGGGAGCCTGCTCCAGTGACCACCCCCCCTCTCCGTGAAGAACCTTTTCCTAATGTCCAGTCTGAACTTGCCCTGACCCAGCTTCATTCCGTTTCCTCGTGTCCTATCGCTGGCCACCACAGAGAGGAGATCAGCACCTCCCCCTCCGCTGCCCCCCTTGAGGAAGGTGTAGACTGAGATGCATCTCTGGGTGTTAGGAAAACATGTTGCACCCTTTGCCCTTGTTGCCTGATGCTGCATAACCAATGGGTGGTTTTATGTGGGCAACTGGCCATGAACCATTGTGGCTGAGCGGCTAGTGCAAGTGGTCAGAGCAATGCTGGTGTGAGATTGGACTGCTGACCAACCTTCCCCTCTGCCTCCCAAAAACACAAAAGCAAACCCTTGCCCTGTTGATGTTGGTGAGTTTGTCCATGCAGGAACCAAGAAAAGCCTTCAGGATTTATGTTACTGGCTTATGTGAAGAGTGAGAGAGAGACTTGTCTCACCTGTGTAAGTAGCAGGTAATCTAGCTAACTGCTTAGACTCTCCCTGTGGTTACAGAGGGTCTGCCATCCCTGGAGAGACTCATTTGCCCTATTTGAGGATGTGACAGCCTCCAGAAGGAAGCTTTTGTCTCCTTGAGACTGGAGGAAGCACGAACGATTAGTCTGGGATAGATGTCTAAATTCTAGATAGGCTAAAGGCAAGGGAGATGAGTAGCTCCCCCTCATCTAAATATCCAAAAGGATTTTGCATTTACTTTGCTCTTAAGTGCCTGTTACATTTTTTTAATTGCCTTTTTTTTGTTGTTGTTGCTCTTATTTCTTTTTTAAAAAGTAACAAATGAAACCTGCTCAAAGTGATTTAAATGAGACTTTTTTCAGCTCTATATGTGAAATTTGTACAGCAGACCTTAAGCTCTGGGTTTTAGGATTACAATGAATAGTATGGTATCCCAAACTGTTCAGCTCTTAGGTTGTGTGTATGGTGACAGCCACGATGAGTAGAAGTGGGCTTGCTAGGGATGAAAAGGCAGAACCATTACATGATTAAAACCAATATGACTCCAGCCAGTACTGCTAAGCTCTTGTCAGAACTGTACTGGCTGTTTGAAATTATTTCATAAATTGCAACGTTTTCTCTGGCAACTGAGTAAATTGATAGAGATCAGTTAGTACGACTGGTGATGGTCATGGTGATGGCTCATAGAAATGCCCATGATACACAACTGCAGGGCAGGGAAGGGGCAAATAATCTGGTGATAGAAATTTGTGCCACCTGCCTAAGGTGGCAGAACTGGTCTTATTAAAATTAAAGCTCCTGTTCTTTCAGCTGGCACTGCTTGGCTAATTGGCTAAAATAGAAATAATAATTCAGTCTGGAAAATATTGGAGTTCTTATTATCTTGGTGTGAAATTTAATGGGCTGAAGTTTCAAGATTTGCAGGTGGTAAAAGGATTCTTGCAGTTGAGAAGTCCTGAATGGCATTCTCCTTATAATGTAACATATACATATTTATGCATATATATATACACACATACATACTGTACTGTATCAAAACATATATGTGCTGAGTACTCGTGTTCTTTGGCTTTAACTGGTACTCTGCTTTGTTTAATTGCAGTTCAATGTAAAAGACTGTGGTTGATCAAGCTTCGAAACCCAGCCATTCCTTGGGTAGAAATGTAAAAGTCCATAACGACTCTAGGTGATTTGGACATGGTACACTTGGAGTGATGTAAATTTGATGAATTTCTGCAATATCAATCCCAGGCCTTGGTGAAGACGAGCATATTCTTGCACTAACACTGCAGTTCTATATTGCAGCTTCTGAAAATTAGTTAGATCAAACGAGAAATAGATTGCCCAACGCTTCATAAACTAGTAAGAGCTACTCCCTAAGCAGAACAACCGTACGATGACTTTCCTAGCTCGATGTTGTATTGCTTAAGCATTGGCCGTAATTCTAACAATCATCTGGTGGATGACTGGGACAGGGTTTTTTTTTGTTTGTTTCTGGTTTTGTTTTTGACTGTTCTCAAAGAAATACCTGTATTCAGACTGTAGCTTTTCTTTCTCTTCCAGTTATGAAATGGTTTAACTTTATGCTACTAACAGAAATATTTTCTTAAGATTATAATCTGTTTGACCGCACAGGGTACTCAAAGCTGGGAGTGTTTGTTTGGCCTTGATCGTCACTGCTGTGGGTGAATATGAGAAGGCAGACTGGAGGTGTATCTTAACATCCTTGCCTCTGTAAAAAAAAAAAAAAAAAAAGGGGTTAAGCTGGTGCCTAATTTTTTGTGCATTTCCAATTTGTACCTTTCTTTTTTTTGCCATTCCCTCAAAATTATTCTGCTCCCTGTGTGGGGACACATTGGTGAGCAGCTGGTGTGTCCAACTTTAAGTAGCCTGCTGTTGTCCCAGTTTGCTTGGGGTGAGTGTTTATCTTTCAAAGGGCTAGGGGAGTTACCTCTCTTCACTGACAATGCAGCCGTTTGAGACAAGCGATGCTGACCACGAAGTCGGCATGACAGGTGAGGGCGAGTGGAGGTGGGTCGATTGGAGGCTGAGGCGTACCAGTTGTGAGTAAATACTGCCACACTCTTTGTCTTTTCATTTGTTGGTTTTTGGGTTTTTTGTACATGAATTAAAAAAAAAAAGCATATTTTGCACTGGCTCTTGTACTGTTGTGCAGAAGAAATCTGTATCTAGAATCTGTGCTTCAGTCAAAATGCAAATAAACCTGTTTGTAAGAAGCACGGGTTTCGTCTCTGCTTTGCTTGGCGTGGATGGGCACAGGAGAGCCTCCGCATCAGCTCCTCCTTGGTGTGCAGCTGTAAGGTGCTGGGCACCCTCTCAAAATCAGTGGGATTGGAGTTTGCGAAGTGCTGGTGAGAGAACATCAGCTGTAGCCAAATGTCCTGCAGTGTTTTCTTTGTGTTGGGACTGACAATTTCTCTGCAGCACAATGCAATGGCCGGTTCATATTTAATCCAGATCAAGGCATGAGGAGAAATGCCTAATTCTTACAGAAGCCGTGACAATGGGTGTATTACACTTCAGCGAGAGCACAAGCTGTGTTAGATGACAGCTGGCTTTGGTCTTGCAGTGCTCAGAGGACACAGGCGTTTCAGAGCCTGGTCCTCGGAGAAATTAGAGACGAGCAAAAAGTCCTTCTTGGTAGCAATGCTCTGTCCCATTTAGCAGCTGTTAGACACACACCGAAGAAGAGGCAGTGAGGTGTGGACGTGGAGCGTTCACAATGGTTTGGCTGGGAACACTTTGGTATCCTCTAAGGGTTAAGCCATAGATCTGATAACATACATGTTCAGGAGATTGATAGACGTTCAGTGTCATTTTCCAGTTGGAGAAGATGGAGCCCAGTTTGCAAATAGTATCTTCCAGCAGTCAAACTTCATGTTAAGGCAAAGGAGAGGGAATGGATGTACTACCATGTAAGGGTGCTTCTTAATCCAAATTTCAAACTGCAGACAATTTGAAAGCTTGAAAGTGAGCAGCTTCTCCCAAGATCCCTTTGACTTCAAGAGCAATTCTGGCTCCTTTCTTTTGCTGAAGAAGTATTTGAATCACAAAAATAGGAAATGCAGCATGTGCCTCTATATATATCAGTTCATATGCAAAGTATAAGGGCACAGACAATGTTCCTAGAGGAAAATAAATGAGAATTGATTATTTTTCCCTTACTGGTGACTCGGGCATCCCTGAGAAGAGGAAGGGGACTGTCTACACCTAGTTTCTTTTAGCTTAAAGTTTTACCAGAGGTAAAAATCAAGCAATCTGAAGTCTGATATGGTAAGGTGTTCAGCTGCTCTGTGCGTGGTTAGGAAGCATCATGTCTCTCAGGGCTGCTGGGATTCAACACTGTTTCTTCAGCTTCAGCATAGGTTCAAGTCCACTTGCAGGCGGCAGCAGCAGGTGAGCTGAGTGGGTTGTGCTGTTATGGCAGTATGCTGGTGGGCACTCAGGGGTCCAAGGCTGGCATTCAGGTTCTCCAGGGCTGGCTGGAGGGTGTTGAGTGTGTGAGGCCACCGGCAGCAAGTGCTTGGTGGCTGTATGAGCCCTGCCAGCTGCAGGGGCCATCCCTGCAGCCCTTCAGGAGGGCAGAGGTGAATCTGTCCTTGAGCTCCCCAGGCGTGGGGTGCTGTGTGAGCATCACATGTACAGGTGGTTCCCACTGAGCTCCATGCAAAATTATCCCTCTTCTCCTGTAAGCCTGACCCATGTGCTGGCAGGGGTTGGTAAATGCAAAAAGGAAGGTTGTTTATCTAAAATTGCCTAATAAAAGGGGTTCAAAGATAGGGAAAGGAGTAATGCTGCACAATTTAATTTCTATGGGAAACACACCAAGAGAAGCATATAAGGAAAAGACCTTCTAGGGAACATACCCAGAAGTCAGTGGCAGCCGTAATTAAGACTGGACAGGAGCTGAAAAGAGCTTTTCATGAGTGAGGAGAACCAAGACCTAAGACTGGAGCTGCTTAGCCAAAGCATTGGCCTAATCTCATCTAAATCCTGAACAGCAAACAAACATTTTAAAATTAATTTTCCAGTTTACAAAACAATGCAGTCTTTCAGTTAAAAGGATTAGTCACAACTATGGAGCAGGCAGGGAAATAACATCCCTCATACTCTTTCTGTAAAGAAGCTAAATGCTTCTAGGCTTACCTGGGTAGGAAAGATTTGACACTGCAATAATTTAATGTTGGTTTTTTTTTTTTTTAGTATATTACAGCAGAGGCTGGTTGTCCCAATCAAACTGGAGTTTCAGACAGGTGTAGGCTTCTCTGCTCCCCAGAGATGCGTGGCCCAGGGATGCAGGGCAGCCACTGGGCTTTGGGGTGCACCAGCCTCTCACATTTCAGGAGGGAACTAAGGTGTCAAGTGCTACGAGTCTGCCTAGGAGAGCATAACAGGCTGTAGTGCCTGTCTTGGCTCACCACAGAAAAAAATATCCTTCCTCCCATTTCTTGGAGAGTGGTGATGCGAATCAGGCTCTATATTATACTCAATATTATGCTATGCTGGTAAGTTACAGCAACAAATAAAATCCGCCTTGGAGCTTGTTAAGCAAGGACAACAAACAGAAAGCTGGAAGAAAATAATGTTTTAAATAAAACAAAATGAAACAGTAAAAGATGGTATACTACCACCCTGGATAAAATTCGCCCCCAGGTGATGCGTGATCTTAGAGTGCCAGATCACCTATGTCCTTATGCTGGGACTTGTAAACCAGCATCTGCCTGCTCCCTGCTGTGGATGTGGAGGCACAGGGCCCTGATTTGTCCTTTTCCCTCTGAGGGTGTCCGATAGATATGTTAAAAGTGCTGCTCATGATGAAAATATGTACAGTTTTTTTTTTCTTTTGCTATATTTTCTTTTAATCCTAAAGTCTTCTATTTTTGACTGTTGCAAACAGTGCTGCTGTCCATTTTGCAGCCTAGAAAAGCCTCAGTTCTGATTTCACTGATATTAAGTCATAAGCAAGTATGACAGAGCTGGAAAAAAGGTTGATTATCAGGAATCCAAAATTAGCCAAGTACATTAGTGACTGAGAAATCATTTTCCAAGGTGAAAGTTTTGTTAAATGCTGAAGTTAAGACTATGCTTTAGAGAGGAGGAATGCTAGAAATATATGTTCGATAGACTGGAGGAAATGCAAATAGGAGGAATTTCTTCATGAAAGCATTTTCAAAGCTTAGCATCTCCCAGAAGAAAGAATTTCTGGATGGTTGGCACCACTTTGGGAATTAAGATCTCCATGACATCACCTAATAATTCAACCTGTGGTAGTAAAATCAGGGAAAAGTTGAGTAAAAAGTGAGCACATGACTTTATGCAGGAAGAAAAATGTGGCTGAGGCTGCGTGGCCAGAGCAGGCCAGGAAAGGAAACCTCAGTACAAAAGCGTGGAGGCCACATACATTAAGCCAAGTGCGTGCTTTGGCACAGCTGTCCTGAGGACAAGGAACATTGTCCCGGGCAAAATTATTCCAGAACCACCCACAGTGTCCCTTTTCCAACAGATTTACCTCATTTCACGGTGGTGCCTATGTGGCCACAACTTTTGTTTCTTGAGCAGCCATAGTTGCTTACTGTCACATGCGTGGCCTGAAAGAAATAAAGTCCAAGTGAGAGCATGGGGATAAATTTGGTGATTGCTGAAGTAATTAGTGAGACAAAAAGGGACAGGCATTCTGCTTTGCTTTTTCAAAAGCTTTGGCTCCCTTCTGGCTCTGCCAGTCCCTGCCGATGGCTTTGCAGCATCCCTCCCATGTTCGCAGAAGAGAAGCGACTGTTCCCAAACAAATATGCATGCAGCCATGTTGCTGGTTTAAATGCATGTCCACCTCCCGAACACCTTGCTCAGAAACGCAACCTACTGACAGCCTGCTCAGGAAGACACCTCTCTCCATCGTCGTTTAAACCAACAAAGTGAGTCTGCAAATTTTGTAATGAAGGTGGGGAGGAGGGTTTTGCACTACCACCCTCCACCACTTGGCTTGGGTGCCTGGATAAAGGGAGCCCAAGCCTCCCAGTTAGGCTGCTCTTCTTACTGGTTTCTGGAGGACACTGTGTCTCTCCATGGATGATTCAGGGTGTTTCATGATACTAGCCTTAAGTGATGGCTGAAAGTGAGCGGTGGGATTGTGCCCCAGAGTCTCATCTTTGGGCACCTTTTTAAGGACTAGTGGCTCTTCATATTTAAAATAGATTATTTATGGTTGGGTTTCTGGTTTGTCACCAGAAAATTTGGTTCACTGCTGTGTAGTTAGAATTAACATCAGAAATGATGTTAATTGTTTGGATGCTGTTTCTTTACTCCTATCTTCCCCCAAAACAACTGACAACCGCACATGCTATTCCAGGATTGTTTGGGGAGGGGGTTAAGCCAATTGCTAGTGTAAGGATGTCCTCGCTCATGTGAAGTCATGACAGAGTAGTCGTTCTGCTTCATGATGGTACCCAATGTGTCCCAAAATAATCAGAGGATTCTCTATCAACACCACCCATGTCATTCTTGACAGATAATTGTCTGACTTGACCTTAAAGATGATTGTCTGTGATGGAGAGAGGGGACAAGCAAGGTGAAGCCCACCCATGTTACTGTAGCAGTAGGAACAGGGCTGGCGTGTTTTAGTCCTGTTTTGTCTGTCCCTGTCTGAAATGGAGCTGAATCCTAGCTAAAGAAATGGTCTCCAGCCCATCCACCAAGGGGAATTCAAGCAAAACTGCCACCATTAGTTGATGGTGACTAAGGCAAGGAAGCAACTTAGCTTTCACTTCAAATCAAGCATGAATCACTTTTAACACCATGAGGACAAAGTGGCAACACACTGTTGACTCACTTTGAAACTCAGCTGGCTGGTGGCAAATGGCTCACTAAGCAACCTGTGAAAAAAGGAGCATTCACCCTACCACATTATTTCTGAGGTAGCACCATGCCCTTTGTGCAGCTCAGAAACCACAGAGAGCTGCTTGGCACAAGTGCCAAGAGCTGGACGTGATGTGCAGTGGCCTTGGCTGAGCATCAGCGGCTCACTGTGGAGGGAGGGGGGACCACCATGATCCCGCCCGATATGCACAGCTGAGCGTGTCTGCACAGCAAAGAGGGTCCTGCTGTTCTGTGTGAGACTGATGCGATTTTCTACTCAGTTTTGTGTTGGTTTTATTTTGCACTTCTCAATTCTCTGTCAAACAGTTGAGTTTTCCATCTAATTGTGGTGATGATTACAGTTGCCCACTGGCCAGCTACACAAGCAAAGCAATTGAGAAAATGAGCCTTTTGATTCTTAGAGACTCCCACTTTAAAACAATGAAACAATTTTTCCTCTCTCCTGAATGTCACTGAGTGGTGTTAATCTGTCACCTTTCAGGCTCTCACACCCACAGGTGATGTCCCCCTTCATCTCTGTCAATGAGGAAGGCCTTAAAAATTACAGTTAAGTGCAAAGCCTCTGAGCCCCAGTGGTGCAAAGAGCAGGACCAGGAGCCCGAACTGAGAACCTGGGCCAAAGAGATGTACATGTTCATCAGGGCTTGGTGGCTGTGAAGAAGAACTAGCCCAACAACCCAGGTCCACCAGGCCCTGCAGAAGGGGAAGGGTCCATCGCCTGGAGGGAAGGGCCATCAGGGGCCCTTTTAAACTTGCTTTTAAAATGAAATCCTCATGACATTACAGCATCGTGGAACTCAGAAAACCCCAAACCATTGGACTCCTGATAAAGTCCTGACTGGTTGCCACCAACCCCGGTTGAATGAATATGGGAATATGTGTGGACGTGAGTTCAGGCAGAAAAAGGTAATAAATATAAAATACATACATTAAAAAAAGAAAAGAAATTTTATGTAGCACCCACTAAGCACTGGAAGAATGGTAAGAACTTAAACATCATGTGCATCACTCAGTTAATAATTGACCTAAGTATAGGGATCCGTTGTGATAGCAGGTGTGTTGTCTGTAGTGTCTGTTTAGGGTGTATCACTAAGCGTAAGACAATTTTTAACTTGATTCTTTCTGTAGAGATTTATAGCTGAAGCCAGGATAAGCCATTAAGTGAAAAATTAACAGGCCATTTTGGTAGTCGGGAGTACAAGACACTAAACCCCATCCTGGCAGAGAGCTGAACCCCCAGAGACTCCAAGTTGCACCCCCGGGGTCCTTTCTCAGATGTTTTGCCTGTCATCTTCAACAGGGTGCCGGGTGGGTTGAGGACAAGGAAGACTCTTATTAGTAAGTGTTGGGAAAGAAAATGATGGCCCTTAATTAAGAATGACACTTTTTTACCTACACATTTGACTATCTGGGGAGGTCTTGAAAGAAAGCCAGGCCTGGAAATCTCCTTTCCACCAAAGCTGGGAGAATATTCCTGGGACATGCAAACAAGCCAGCAGGTGTTTCTGTGAGTTTTAATTTCCTGGATTGTTCCATGATGGGGTCAGCCTTACTACCACAGAGACAAGGAGCCCTCCCTGCACCTGGTCAGGAGACCTGGCTTTATAAACCCAGCCACTTCCCTTCCTGAGTGGCTGTAGGAGAGGCAGTACTGAGGTAGGAGGAGGGGGACCCATCCCAGGTGAGTGGCTGAAGAGGCTGAGCTTGTGTGTTGTTAATCACTAGTGTGTACTGCGCTTCTTGCTGGGCTTTATTATACTCCTTAAAGGTCTGTCCCAGGTGTACCAGGTCTCACAGTGTGAAAATCCCTATTGCTTTCCTCTTTCCCCACCCTTAACAGTATTTTCCCCACCTCTCTGTCCTTCTCTCTCATTTCCTCAGGGGCTGCCAGTGCCTGGTCCATGCCAGCTGTGCTACAAGGCTTTGTCGTTATAGCAATGGGTGCTACTTCCTTAGGAATGAAGATAATGGCATAGTTTGGAGAAGTTTTGTGATGGGAACCTCTAGTGATCCTGATGATCTTTTTCTAGTGTGTGATGCTCCATCTGTTCTTTCTGCCTTGTTCCTTAAGGGTCTGTGTGACTTGAGGTTTTGCCTATCCAGTCATGTAAATGAGACAACTCCCGAGCAATTCAGAGCAAAACTCATCTCCTCTAAGCTGTCTAGGGGATAAAAATGGGCACATAGGCAAGTAGCTTTCAGACCCCAAACCGTAAAGCCAAAGTCTTGGGGTAGCCAACAGTACTGTCTGCTGCTGTAAACTGAGCTGATCCCTCCTGATGTGGCTCACCTGTGGGTGCTTAATCTATTACCAGCCCAGTGCTGGCTGTGTAATGCTTGGCATTGGTGGGAGCTGCAGAAGGATGCAATTAAACTAATTACAGGCTGGTGATTTCGCACTCAATGAGATAATTACTCTTGAAAACTGGCAGTATGGATGAAACTTGCTCCCAGCCTTAATATCAGGTTTCACTGTCTTGCCAAAATGTGTGATTGACATCAACCTGTGATTATGACAAAGGCTATAAACTCATGGGCTCATAAAATAATTTAGGGCGGAAGGGGTCTTCAAAAGTCACCTGGCCCAGACCTTGCTCAAAGCAGGGCCAGTCCAAAGGCTGCTTGGTGTTATGTGGGGTCAGCAAGGGGAAGCCCGTGGCCAGCGCTAGCCAGGAAATCCAACCAGAGATCATAATGCCCCATTCTTGCCTCAGATAATCTATGAATACACTCACTAAGAAAAGCTTTTGTCTTTCCAGTGTTGGGTGGGAGAAAAGTAAAATAACACAGGCGTGCCAAGCCATAATTATCTTTCAGTTCATCCCTTAAGAATGAGTAAAAATTAAGTTGGGATATATTTGTTTACTTAATAATTTTTCCCAGCAAATAGAAAGAATATAACTTGGCAACCACTTTCTACCAAGTCTGGCAGTTCTTGTGGAGATATGGTTGCCAGCTAACCTTATAACTTGTCACAATGGAGCTGAACACACATTAATTGCAACTAAAAATTTAAGGTTTTACTTGCTAACAGTATTGCTTCACAGTGACAGGTGGGATTGGCAGTGCGAGGGGTCTAGTGGGCTTTAAGCTGGGGCGAAACTGCAGTGAATGGGCTACTCCATGCTGTGTGGATGCCTTCTTGCTCTAACGTGTGCTGTGGTGCAAGGCAGTATACGCTGCCTTTTGAGCAGCGTAGGGTGCTTGTGCTGTGAATGCATTAAATCTCCAAACTAGGATCTTGTGCAATTGGCTGTGTGCACTGCAAATTCCCAGCTCTGCTGTCCTATATAACCTAGATGTGAGAGGGTGCATTAACTCAGCTTTTTTTGTATATGGTAAAATAATACACGATCAAGAGGAGAAATGGCTGCAGAGTTGGTGGATAAGACATGCTTATCCTTAAGTTACAGGCTTGAAGTAAATGAAGATGCAAGTCGTCTTCCTTTCAGTGCTTTTTAATTTGAATGGAGAGGCTACAATCAACAGGACTCTCTACCATGAAACCAAGGTAAGTCTTACAAGCTGAGTCTGGCTCATAGGCTATAAGCACAAGAAGCATTACATGGTGCATTCATGCCTTTCCTTTTGAAGGAAAGCATGATTGTCTTGCTTTCCTTCAAAAAGGGGCAAATTCTAGCAGGTACTTTGGCAATTTCCTTAATAATCTGAGTTGTGACCATGGACTCCACACTGAAGAGCCCAGTCCTAAGTGCAGCACTCTCATGATGGACATGGGACACCCTAGGAAGGCTTTGACCTTTGAAAGGCCTAAAATGTGGAGAACAACAGTGTTGTGGTTTAACCTCAGCCGGCAACTGAGCACCACACAGCTGCTCACTCACTCTCCCCCCCCCGGTGGGATGGGGGAGAGAATCAGAAGAGTAAAAGTGATAAAACTTGTGGGTTGAGATAAGAACAGTTTAATAATTGAAATAAAATAGAATAATAATAAAATAATTCTATTTCCTGGATTTATTTATTTATTTATGAGCTGGAAGACAGGGACGGCGAGCAGGATAAACCCCCCATAATCCAAGAGGAAGCAGTCAATGACCTGCTACACCACCTGGATGCTCACAAGTCTATGGGGCTGGATGGGATCCACCCGAGTGCTGAGGGAGCTGGCGGAGGAGCTCGCCAAGCCACTCTCCAGCACTTATCA
>NW_008794888.1:8843472-8906190 GCF_000699145.1 Aptenodytes forsteri | reverse complement strand
CTCCCCCCAGTTTATATACTGAGCATGACATCACATGGTATGGAATGTCCCTTTGGCCAGTTTGGGTCAGCTGTCCTGGCTGTGCCCCCTCCCGGCTTCTTGTGCACCTCCAGCCTTCTCAGTCGGTAGAGCATGGGAAGCTGAAAAGCCCTTGACTAGTGTAAGCACTACTCAGCAACAACTAAACCATCGGTGTGTTATCAACATTATTCTCATACTAAATCCAAAGCACAGCACTGTACCAGCTACTAGGAAGAAAATTAACTCTATCCCAGCTGAAACCAGGACAACAGAACTGATGATAATAATAAACACAGTAATATATTTCAGTTTTTTCCCCATTTCAAATCTTACCTGACACATTTGCTGCTGCGAGTAGTCCCTGCCAACATTACTGAGGAACTGTGGATACCATAGTCTGTTGTGATGAAATGTGTTGTGGATTTGGACCCTTTGGTGGTGTATGTGTGCACCCCCTGTTCTTCAGACTACCTAACCAGTCTTGCTTTGTTTCTAGTCACCAGTCCCACTGATTTCAAAGGGACCACATGCAGGGATAAACCCAAGCAGCTGTGTTTGAGGAGTCAAATACCCTTTAGGTATTCTGAGCTCTTTTAGGTGGGAACCATGTTTTTGTTCCACCTTAGTCCAGAGATAGCACATCAAGCTTCTGGTCCATTGCTATAGAAATAATGCCAATATGTGTCTGTCTCTTCCCCCCCCCCCGAAAGTCTGAGTGAACAGCTTGTTTTTCAAAACATGTAAATAATAGTGTTGTATAGCTAATTTTTTTTCTTGTGTCAACTTCACTACTTCAGTAGTAAATGCTTTTGTGGAATTTCATTTTAAACTTCCCTCAAACAGTCCACCCATGTCTGATATGGCTTTTGAGAAAGAGAAGATTTCTTTCTGTTTCATAGCTGGTAGGTTTTTTTTTTGAGTAGTCTATATTTAGGGTGAAAATACCACTTCAAAACTGTGACTCAACAAATGGTAAATTTAGGTTTTGCCATTCAAAAATACTCCTGCCTCATTTCCAAAATGGGATGTTCTGACACAATTCAACAGACTTTTTTTTTTTCTTTCTTGGCAAAGCACAATTTAATTCATTGTTCACCTCAGTAAATGAAGGGCAGCAGAGCAGGGTAGAACACCAATTGCCTAAGGTACGTTTTTGTTTATTAAGTTATTTAGCCTGTACGCTTTGTTCTCACTGCTTTGAGTATGCAAACTGTCTTCTGAAAAGGTACCTGACCTAGTGGTTTGGCTGAAGCACCTCCTGGCATATTGCAGCTGTGCATGCTGCAAGTCCTGGCCTAGGAAGGATGTGTTTTTGGATAGCATGACTGTGACATCTCTTGTGCCTTCATCTAAGAAAGAGTACAAAAAACCCCAAAGAGCATCACTCATTTTACTACTTGAACTTTGAGCAGCTACTCAGCAGCTACTTTGGCTTGTCTAGCTCTTCTTGTCCCTTGGATCCCCATGTGTCCCTTATAGCTAAATAGCTTATTAACTGCTCTACTGATGGACTGCTGTGTGATCTCTACCCATCTTCCAGGTCCTTCTCAAGAGCCTGGGGAGGCCAGGAGGTGCTCTTCCCCTTGTTCAGTGATGGGAAACTAAACCAAAGAGGTTTAGACTTAGAGCCTCTAAATTACTTGTGCACCTGACTCACCTCCACACCATTTGGTGCCTGGATGCTACTGTGGACTTGGGGAGAAATGACTTACCTGTGGGCTGAAGACTGTGGCAGAGTAGAGATTTGGTCCATAGTCCCTTGAGTCCCAGTGATTGCCCACGCTTCAGGGGAGGTATCGGGGTCAGCATTTCCTGATTTCCATGGCAATAGTCAAAAGTCTTGACGACTCCTGCTTTAAATACCCATATCTTATGCCACTGACTTCTGTTGTATATTGTAGATATGGCATAAGTAGAGAGGTCTTTTTAAAACCCAGTCTTGGATCAAGTTTTTAAGCGTTTCCCTTTGAGGAGGAATGAGACAAGTGTGCAGGGCTGCCCTTGTATAACCTGGACTTTGCTGTAGCTGTCCCATTGGGCAGGGACATCGACAAGACCCACAGAACAAGGCATTACACTGGATAAATCTGAATGCTTCCTGGCTATGGTTGCAGCATCCCAGGGAACAGCTCAGTTGAGATCTTTAGGGTTAATAGGAACTTATTTAGCATTAGGTTTAAGCCCAGCCTTTACTAACTTGTCTGTGACATGTTTTATTTCTTTATATATTTTTAATGGAGTGCCTTTGAGAGAGCTTAGGAGGACATGGTGTCTGGTGTGAGGGGGAGCTTAACATTGTCAAGGGTGGGTTTTCTCAGTGCGTGAGAGGCAGCCATGCTTGGTGAAGATGCTCTAGTTCTTGCAAAAGTTGCTGGAGAAAAGGCAGAAATTTTTTTTACGCTTTTGTAATATTTGGATGGACTTTTTGGGGAGTGAAGGTCTTTTTTTCCACAGCAGCTTTCTGAAAAAGGAAATTCTATAGTGTCAAAATAGCTTTGCTCCAGCAGAATCCTGTGACAATATCTGCACTAGTGAAGCATGGCTAAGCTCTCTTTACCGCAGGGAGAAGATGTGCACTGTATGATTGCTCCATGTTTGAAGTTCCTGCATACTGTAACCAAAAACATCAATGGTGGTCAGTGAAATAACACTGTCTGTTAGAGAACTGGTCAGGGAGTGCATCCCACCACACAGATCAACATATTCACTATATGTTCCTGAGCAAGGATTTTTCTGTAGCATCACATAGCACTTGATATCAAGTAACATTTCTCTTTGAAGGGCTGCCTGAGCGCTCTGATGTTCTTAAGCAGATACAAAGAGTTCTTGGGTTAATAAAATATTTTCCCCAAGTAACTATGACTGAGCTATTAGATCGGTTTTGCTTAAAAGCTGCAAAATTGGGCGAGGTATATGTCCTGCAGCTGGAAAACTTGGATGTTTCTGTCAGCTTCCTTGAGGGTCACTGGAAGAACACTTAGAGATGCTACTGAAGAGAAACTCTTGCTACAGCAAATAGTGGGTGAAATTATTCAGGAGTACTCATGCTCATAGCAATTCTGCCTTTAAATCTATTGATCTTTCTTTGTGTGCGCTCTTTTTCCACCTAATTTGGCACAGCTCTGTTGCCACTTGGTTGCTGATATTACAATGCAGGAGTTGATAAGCACTTGCCAGCATTCAGAAACTTTCCATTCCCACACTTTACAAGCCCTGGCTATTTTTCATTTGAAAATGGTCATTTGAAGCCGTTTGAATCACGGAAGAACAATGACAAGCAAGGGAGAAAGTGTTACTACTGATATTTATCCGAGAGCCTCCTTTGGTGCAATTACGAACTGGGAAGATAAAAAGTGTGGTGGAGAGAGGGTGTATTTGGATGACGACCATGCATGGAGCTTAATGCCCTGTAAGGGAAGCTATACAAGTGCTGGATCACCACCAAGCAGGTATAGAGTATCACACCATACAAACTGGGCCCTCCACATGGGAAAACGTAGCCAGGGAGAGCCCTGGGACAAAGGGCAGGGAGCTGCGGCTGCACCAGTTCCCACTGTCACAGGAGATTTAGGGCTCAGAGGTGGGACTCCCTGGTCTGTGCAGGCAGGAGCAATATTTCATCTTGCTGCATGGGTAAGGTAGGAGTCATGGGCAATCAGAGCACCTGCTGGTGACATTTCCAGCCTGTGCCTCCCATGTCTTCAGAGACTTTGTGAGCTTGTGAACTACCAAGAGGTAAAATCTTCATGTAGATGTTACAATGAGCCTGCTCTTCACTGCGTAGCAGATCAAAGTAAACCCTTCTTCCTCCCTCATCTTGCATACTGCCTTGCTTAGTATGTAGTTTGGCCAGACAGTCCCAGTGATTGATGTGAATATTAATGACCAAGCTTTTGTATTGTCCAACATTTGCCATTGATGCAACAGCACACTACACACTTTTAGGTAAAACCAGAGAAAGCTTGCCTGTGGCTTTCTCTTCCACGGTATTTTTTTTTTCATTTTCTTCTCCTTTCAGCTTTCGTATGTGGTGTGCTGCCTGTACTGTGTGCCAGAGCATGCACAGTGACTACTCTAGGTTAGAAATAAATGACTGGTTTTGGCTTGGGAGAATTTCCTGACCTGATTCATCCCATAGTTACAACAATGGTTATATTGGTCCAAGACAGTGTGTTTGAGGTGCTGGGGAATGTATATTCAAGTATAACAGTAGCATTCTTGAATGAAAAATGTGTATCTTGTCCTCCTGAAGACAATACCCGAGAGGTCAGCAAGAAAGTTGTGCTACACCCTGTGGACCTGGTTTCTTTTTCCACTGGAGTTTGAATGAGGGGCCAGATCTCCATGTATCAGCATCTCCCTCAGCCTCCAGCAGTAACCCCTGTGATGGTTTAACTTCACCCCCTTCCTACTGCATTGCAACAACAAGTCTGTGACTGCCCTCTTAGTCTCCCTCCCATCCCTTCTCATCACCCAGGGTGTCTCTGGCACAGGTGGTGGTGAAGCTACATTGTGAAAGGGGTGGGTGAACTGAGCACTTAAAAGTGTCTTTTAATTTCTTTTAAGCAGGGTTAGTTGCCTGATCTGATTCTTAATACCTCCATCCCAGGCTGCTGAAGCCCATCAGCAGGAAGGGCTGGGATGTATGGCTTGGCTGCAGCCCTGCAAAGGCCAAGGCTGCTTGTGGCAGGAGGTGCTGGGGGCAGGCTGTGTCGAGGGTGGCTGTGTCAAAAGCAAGACTGAGGTGCCTGACCTCCCAAACAGTAGAGCTGCAAGGGTGGAGGTGGTCCTTTTGGCACTCTCCTGTGCTGTTGCAGGTATTCGTGGCCAAGGGGCAAGAGGCCATGGCCACCCTTGCTGTCTGCTGCTCCCTTCTTAATCCCAACTCTTTGCTTCTCTATAGGGAATTTGAGCATGGGCTCTGGAAGCTGCTTGTGGATCTGACTGACATCCTCAGCTAGGGATGAAGCACTTAACTAGTAAGGGTAGCTTAAAAAAACACAAGTCCACAGAGAAACAGAACAAAAGTCTATTGAGGGAGCAGGCAGCCAGCGTGGATCCAGCGCTGCTTGCAGCTTCTTGCTGCAAGTATGGTGCAGCACACGGTGTGAGGAGATGCAGCCCCAGCTCCTTACCTCTTGCACTTACTTTAAAAAGCAATGTGAGCAGAGTTATTACTTGCTATGAACTATTATTTAATCACCCAGTGGAGCTCTCCCTGTTTTCATGCTTCCACTAAATACAGCTCCTTAAAAGATGAACAAATCCACGCTCTCTTTTTCTTTTGTTTTCCTTTGAGAGAAAGCTGGAAAACAGCCAAAGCCCTCGGTGTCTCTCAATGACTTTGTGAGAGCCCTCGAAACGTCATACTATGTAAAGCTTTAGGATTGCTCAAACCAGGAAACCTCACACACAGAGCTCTCATTATCTGCAACAACAGACATTGTGTCATTGGTTCTTAAGAATAAAGCTGCAAAACAGCTTGATGTGGGTTTTTCTTTTAACCAAAAACAATGTGTTAAAGAATTCAAGATGTGTCATTTTAGTAAAGTTCATAGAGTGCGTAGAAGTCTTAAGATCTTCTACCTGCAATGACACATAAATGCCAGCACTGCTAATTTTACTTAACTTCTTATGTCTGACTTCTCCCATAAGGTTTGAATCAGAACTGCTCTTTCAAGATGAGTTATGACTGCATGACGTTTTAGCAAGACAGCATGACCGCAGAGGAGACTCAGTGCATGTGCTTGTTAATCATCACAGGTAGTCCTGCTGTGGCAAAACTACTTTCACATGGGATTTGGCAGTGGACAAATACAAACTGGGAGATGTGGTGACTTGGCAAAAGTGAAAAAATTGGTGCATAGACCAAATCCTTGCACTGAGGTATTTTTTGGAGGTGTTAACTGGAAAAAACCCAAATCCAGAGTGCCTGTCATTCTGCAAGGCAGCATGGATCGTAATTTTTATTTAATCCTGGCTTCTGCATTCCCACTTGCTGTCTGTTTTGTGCAGCAAAATGGGAAGCCACCAGCCTGCTGCTTTCTTCGGGAGAGGTGGCTGATGTGTGGGAAGATAGACTCACTTAATTGCTTTGAACTCAGTGCGGTGCAAGTTTTCCTTAGTGTGCTGACCATTTCTGATGAATGAATGAACTAGCTTGCTTTAGCCTGCTCACAGGCCTTTTCAAACCCAAATGCTGATTGCAGGGGCGGGAAGTTCATCCTTGTAAATTCTAAACAAAATAAGGGCAGTGATAGAGAAACTGTAGATTTTTCAGAAGTGAAGGAGAAAACTGCTAATAACACCAGATTTGGGAAATTGCCTTTCAGAGCTGAAAAATTTACCCTGATCTTGTTTTTAGCATAGAATTATTGCTTGCTGAATGTAATGAATATTTTCCTGGAGGAGTAATGAATGAGAATTGATTAGGAACCAGTTTTTGCTAGAAGAGTGTGCTATATCATCAAGCTTTCTGGTAAAGAAAAAAGACTGGATTGAGTTATCCTATGATGGCAAACTCAAAGTTGAAAACAAGACAAGTCATTCAATGATTTCTGGCTATGAAAGGCATGCAGGCACATGCTATGTTATGTGATGTTCTTCAGCATCACATATCTAAAGGTGTTTGTATATGCTGTGGCTATTGTTAGACAATGCATCTTAATTCACAACGGGTCATCACTTGAATTTCACTCGTATCCCACTTGACCTAAAGCAACTGGATTCCCTGAAGGGATGGGAAGGTTTGTAGGTAGAGGGTAGGGTAGAGGTAATCAGGGCAAGATTTGTAGGCAGAGGGTAGGGTAGAGTAGTCTGGGCAAAGTTTGTAGGTAGGGACTACACCGTTTGTTAAACTGGCTATTATAGTTGGAAAAAGTTGGTAGGTTTTCAGGTACAAAAGAACACTTCCAGAAATACTATCTTCTCCTTACAGACATTGCCTTGCCTGTGCCCTTAGACCATCACAACCACTGCTGTTTTCTCAAAACATTCATTCTTTTAGTTGTCTTCAAGAGTTACCCAAAACACTTCTTGTGTTTCCCTTAATTTGCAACTCAAAATACAAACAATATCAACTTTGGCTTGTGTTCAGCAATAATCCTGATAAGATTTCTCAGGAACCTAGACCAAACAAGTTAAAAGTCATTTCATTGACGCAGTTCAGTGGTATACCAAAATATATCAAGATGTAATTTATGACATATTTGTTTTCTTACTTTGACTCAATCCAAAGACATAAATAATTGTAATGTATTATTCATAGTGTTTTAAGAAAATAATGTTCTAATCGTATGTTTTAGGTTTCTTTCAGCATTCTGCATTTTGCTGCAAGGTCTGGAAATAATTAAACCTACTAGACTCCAAAAGAAATGCATATGGAAAGGAAAAATCTGGAGGTAGAACTTCAAATATCTTATATTAAAGAGAGTGAGGAATGAATAAATACTATATCAAGATGAACTAACCTGGGGATCACTGGCTTTGGGCTCTGGTTTTCTGTAGCTGATGGCTATTTGCAAGCCTCTGATGAGCACTGGGTAACTGTGTATATGGCTACTGATGTGAATAGATTCTGGGAGCAATATCTGTTTAGAGAAGCACCATGTAAACCCTTCTTGACGGGTCAATAGGACTGTGTTTTAGGCCATGCCAATTTGTCCTCTTTCCAGGTCTCTGCCCTATCCATTGAGAAGGGCTTGGTTCCTTACAGCTGCAAGCATCATTTTCACTTGTGGTAAATGTGCCTTGCTCAACGGCATGGAAAAGTTATGCTCAGGCCCGAACCAAACTTGCAGGTTTAAAGAGCCCCTGCATGAAAGGCTGCTCTAACTTGAGCATCATTTCTGTAGGTCTTACTCATTAGAAGAGATAGACCCAAGGTCTACATAGTGAATGACCCCAAACCTGGGGCATTAGGAATCTAATTTGAAACCATCTCTAATGAAGATACTGAGCAATTGAAGGGATGGTTTTAAAATATCCCCGTGGTTAGTAACAAAGAGGCTAAGCATGACGTTACAGTCTCCTTGAAATGCCATGAATTGGGAATGTGGGTAATGCCGATTGGGAATGTAATTGCATATGAATTAGTCTACTGATGGTGGGGGAACAAAACTACGGTGTATACACACTATTACTAGCTCCTAAATGGCTTCCAAATAATATTAGAAGATAATTGTCTGTACAGCTGGGTCTTCTCTATCTGCTTTTCAAACCTCTCCGCAACCATGTGGACAAGATATTTTTTTTTTTTTTTTAACCTGGGCATCTCCAAGATTTTCCAGCGCCCCTCGAGTTTGGAGGAAAACCTCTAATTATCGCATCACTCCAAAAGCTCAGGACTGGAAACATTTGTACATCTCCAAGGCAGTCTCATAATTCCTGTAATGAACCAGGCTTTTAAGAAGCCAGAGAGGTTTCTACTTGATATCTTAAGGCCTTCTAAGAAAGCTCAAGAGAAGGTGGTTTTCACTCTTTTTTTCAAAGGGTGTATGGCTGTATACTTAGCGTATGCCCATATGATTTGAGAGCTATTGAAATGGATTCTCAGAGTCAGGATGGTATTTCAGTGGTGGATGAAACAGTAATATAACTGTCATGAGAATGTAAGGGATTTTTGGATAAATTACATAGTAAACAAGGTAGTGGCTTACATGCTCTGAGCAGTGAAACTGTCATGAGAATGTTAAGGGATTTTTGGATAAATTACATAGTAAACAAGGTAGTGGCTTACATGCTCTGAGCAGTGACCTTTTTTTTTACTAACTCTCAGTCATTTTTAATATATTTTCCATACACAGATTCCTTCTGTTACAAGCCTTGACCTGATAAAAATCTGTCCTTAATATAAATTGATCTTTTTATTTCACAACATCTAGCTCTTAAGAAGAGGAGGACATAGTGGTGACATGTAGAATGTACCATTTCTTCTTGGCAGGGGTGGGCATTTCACTTCCCAAAGATCAAATCAAGATTTATAACAAAACAAATATATTTTACTGAAATGAATGGGAGGCGGGGGCTGGCCAAGATGAGTAATATGCTTGTAACAACCCTCAAGCTTTTTCTCTGGCTGACTAGATCCATCCAGAGAAAGCTTCTTCAACTCCAGCATCAACACACAGAAAAGCTTTTGTAACTGCAGAAGCACCTCTCGTGCCGAGAATGGAAAAGGCAAAAGGATGAGAGTGGAAGAGGGTGTTGGTGAAAACAAGGCAACCTAGATCTTTGTCTGGTCTCAAATATTGGAGAAGTTGCCTTGATATTTTTTTGTGGAAAAAGAAGGATTTGCAGAAGGTGCCATGCTAATGTGTTATTTATAGTTCCTCTGATGGGGAGCACTGGGGAAGCCCCCTTTCTTTCTCTGGTCACGAATCTCCTCTAGCAGAACTGGCCCCTTTCCTTTGTGCTACTGCAGTGAAAGCAGTGACAGCAAAGCTGAGCAGGAAGAAGAAGGATGGAGCAAGAGCAGAGGCTCCCAGATAGTTGCTTTGGGACCTTGTTGCAGGCTTTCGTTACTACATTTCTTCTTTCTTATTCATTGTTTTCTTTTTTTATATCCCCTCCAGCCTACGTCAAACTTTCTTAGATTGCAAATGTTAAAGGCTAGTTTGAGATAGACACATTAAATTTTCAACTCCTAAGCATTGCCCAGCAGCAATCCACTTCAAGAACAAGTCTGAGCCTTGGCCTTGATATATCCTGGCCCTTTATGGAAAGGTTTTTTGGGACTGCAGTGCCGGGGAGGCAGGCAGCTGCATGCAGGGAACCAGCCTGGCCATGGGATGTGAGCAGGACTGGCAGCTAGCACCATGTGTGGGACATGTGGATGGATGGGTGATGTGTGGAGGCTGTCCGCATGTGAGCCAGGGAGGAAGCTGTCTGGGATGGGCTGTGAGCAGGGAGGGCTGCGGGAGGGGACAATACAGGATATCCCCTAAGCCCAAATTAAAAAATACTTTATCCCACCCTGCAGGCCTGATGGGACTGCTTGGTGCCGCTTGCTGCTTGGATGCAGCAGTACGGCTTATTGCCAGCGTTATCAAGAGCCATGCAAGTTGTTAGGACTTGCTTGTCATCTTAGTTACACTGTCCTACCACAATCCCAATCTTTGCAGAAATATGCATGGAAGCAGAATTGAGCCCTGCCTTTGTTCGTGATCACACTGGGCTGTAGCTGTGCTCCTGTACCTTTGATGACTGACTGTGATGTCTGTCAATCACCATATTTGAGTAAACCTGTGCTTTGACTTCTCACCTTGGTTCCCATCTGCACCTACTCTATGTGAAGGGGTCTCTCCACTCTGCAGCAACCCGTAGGGTTTTTGTGGTCTGAGCTGCTTGAAAAGTAGCAGAGGTGCAAAAGGAACCAACCAACCCATTGCAGAGAAGTGATGCAGTGCTACCCTCATCCACTCCGCTCTTTTGGGTGTTCAGTGGCTGCAGTTTGATTTCCACCAGCAAGGTCTCACAGGACTGACCCTTCGTGTCTGACTGGTCTGATGTCCTCGATGCTCATGTGGTTGGCTGGTGGGATGTCTGGGGAACAGCGTCTTCCTCCTTGCGCTTCTGCAGAAATGTTATATTTCTGAAATGAAGTATGTTCTTTGCGTGTCAAATGGCATGGGACATTTTCACAGCTCTCCTGGCAGCCCGCAGGCTTGGCATATTGCATACTGAAGAGCCGCCAACGGCAAGCATTTAGAAAAAAAAAAAAAATCCCTCATAGGCAACTGCCAGAGTTTGGTGCCAGATTAATCAGAACTCCCCATTGTCTCTCTGAGACAAATGTTCCGATTAAATCTATTGTTGTTGGGCTTGATGGGACAAAGTGTTACTGAGTTACATCATAGCTATACTGTGGAAACTGGAACACAGCACAATTTATGATGGAATGTTCCCTGGTATTGTTCAGAAATACCACCACAGAAGAAGTTTGTGGGAATGATTATTTGAAATCTGCTGGTCTAACAGTGGCTTGAGCCCAGCTCCAGGATGCCTAACTAGGCTCTGCTCCATAGCTTAAGTAAACTACTTAACCTCCCTGCCTCTGCTTCACTCTTTATTAGCAGTGGTGTTAAAGTGCTTGTCTGCCTTCCTGCAAGCATCTGTTCATGTTTCCAACTGGCTCTGGTTCATGCACCAGTGCTGGTGTTGCAGACTTTTGCCATGAGCATCGAGCTGATTGTTTTCCCTTCCTTCTCTGTCTAACCTGGTCGTCGTGTTCTCATCACTGCAGCATCTCGGGGATGACTTGGAGTGACTATGGTGGCTGCCTGCTCCCCTTGTTGGGGAGATCGCTCCTCACAGCTGCTGTGCTCCAGACCTCTGCTGCCTGCCAGGGCTTGGAGCCACAAGGTGGGATGGGGGCAGATGGGGCTGCTCCATTGCCCTGGCCCTGGCCCTGCCATGCTGCTGGGGCTAATGCAGCGGGCAGAGCCCCGTGTCCACCGCTTCCACAGCTTCCTCCTGCAGGTCTGCGCCTGGACTAAACTAGATAAGGCATTGCATGTGAACAGGGAGCAGGGGCAGAAAGCAAACCAGAGCCATGTGAAGAGCACTGTGTAAGGACCACCTGGTCCTACACATGGAAAAGAAGAAAGTAAAGCATGGGTTATGCAAGAGGCAACAGTGACGAGGCCTTTTTCATGTCCAAGCTATTGCAGGACATGAAAAAGGTGGGAATCAGACTGTCTCGTCTAGCCACCTTATGTGACTGTTAATAAAAGACATATATATCCATGAGAGACATTTACTGCATGGGACTGTATCCAGATTTCATGGCTCTAGTCCATCTCCACCCAGACTGAATCCTGCCTGGTTCCTGGGAGTCCTTAGCTAACAGGGCTTACAGATGTGACAAAGCACACCAGATAACTTGAGCAACCTTACGGTCATCAGTATTAAGCTGAACTCTGAAATTCAGAGAGAAGGTCAGCTGCCACTTTCTCACTGACAGTTACAGGATCATGTAGCAAATCACCAATGTTTGTATTGAGTGCCTTCTGACATTTGGTAACTGTACACAAAGAATCAAGATGTCCCATCTACTTCAGTTGCAAGGGGGAGAACTTCTATTCATTCTGCAAATCCCTTCCTTTAATTTTATGACAACTGAATTTTAAATTCTGATTGGCATGAACAGCTACTTACACATGAGGTTCCACAAAGCAAATTAAAAAATTTGCTTGAGAGACATTGACTTGTTGCCCCATGGGTTACGTGTATGGCTGCTTCTAAAATCCAGTTCTGTAGTCTGAAAGCTCAACCCTCATGTCTGTGTCATTGTGTTAGGGGACAGGGGACTTAGGAAAGCAATCAACAAAGCCTACAGATGTCTTAAATGTAGTTTGAGTGGGATTTAACAGGTCAGGTTTTTTATGATAGCGAATCATAGTGTCTTATTTCTGTAATTGTGTGAGATGCTGTAGGTTCCCAAACCCTGAGGAAAATATATTTTCCACGATGCCAAAAATGCTCAGCCTTTGAAGGACCTCCCTGACCTGGCTGAGTCACCTGCTCAAATGCCTTTCTCCCTCCTCATGCTGTTTGGGGTGGAGAAAAGGGGTATGCATCTCAAAGGCGCACTGGTTGCTGTGTATGCTCAAACTGTGTCTAATTCTTTTGAACACTGAGTTTGATTAAAAGCAGTCATAGTGGTGCTCAACTCTTATACATGGAGTTCTGTTTTGGGAAGCATACACATGCAAAGTACTTGGGTGTATTGTAACTTGTTATCTTGAAGGCCTCTGAACAATTTCCTCATTTACAAGATCTTATATCCATGAAGAGCATGTTTAGATCTGAGTTATGGTCAGCCATGACTTATTCTGGGATAGGGGACTCCAACGCAAAGATACACAAATTAATCATACAAAAGTAAACATTTTGTAGTTACATGAAAGCCCTGACATTTGAGGAAAGAGACACTTTTTTCTTTTTTTTAATGACTTTTCTACTATAAATGGCCAATGTAAACTTGTAGGAGTCCAGAGCTGAGAATAGAGTGGATAAGGAAGTTTTCTTTATGATGCTGTGTTTTTTCTTATCTTCTGCTGTGTTGGGGTCAGATGGGGCCAGGGAGCTGGGTGCGACCTGGGCATTAGCAACATGTGTGAACCATCTTGAGTACGGTCCTCGCTGGCATATCTGATGCTGGCTCATCCAGTCTGCCTGTTGTAAAGGAGATCCTTGACCTTCAATCTCATTATATTTCTAAACAAAGGAGGAGAATGGGCAGGATCAGTGGCTTTACCTGTGCTGGGTTGTAGCAGAACACCTTCCTTTCCTTCACCCCTTCTCTTGTCTTTGCCTTTATCTTTGTTTTTCTCTCTGCTTTTTGTTTTGTTTTGCCTGGGTTTGGGGAGAGGCGGGGAGGGAATTCTAAGCTAAAAAATAATTACAACCTGTGGCATCAGCAGGCAGCTTTCATGTTGTTATCTCCTGGATTGTGTTGTCTTAACTTTGTTGGCATTTTGGCCATAAACACACCGCTCTCACTCAAGACACAAAGACCATGCTGTATGTTAATTTTGCCTGGCAGTATGCACTTAGAAAATAAAGGTTTCTCTTTGTCACATGTGTTTGGAGGAGAAGCTAATTGGAAAGGAATGTTAACATATGGCACTAGCCACCAATTGCAACATAACAGCAAAGCTAAATTTGGTAATAGTGAAAGGACATAAGCCAAGTACCTAGACCAGCAGACAATCATTAGTGTTACCAAAAATGGTTTGTCAGTGATATTGAAGCAAGTGAGAACAGTTCAGCTGACAGCTTGAAGATTGACATTAGGACTAGAAGTGTAGACAGAAATAAAAAAAAATAAAATAAAGTGATAGAACTGCTTCAAAAAGAGAGATGACTGCATGGATTAATTGCCTCATCAATTGATGAAGTTAGCTTGAACTCCAGCTGGTGAAACTATACCACTGACTTCCATGAGCTATGACAATTTATGTCCTCTGACAGCTCCTTTTTGGGGGGCTTAGAGAAGGTCTTTGTTTAGATCTGAGAATGTGTTGTGCCATTCAGATCCAGTATGTCATCTGAGCTGCAAACCCAGCACACCAGGAACGGCAGAAGATGTAAATCTTCTGCTGCATAATGTTAAATCCATTAGGGTAATAAATTGTCTCTGTGTATGGTAAGCAAGAGTTACCATGCCACTTCTCATCTTGTGCGTTAACTGCAGGCACTGACAAAGGCAGGGAAAATGCATGGTGTTATGGGATGTATCCTCGGACAATGCAAATGAGCTACAATGAAGGAAACTGCTGAGAATGTGTGTAGTGTTGTGAAGACTGAATTCAAGACAATGTGAACTAGGAGTGTGTGTTCTCATCCCAGGAGGGGAAGAATAAAATAGTCTAAAACTGTTTTAGGAATAGCAGCTCAACATAGTCACGAGGACACCACAAGAAACAGCAAAATATTAGTTGGAGAGGTTCCAAAGATGAAAAATTATTGACCCAAAAAGCCCACTTCTTCCAGAGAGCAGTGAAATTGGAGGAGGTCATAAAGACACAAGGAATGGGGGAAGGAAAGTCTACCAACAGTGAAGCTGATCATAGGACCTGAGCACTGAAACTAAATATTGTAGCAATGTATAACCAGGCAAAACAATGATCTGCGTTGTTAGCATGAGAGTATCTAGTGATGTGATTTTGTCATCAATGAAAATCCAGGAGGGAAACTAGCTCAACAGAGAGAAGGAGCAAAGCCTTCCTGAGGGGAAAATAAGGGGGAATAGCTTGATGTGCGTAAAGGGAATAAGATGCCTTCTAACATTAGGGAAGACTTTAGCAGTTGACAGGAGGAATGAGGTGCTAGACTCATGCCTTCAGAGAGCAATGCATGCCAATCATTTGACTCAAGAATACAGACATGGCTTTTGGTGGATAACAATAACTGCTGGGATGGGACAGTGTAATGCTGTTACCAAGCATGCTGATTTAAGTGGGTATTTTTCTCAAGATTCAGCCTTGTTAAATGTCCATAACTCCCATTTTTATGAGCTAATTTACTATACTCTGCCTTTTCTAGAAGACATTTATCAGACAGAGACTGTCAGTGGTCAGAACAAATCTTTCCTTGAGTAAGAACTTAAGATATTTTGGATGTAGTCAGATGATAACTTTAGCTAAGTTGAAGGGGGCTCAGGAGTCACTCTGGGCAGAAGTGATTGAAAGAAATCCTCTGTATTCAGTAATGCAGCTCCACACGGTGCTCTGCCTTCCAGAAAAATGCTGTCTCCATTGCTTGAGAAACAGAAATGCTTAAAATAGGCAGTGACTCTAGAACAGCATGGGACCAAAAGTAGTTTGACTGTGACTGCCAGACCCAGTGCCTGATCCTGTTGTGTCCCAGTGCCTGGCAGAGGCAAGATCTTGACACGTACAGGCTGGGTTTCCATGGGAAGAAGACCTGGATGCATTGGCTGATAGGGAGCTATGGTGTTATCCAGTAAAGAAAAATGAGACCTGGTAAATCAAACAGCACCAAAGCCTGGTCTCAGGCTCTGACTCACTGCTGTCCATGCTGTTTAATCTTGAGCACATTCCCTGGCATGGCCTCGGGTCACACCCGGTGTCACCCTCCCAGGCAAGGACCAGGGGCGGTCTGCATGCTCTCCTCCACTGAGGACCACTCCCAGAAGACAGTCTGCCCCCAGTCCCACCGTGGTGGGAGAGAGGGCTTAGCTGCAGGGGCACAAGGCCAGCAGAGCCATGTGGCCTTTTTTAGTCACCAACCCCAGGGGCCAGGACCCCAAACAAATCTCAGGCTCTTGTCTGTATGAAGGTTTTTGCTCATAGAATCAAGGAAATTTGGCACGCCTAGACTCAGAAGTGTTTGCTAGCAATGCTCAGCTTCCTCTGTGGCAGCTTGGATTTGAAGGTCTCCTTCAGTTCTGCCACTCTTTGGAGGAAATAAACTCAGAACAGGCAGTACTAGGTCCTGCGGCTGCTCTGTGCTGCCTGCTGCCTGGCATTGAGACCTTTCCAGCTAAAATGGCAAACCATGCTTGGGAGTCATTTTTAGCCATCCAAAAGTCAAGTATCTTGTTTAAGCTAGTGGTATCATATCCCACTACAGTCAGCTAGTGTGGATCAATTCCTCCAGCCTGCTTCAGGTCTCCACATGAGTTTGGGGTGAATCCTCTTCATCCATCGATTTGCAGAAGGAGCCTAGGTGACCAGCTTACACTGGTGACTAACTTTCAAATGCTGGAGACTGAATTAGTTGAGCCCACTCCTCCCTAAGTGTATCCCTCTTTTTTCTGGAAGAATTGCCCTGATCTTCTTCTCTCTAGGTCCCTCTGTGCAAAGGCCGTGGGTGTCTCTGCTTGGTTGTGCTCATTGCATGGATGGTTCAGTGTGATGTTGGTGAACTGGGAGCATCCCTGTGGCCTCATTCCAGATGGACTTCTTGTTTAGCTTGATGTTATCTATTTCTTAATATGCTTACAAATCTTGACTTCCTCTGATCTTGGTTTCTGCCATTCCAGGCATTTTTATTTTTGTTTTTTTATTTTGTAACAACACAAAATGTCTGCGGGTTTTAATGGGACAGCTGTGTACCTTAACAGGGCTAAACAGGCATCAGTTAAACTTCAAAATCCTTTTAGGAGTTATTTTGTTATTTTAAAAATGGTTTCAAGTGGCTTGTTGGATTGCTAGAAGTGAGGCCAAGCAGTTATTTGCCTAAACAACACCTTAAGGTCTTTAAAACCAAACAGAACTATAGCCTATGTGACTGCCATCCCTGTGTCAGATGAACTGTGTCCAGCAAAAATACATCTGACATGCGAAATCATTGCTTCGGCTGTTATCTCCAGCTCAAGGAAGTGAGAATAAAAATATAGATTAATTTCTCATTCAATTTAAAGAACTGCACATGCATTGTACTCGGAAGGACACCTTTTCGTATTCCACCAGCACGAGGCCTTTGCCCATGCTGCAAACTTGACCAATGTTCTCCATGTCACTGCTCATTTAAGGCCAATAAAAATAGCTTGGGACTTTCTCTTTAATTTCTAATTCTCAAATAACATTTGTGGATTCTTTCACCAATATTTTTCTGTAATGTGTTACTGAGCACCTTGTTGGTGCTTTTCAACAAAATCCTGCCTGTTACTGCGACCTCTACCTTGAACTGGTGGGAAAATGTTATCCTGACCCGACTGTGCTTTAATTACTGTCTAATTCTCAGCAGTAACTCTGGCGATTGTGGTCACCATTTGTTCTGAGATCAGACAGGCTTTTTTCTTGATATAGCTGTCACATGCAGAGTCTCTGTGGTCTCTGCTCCTCTGCTTTTGTCAAACCCTTTCTTCAGTGCCTCACTCTATCCCACATTTGTCTTCAATTTGCAGAGGGCATAATATCTATAGTTCTGAACTGGGGGCAATATTTGGCAATATACATCAATAGGGGATTGTATGGTACATGAGGATGCAATAGCTTTTACCCCTAAGCCAAAGCCGCTTTCCCTGTTTCAGCACGTTGGCACTGCTGTTATTAGTAAATACACAAGCCACTTGTCTCTGCTTTTGCTGCTGCCCCAAGGGGACTGAACCAGTGTCTCACTTCTGTGTGCCTGGAAATGTCTTAGTTTTATGTTCCTGTGTACTACTGCAGGGCTGGTGCTTTGTGAACTGTCTCCAACTCTTTCTCAAGATTTGCCTACTCAGGCTGCTGGGCACTTTTGCGAAATAAGTTTCAGTTTCCTTTCTGGGCACATAATTTCCCTGCATTACTCATCACCTTCAGGACACCTGTTACAGTGGGCATGTCATGCAGATGATATCATGCAGATTATCCTGGCTGCAATCAAACTGTGTCCCATCCCACACTGATTTCCCTCTCCCTGGGGTTTACCTTGAAATTATCGTGCCGTTCTAATTTCTTTCTGCAAGCTTTGCTTTGGTTGTGGGTGTTCTTTGCAAAACTTCCCATATCCCCCAAATTCTGATGGCTTTTCTTTAAATCAAGCTAGAATCAAAAGAAACTCCCTATAAACATTATTTAGTGGCTTCTGGTGGAGCACATCAAATGCCGAGCATGAGCCAAGCAACTGCCAGTGGCAGGTGGGGGCACACCTCAGTGAGCCATGTCCACACTCCTCCTCGTCTGGGAAGAAGAGGCTGAGAAACATCTGAGATGGCTGCATAGATGTCAGGGCAGATCCTGGAGCAGTGCCTCTGCTGAACACAAGGTGTCTTTGTACTGCGTGCCTCCCCCATGCTCCGGCACATGGGAAGAGAAAACAGTTACAGGTTCCTGATACCCGGAGGTGTCAGTAGCTCTTTTGTTTCTCGGGGCTTTTCCCCCCCCCCAACCCATGTGCATAGATGGTTTGAGGCCAGAACAAAAGATATTTTTAGTAGCCAGCTGTAGCCACAATGACCCGAGGTGCTCTCTGTTTGCTCAGGAATAGCATTTTCCATTAGTTTCCTCTGCCTGCAGATACCAAATTTACTTGGGCCAGAAGACACTTATTGCCTCATAAACAGAAGCGTTCTCCAGTAAAAACCCTGGTTAGATGTGATGGTTTACGGCAAGGATGAACACGCAGGTACAGAGTGTGCCCCCGTGCTGCGGTGCCTCTTGCACTGTAGAGCCATCCCTGGGTGACAGCTGTGTCACCAGTGAGCATCATGGGTGATGGCATCCCTGGTACATGCTGCAGCCCAGGGCATGAGCAGCTTCAATTCCCAGGGCTTTTGAGCACTGAGTGTGGGCTGCCTGTGAGGGCAGGGGCTGGCAGGGCTGCGGGCAGTGCCTCAGCCACTACAAACTGCCTTCTGGTCCTCCAGCCCCATGCAGACTGGTGTCTGTGTACGTCCCTGCTAGCAGACAAGGTTAGACCCTGGCACGGGACCTGCTGGTTGTCCTCGCTGTCTCGAACAGAAATAACCCCTTCCCTCTCCAAACACTGCCCAGCTGGCTGTGCCCAGAAAGACTAGTCTCAAGGCACAGGTACTTGTCCAGGTTGCACGCTAACATGTGGCTTCTGTGCAGCTGGGCAATTCAAAAGCATATTAGCAAGGCATTATACCAAAATACATTATCTGTGAAGAGTACCCTACAGAATCCAAAATCTAATACCAGTTTAATTCAAGAGACAGCTGGCTGTGAGCTACATCTGTGGCTTGTTATGACTGGTCCTCTGTATTTTATTATAGTGCTGTAGGATCCTTTGCTGCTGAAAATGGCTGGTGGCATCATCATCAGCAGCTGTGTAGGGCTGTGGGCACCGGCCTCTGGACAAATGCAGCAGCTATTTGCAAAAGGCAGGAGGTCTTCGTGGTAGTGGGGCAGGACCCAGGGAACACACTATCTCTGAGGTGTATTCCTGTGCTTCATAACTAGGGCAGGATTAGGTTCCCCTTCCTTTTTCTGGGACATAAACGCTGAATATCCACACTTCCTGGCTGTTGTTATGCTCAGCTAGCATGCAGCAATTCCTCTGTAGTGCTGGTTTACATCTCTGGTGACTTTCAATCAAGGAAAATGAACTAAAACCAGAAGAGAGGCAGAGAAGCACGCCCAGGACAATCAGAATAAAAAAAGGGCTGTATTGTACAAGGAAGGTAAAGGAACACGGCTTGTTTGTACATTGTTGCTGTGTTAAACAAAGTAAATTGGCAAAGGATGGGAGTGGACATGACTGTCTGTCCCCTTAGTTTCATTTCTGAAAGAGACTTTCCTACAGTTGCCAGAAATAGTGGGGGAGCTGGAGTGAATGACCTAGTGGGTCCCTAATTTCTAGCTTCAGTTAGTGATATTCTTGTAAATGTGCATGCATATAAGATTCTCCTTTGGAAAAAGTCCTGGTAGCACTACTATGACTTCTTCCAGGCTTTGGACTAGTCGGCTGAGATTAGGGTTTGCTGGAAAGGTCTGGCATGACATTTCAGCATGTCATTGCAGCTTGCTGTACTCCCTGCCTGCTGCATGGTGCAGACATCCCTGCCAGGCGGCTACGGGAGGGCACTGCTGTGACCATTTAAGCCAGCATGTTGTCATTTCTGCATCTCCCTTATCTTCTCTGGTGTGTGGCTGCTTGTCTGAAACTGTCTAAACTGACAACTGACTGAGGGTTTTGCATGCCCAGCTTAGGGTATGCTATCGGGCACCCTCATTTTTCTCCTACCAGTATTTTAAAGTAGCAACATATAAATCCACATGTCACCTGTAGAAAAGTCCCTGTGATTCAGCAGTAGGAGAGACCACATGCACATAAGAGCGACACGAGGGGAAGCTGCACCGCCGCAGTGCCCAAACCCCACCTACCTGTCCCATCTCGACTGGCACTTGCCTCCACCTCCAGCTTTGTGGGAGGTAGTTGATGCTGAGGTGGACTGAGGACGCATTTACAACTGCCCATACTTTTATGTATGGGTTATCTGAGATGCAGTTTGTATGTGTGAAAGTATAGTAACCCCAGACTGATGGCAATCAATGTTATTGGCAAACAGTATCTACTTATTGTCACTGTTGGCAGTAGTGTACAATTAAAAGGATTTCCATAGCCACCCAGAGTGGTGTTTCAAGGGTCATTTCCCTTTAGCTTTCCTTGCAAAAGACTGATTCCTGGTAGAAAGGACATAAATTTCAACCTGTTTGAACTGGTTGTAGCCAGTTTTGCATAAAACACATTACTGTTTTGAAACCAAGGAATGCTCTTTAGAAGGGATGTTGAGAAGGGAATGGCATACATTCAAACTAACGTAGCTGAAGAAATTCTGGGTATATTTTTGTGTAATGAACATAATGCATGCGTATGTCTCTGTGCATACATATAGGTAGTACTTTCATTTACATAGCTCTCTGTAAATAATCTTTACTCATTTTTCAAGAGTCAAATAGCTACAGAAATGATATTTTAATGCTGTTTTGATCATTTGTTCAGTATTACATCAATTTTTGCTCTTTCAGTGACAAGGTGGAAATTATTCACGCAGAGATATGGTAATCAGAAGTTTATTGCTGTAATTCTTCTGTTTTGTTTTTAGAGTCAGGATATGCAGTGTGCAGATGCTGACACTATCTGGAAATACTGTCTTCTTTCCTTTATCACAGTGCCTGTTGTACAATGGGCTGCCACTCATTTTTGAAAAATTTCAGAGTATCTATATTTGGAAATCAATATATTCAGCAATATGCAATCCCTATCAGAGCATTGACTTCCTCTATGAAACACAGATTTCCTCTGTCCTAGTTTTAAGTTTTTAAGCACCCGTGAACAGAATTTCATATGTGCCACATTTAAAGAGACTCTAAGCTGTTCTTCCGAGAAACCATGAATTGGTTATAGAGCTGACCAGTCGTGTTTTCAGACAGCTCCATGATTTGCACTCACATGCCCACACTCGTACAGGCTCTTCCTTACACAGGCTGTATAAGACAACATCAGTTCCCCTAGCAAAGGTGGTCTGCAGTTTGAGTTCTCAACTTTGGCCCATCACTTATGTGTGTTGACAGCAACTTTTACACTTAGGAACAATTACAAACCAAGCCAAAGGCTGGCACTTTTGCAGAGAGTTTCTGAAATAGTGATGAACTCCCTTGTTCCTGCAGGAGCTTTCAGAGAAACCTTCCTCGTAATATAATCAGATCATCGTGTTTGGATTAGCGTGTTGTCAGTCTGGTTGTTGCTCCTGCTTATCTTTAATTTCTAATCTAGTTACAAGCTGTGAGTTATTTGATTTGGTTCTTACAGCAGACTCATGGAAAAACTGCAATGCATTTAGGATCATATACTGTGTGGCTGAGAGTGAAAAAGCATGCACAATTTGGAAGTATGCTTTTTATGAACTCCTCAGTGATGATATGAAGTGCAAACTTGAAATCCCTGCCAGAGCAGTCTGAGAAATACGGATTTTGAGATGCTTAAGGAATTTGAAGAGGTTTTTGAGGGTAGAACCAACAGTCATTTCAAATATATTTGTCTGTGACCTAGAAAAGATTGTTCTTGGGATTTTGTGATCTAATGTGGCTTGTGCTATAGACATCCACAGCGATTTTAATAACTGATTCATTACCAGTAGTCCAATTCTACTCATCAAAGACATCTTTAATAGGTATATGAACTTTCAGAGGGCATTTCAATTACATTATACAAATGAGATACTACCACGTATGAAACAGCTGCACGACTTGTATTTTTACTTCAGTTAAAATATAACCAAAACATAATCTCTGGTACATGGCTGTATGAGAGACTAAATCACGTGCAGCAGCAGAGACATAGTGGCACTACCATAAAGTTAAGTGGTTGTTAAAGGATTTAAGAGATGGCCCGCAAAGATTGAAAAGGGCGCTTCTAAATGTGGGGGTATTAATCTCTGCAATTCTAATAATTATATTGTATTATGCTGTATTATATTATATTTTACTATTCTCTTCATAGTGCTCTTTTCATCATGGCCAAAGCAACCAGTGTGTATTTGAAGTGCAGTTTTAAAGCACCAATAGTGCTTTTGGAAGTTGGCTGCATTTCAGTGGTGGTGCAGTGCCAAGTGTGTGACTAAAATTTCAGATTTGTAGCTTTTATTCTCTCATTCATTTATCTGTTCAGGTGGATTATGCTGCTTTCATCAGGTATCGGTGAGATTGATACTGGCATAGTACCTTCACCTCTAGAGCTTTTTAAAGAAATAAAAAATGAATAGTGCGCAGAAAAGTGCCCCAAAAAGGGCATTGGGATTGTAGAAGCCTCTTTTTACAGTAAGAGATGTAAGAAACTCCCTCTGTCTTTTTAACTTATGGCAGGGCAGGCTGAATTTATCACCCTAAGTACTAGCAGAAGCGAGAGCAGCATGCCATTTCTTCTGGAAAGAGCAATAACATGAAGTGTTTGCAGCCAGCTGAAGAGAGACACTGGGACTTAAAAATACAGCATAACTTTTAATGGGAAGGTGATTAACCAAATTACTATGGGATGGCTACTATATGTCTCTTGGTAACTACTGAGTGGGGTCCTTGCTGAAAGGTGTGTTTTAGTCATACCAAGGTACTATTTTAAGCAGAAAAAGCTGTTTGAGTAAATAGAAAGAGAACTGACAAGTAAGATGGTTCCTTTTGGCTTTAACTGCTTTGAATTATCAGGGTATTAGTGTTGTTTTCAGCCATGCCTTTTATGAAGTTCAATATACCTTCCCCAGTGTTCAGTCCTGGGAAAAGACCCAAGCACGTACTGGGCCAGATGCTTGAAGTTTGATGCTTGATGTTTATTCCCTTCTGCTGTATTCAGCAGGTTTTATGCCGTTATATTCTTAATAATATCTGAGTATTTCTCTCCATGATGGTCCCTTCTGATCCTTTCTGGGGAGGCAGGTGCATATGTGTGTTTTGTTTTGTTGCTTTCTCCTCTTTTGGAGAGGGATGTGCCTTGCAGTGAGGATGGGGGTATGTGACCAAGAAACTCACCCTGAGCTTTCTGTGAGACATCAGCCCAGTGCACATACTGGGCTGAATATTTGTCAAAAACTGAGTCTTTGGGTAATAGTGTTACAGATGTACAGAATTTTGTACTCCACCTCTTGGCAAACATACTCATTAGTCCTCCATTTGGTAAAAAATTCCACATATGTGCCAGTAGGAAAAAATGACAAGGGAAATGCTTAATACTCACAACATGGGAAAGAAACAAGAGCATGTGAAAAGTACTTTGGAAACATTTGGATGAGTGGTGTATGAATGTACATTAATTAATTTGTGATAATGTACGAGTAGTGCAAACCCTGAACTCACAAGAACGGAAACAAAATCCTAGTTTTGATCATTCTCAGGTATTCCTGAGATGAAGAGCTAACTTTTTGTTACATACAAATGGCGCATGCTGCTCACCTTCCCAGATGTGCCAAGCAAGATTGTCTGAAACTGAACTTGAGGTGAGGAAGTGAAAGAGCTCAGTCCTGTGGTGGAATATAGGGAACATGTGCTACCGGCGCTCTTGGTGGACATCAACACCTACCAGCCCTTGCAATGTTAGCATAGACTTCATCCCTGAGAATACACATGGAAACAGATGAGGTGTGTAGTATTGCAGGCTGGCTCTGCCCTCTGCAAGTGGCTAATAGCTGGGCCTTCCAGCATGGAGAGCTGTGCTGCCATTAAAAGCGGTGCTCTCCCGTGTTTAAAGGCAGGCAGTGCATGCAAAACTGATGCCTCTGCAAAGATGGGTTTTTCCAAGATCCTGCTCCTCTGATTTCCGAAACCCTTTACTGGGTAGAAGAAAGAGTTTCAGTGTAAGAGGGAATTGATGTGAAGGCTTAAAAGGGTGTCAATGGATCAGGCTCAGAAAATCAGAAAGCTAAATACCTTATGAAGAGTGTCTTGAGGAGCATTTTTAGTAGAGATCTAAGTAATTTATATTGTTAGGTGAAACCTGTGGAGAGGGCAGGCATGCCCAGCACATTGAGGGTGCTCAAATAACTGCCAGTGCTGTGTATGCGGGCCACAAACATAGATGAATATAGCCATGCTGCTGGAAAGGCAGTGAGAGCACAGGGCTGGGAAACACAGGGAGGAACGTGCACACCCCTAATACCATCTGTGCCTGAACATGGTGTCGCATCTGGCTCCCTCCCTTCCTCCCTCCCAGCAATTGCTGCATGCATACAGCACTCCTCTCTCCCTGTGACAAGCTGTAGGGAACCCCAGCTCTTCTGTGGTCTCCGGAACTGCAATAAATGCATCTCTTAAAATCCCCCAATATTGTCTCATATAACCCTGGGCATCCCAGCCTATGAACTTCTAGAGCAGGGCTTCCTTTTTAAAAATTACATCAGCTTTCTGTCTGGCACTTTGGGATTTCCATATGGTGCACCCACGGCTACAAGGATCTTGTGTTCTCAGCTGACTGCAGCACAAGTCAGTGAGGAGCATTAATGTCAGCAAAAGGTGGCAATGCTCTCCAGTACTTGGTCTCCCTTTGCACTGTGTCCAGCATCCCCTCTTGATGCTCTGTTCTCTGTGCCCAAGTTCCCATGACTGTTTCTGATTCTTATTATGGGGTATAAAACCTTCCCTCAGCAAAAAGGTCCTCCCTCACCCATCTTCCTTCATCTCAGTTTTTTGTTCCCAGATGAATTATTGATCTGGTTCTGGTAGCCTTGAGCATTGTTTCCAAACAGCAGAGGCAGAAGCCACTTGGAAAAGCAATGATGAAACGAGAATGGTAATTGCTGTTAGTTAGGAAGCAGGCAGAGGCCACCAGGTGGCCAAGGCATGGCTTAGGGGCAGAACTGGTCTCAAGACTGAGAGTTTGCTCATCTAAAGGTGAGTCAGGCATCTGTGTGGTGCAGATGGGTTATTTGCAACAAATGTCAGTCCATAGACCTTTCTTCAACATGAGAGAAACAGGGTGATTTCTGAGCTCACAGGTTGGAGCCTGCCTGAAAATGGTCCTTCTTGACCATTCCCAGTGGGACCATCTCCCTCCCTCACTCTGCCTTGTCTGTAAGCCTGCTTTTCAGTGACCTCTACAGAGATCCCTCTCCTGAATTTTTTTAGAGGAACAAATTGTTAATACTGGAAATGACCTGGTTCACCTCCAGATGCCTTCAAGCAGGCTGTGGTCAGGAAATTTCATTTATTTATTTTTAAATAATGAAGTAAGGTGGCAATGGAGGGTTTTCTTTGCAGGACATATCATTAAATAGCCCACGTGCTGTGCTGGACGTTACGTGTGTGCCCTCATGCCCTCTGTTGGACCCAGTAAAAGGTGTGTCATGAAGCACGTTATTCCCACAGATGAATCAATTCACTAACCCATTTTTGGGTGGCAGCATTAGGTTTCCCTGTTCCTTGTCACCCTGAAGCACTGGGTGGATGCTGTCTGTGGCTGGGTGCCATCTCTGAAGCCAAAATGACCCAATGACCAGCCAAACAGATTTTTGTCTCCAACAGCTGTTTGCAAGAAGCCACCTTGCCGGCATGCACATGGGCTGCTCAGAAGGTGTTGTGTTAGTCTCTTCCTAATGAGCTGTGGGATCTGGGAGTTGTGCATTAGGCTAATCTTTCCAGGAATTTGACTTGAAAGCTTACCGCATTTCCAAGTATAGGACATGCCCATGCAAATGAAGAGCTGGGTGTCTGAACTTCTGTTTGACTGTATTTATTCTAGGTATTTAATGGCCCTTATTCCTGCAGGGCTTTTCAAAGTCCAGTATAATGTTGGACGTGCTGAATGCCATAAAAAAGACTCATCAATCTTGATGGATTTTTGTCTGGCACTTATAAGTTAGCCCTGGAGACTCAGCCCTTTTATGAGCATACTGTGTGCTTTTAAACACATATATAAGGACATGGAGGCATGAGGTTTGCATTTGCTTTGCACTGACCCGTGCCTGCAAGTGAACCAGTTGTATAAAACACACAGCGATGCTGTATTTTCCTGCTCACCATGATGGTAGGACTCCCACACCCTGCTGAGGCTGGCTGCCACCAGTCTTGTGTCCCAAACCTCTGAAGCTTGGGGCTGAGACATGCTAACGGGGGGACCAGCCTCCTGCCTTGGAAGGACAGCCCATCTCCTGCCGAGTCTTGCTGCGGCTGCTGCGACACTCGGGCCCCATCCTCTCCTCGCCGTCCGACTGTTTTTGCCATTCCTGCCCGTCAGTGTACCGCAGCCATCAACATAGACATTCCAGGGGAAGTTGTGCAACTGTCCCTGATTAATCATTAACTGGGACATTCTGGCTGTTACATTTTTTATTTATTTCTGGATTTTGCGAGGGGAGGCACTCGTTGGACAGGGTGGGCTGAAACTCAAGCAGTGATCTGGCGCTCAGGTGTGCACTGCAGGCTAATCCTTGCCTTCTGCTCGCGATGCAAGCTGCCCCATGTACGTGAAGCTGAGTAGTGCAAGGCTAGCCAGGATTGAAAGCAGGGTTTCCAGTGACCAAGCGAGTGGAACCGGCTGTTACTCATAAGGAGCTCTGGCTTTGCTGTCTGAAGGTCCTGGATGAGAGCTGCTTCATGCTTGGTGTTGCACGTGGCAGTGTGCTGGGTCGGCATGAACACCCTGCCCTTGCAATGGGCAAAGCAAAGGCAACGGGGGTGACCCACGGCCGGAGCCAGGACTTGGACATCTGCATGCAGAGAGTCAGGCTGTCACAGCAAGAACCAAACCCCCATCACAGTGTGAGGATCCTTGGAGAAACACCACGGCTGGGGCAGTGTGGGGAGGTGTACAGTCACAGGGCTAGCGATGCGGATGGCATTTTCTCCCTCCAGCATGCGGGTTTGTGGCTCTTGCACTGTGGCTCAGAGCTCTCTTTTAGGCAAGTGCTGAGCTGGTCCCAGCTCACTCCTGGCTGGAGGTGGCTGGTGGGGAGATGACCCATGCTTCTGCCTTCATCTCCCACCTAGGGCCGCGTCTTGCTATTCAGCCGGGGTATGTCTTGGTTTGGGGCGGTATTTCAGCCAAACAGATTAATTTCAGAGACTTGCAGATCTGAAACAATATGGATTGATCAACAGGGCGGCAGTTTGAGTCCCTGCTCCCTTTGCATGGGGTCTACCATGTCCCCCGTAAATGCTCCTCTGTGACCCACCATCACCCTTTGCAGTGGGTATTTTGAAAGGTGTGAGTGATAGCAACTACAACAGGCAGCTTTTCAGCCTGCACTTCAATCTCTAGCTTGCAGGGCCCTGCAAAGCAGTGTGAGGATCGCTTCTTCCCCCTAACGAGGACGTAGGAGCAGAGGCGAGAGATGTCCCTGGGGCACAGCCAGGAGGGAGAATCTGTGTTCCCGTCTCTTCTGCCCTGCACTGTTACCCCTGGGACTAGGAATGGTGCAGCAAGGTTAAAGCAGCTTACGTTGCACCGAAAATATACTGAGCAAAGAATAATTCAGTCTAGCAAACAATCTCATGCTCCACACAGAAATATTTGGGCTGTTTCTGCTGTTGGTTACAGCTGTGCCACACCATGGCTTCCCAGTGAAGTCACTGAGCCCAGCTGGGTGTAACTGAGGGTGGTGTTCATATTGTCTGGGCTAAATGTCAGCAAGCAACAGCAGCAATCGAATGAGAAGGATTTCTAAGTATTTCCTTTCTCCCGGTCCTCATTCTTGGACAGTTGAGGCAAAAAGACAAGAGCAAAGTTATTTTAGATGGAAAGTACCTAAATGTTTTGTTCTTTGTGCATAGAAACGAACAGAAGTGAGCTCTGGGTCTTGTAAACATCAACACCCAGTTTTCTGTGTACATAACCCAGCTGATAGGAAAGCTTGATGAGTTTTAACTCCGCCTTGAGTTTAGGGGATAAACAGGATCCATTGCTCAGCCCACAGGGTTTCTAGCTATGCTCCTGAATATGTCCAGGCAGGTTTTGGGCATTACCTGTGCCTGGCTGACCCACAGCTCTGCTGGGGGTGGACTCCATTGCCTCACCAGACCTCATGGGCACTCCTTGGCCACTTCGGTGCAAAGTTGGCTCTCTCAGTTGAGGACAGATATCTGCCTCCTCTGGTGACCACCAGCCTACCACCATCTGTTGAGTTACTGTTTGCTTCCACCTTGCCAACAGATGTGATTCTGCCCTCCTCCACATTGCGCAAAATCAGTTGGGTTAACTCAGAGCCATTGCTGAAACTGTTTAATCCAAGTGAGTGGTCACAGTACTCTGGCAGATGGACAGTAACGTGCACCTGGAAGTGTCAACTGCTCCTCTCTGAAGGGACTGTCTGTCTGTTTAATCTGGTGGAAACGGAGTGCCCTGAGCTGGCTGGTCTTGCACTGGAACAGCTTAGGGAGTACCCCCATGCCCCACATAAACTCTGGCAGCACTAATACTGAGCCAGGGAGCGAAGACAGGCAAATGGACAGTAAATGTCCATGGCTGCTCCTGCTAGACCCAATGGGGATGGCTGCTCTTGGACTTGAGAGGGGACCTGCATGCAGGTTAGCCACTTCTCCTACTTAACTCCTTAATCAGCTTGCAGTTAATGAGCAAATGTCATTCAAACCCAGGTTTTGAATCTGATCATTCATGATAGCTCATAAACCTGAACTCTCACCCATGGAGTAGAAGGGCTTAGTGCACTCCTCGTATCCATTGTGTCAGGCTTCCTGCAGGTGCAGGTGGGCTCTGCTACCAAACAACTTGTGTTGGGTGTCCAAGGTTTCTCAGCTACTACATCCACTAGTGACTAGCATAGGTGATATAAGAATTTTGAGAAAAGTCCGTAGTCCTAAGCCTTCCCAAAGACTGTGACCCTGAATTTGGTCCAGATGTGAAATCACAGACCTTTCTTTCCTGTGATACAAGTTTGACAAGGTCACGTGTAAAGCACTGACTCTCCAGTAGTGGTGTAGAGAGCCCTGACCTGTGCTCTGGGGGGACCTGCTGTCAGATGAAGTAGGTAAGAGCAGGCCTCCAAGCAGTTAAAGGTTGGCGTATTTACATTGAATATTTTGCTAATGTTGGTTTTCAAAGAAACCAGTTGTAAAACTTGCTGCAGGGCTGCTTCTGCAACTGTGCACCAGACAGCGACTGAAGCCTTGTGTCCAGGACAGGGGTTCATGAACTGCTGTCTAGGAAACTCTTCTGCACCAGGCAAAACCTTGGTTTTCTGCGCTTACTGTCCTGTTTTATTATGAAACACATTCTGAAATATTGTTCCTAACTAGACATGATTTAAACTAGATTCCGTCTTGCTATTCTTTTCATGGTGCTCAGTTAAGACTTGATTTCTCAATTCTTGACTGCAAATTTGATACGGGGACCAATATATCCACATCAGTAGGGAAGGGGAGATTTCTATTTTGGTCTTAACCTGTCCTACCAGTAAGCATAGACACAGTTACGTTTTTCAAAAAGTATGTGAAACTGCACTTAGTTTATGTTCCTTTTACATAGGATTGAACTCTTCTGGTGTACATCTATTTATAAACTCTAAGTATATCAGCAGTGGGAAAGGAAAAGGACAACTTGTACTGTCTTCAGTGGACTGGCACGATTATAGGCATACAACTTGCACATGTAGAGAAAACTGCAAAACTACAATTTCCCAGGCTGCAAGATGATGTTGGTGAGATTTCTTCATCTTGCAGTTGTCATATCTGTTGGGAGTCTGGCTGTGACGCACCTACAGCAAAGCCAGGCTCCGTGCAGGACAACACTGTCCACAGTACATGCATTACTTTGAGCTCTTCTGCAGGTCTCTCCTGCTCCCTTCTGGTGAAGTCTTGAAATCCGAACCAGAGAAGGTTTTCTCCACATCAGGAGATAATGGAGAATACTGGTATCAGGATTGCTTTAGAAGCTCTATGGTCAACACAATCCTTGATGCATGGGGATATAGGAAATGGAGGGTGGGGGTGAGTGTGCTCCATCAGCAAGTAAGTGGAACCATTCATGGGTTCCATTTCTCTTTCCTTTTCAGGGGGGAACCCATAAAGCTTCATGGTAGCCAGTATCTTCTAGGGACTTTTGAGGTCCTCAGAGGATACATGCTAAAGGATCACAGTTATTGCAGTGCTGTAACACCTTATTAATTTCTTCTTCTCCCCTGCTTGGGGCTTGCTTTTCATGACACTTCCTTTGCCTCGTTACTCTATTCCTAATGTTTAAACTCAGGGACTTCTCCACTAACCCAACAGCCCAGACCTTGCAGTAAAGGCACAGAACCGTCCTATTTTTCAACAGCGTAGCTGAATTTGGTGTACAGACAGGTTATGGCTCACAAGAATCAAGGACTTTTGAAGCAACAAAGTATTGCCCATGGCACCTCAGTACCTGGCTGCTTGTCTGCAAGTCAGTGTGCTTATTCTGGACCAAAATTAAATATATTGTTGAATTACATGAAAGAGCATTTAAAACCAGGAATGAATTGTGTTTGCAGGTGAAGCTCTTACCTTAACCTGTTTTTCAACTATTCAGAGTAGCTGAATAGTATGTAAGAGGCCAGTGGGGACCTGTGTAGGATTATTATCCCCTTTGATGGATAGGGAACTTGGACACAGAGACACAACACCAAGCTCATATAGGGTCCTATAAGGAGCTAAGGCCACATAGGGAGCTTCAGATCCTCTCTGGAGTCATGACCTTGTGATGCAGGCACGGGAATCCTCTAATTGTTTGGGAAAAAGGTCTGTACCACATTCAGATTCAGAGTCTCTCCCTTGTGCGGCCAATGCCACTGTCCCCACTGGTGGCTGGACCTGGAAGGGTGGCTGGTCGAGCAAGCTGTAGGTGCTGCCATGGGTGCACACTGCCATGCTGCTCTGCTCTGGGGATACACTGAGCTAATCCTACACACCTGGCTCCGGCTGCAGTTCCCAGGGTGAAAAAAGTCAGCTTTATTTGTAATGAAAGTTCTCACCTGCACAACTGACAACCCTAAACAAAGGGCAGTCAAAAAGAAGCCCAATGTTTATTACCTAATATTTTTTTTAAAACCCCATCATGTTTAACCTAAATATACAGCTTTTAGGGGGTGTGACTCATGTCTTTAATCATTGAGATTTGACAACAGCAGGTAAATTAGCAGGTTGCAATACAGGAAACCTTTCCTAGAGTGTCACTTTGCTGAACCTGTTGCAGGGTTGGGACCTGAGATAGGTGTATTTTGCAAGAACCTACCTATGCTATGGACCAGCAATAGTTAGATACGTTCACATCCAGTGGGGCTGTGCTGGCAAATGTTCCTATGTACAAAGCAAGATGGTAAAAAAGCCTTTTGTTTGGATGGGTTATATCATTCAGGCTAAACTGTCCCAGCAGTAGGGCTTTTTTGTAAGCTGTCTGCACTTGTTTCTTCATGCTGATGTAGTTACATCAAAAAAATTTTTAGTATAGACTAGTCTTATCTTCCTACAGACACTCACGTCTCCAGGCATCCATGGCATTGAATATAAATGGGTTATTCATCATCATTGACCATCTACAGTTAAACTTTGCTGGGAATTAAAATACCAACCTATTGGTTTTCTACCATCTTCCTGGCTACTATATGGCTACTGCTCATCTTACACGACTCTGTTGTCTTTTCTGCTACTTACATATAACCTATATCAACATTTTAATTATTTTTATTATGTTCAAAGTGCTCTCCCTCCTCCTTATCTCATCTTTCTCTTCCTTCTCAGCCTCCTGCTAGCTTTCCTTCTCTCATCTAACCTCCCACAGACTACTACTGCTAAAAGTGTGGAAGCTGGATCATCACTAGGAAGATCTGCTGATTTATGATGTTGGTGTTACAGCCATTTGCACTTCTTTTCCATTGTCGCTTCTCTCTGTCTACCTATACCAAGCATGATGGTCTCAGGCTTGCCTTTCAGACCTTGTTTGCTTCCCCCCACCCCCTGCCTTTATTACCTAGTCCTCTGTCCCCCACTCACCTGTGTCCTATTAAACACTTACAAGCATTCTCAGTGTCCTCCAGCTGTGCTCATGCACTTATAAGGAGCCTGTGTCCAGCAGAGATCAATGGCAGGCCTTCAAAAGAGACTGTTAAGAAACAGAGCACAAAACCAGTTATTTTCTCTCCAAGGTCTAAATCTGTAATAAATACTGATGTAAAGAACCACTAGACTTGCAACTGCCAAGGGAAGGTACTGAAGGAGTTAATTCATAGGTACTAGTTAGTATACCTATAGATTTTCACACTGCAAGCTGACATCGAATTATATTTCTGCTTATATCCTTGCCTAGTTCTTCCTTTATTTGGTGTTCATCTTTACAGATTGTAAACTCTCTGAGGTAGAGAATTTACACTTTTGCATAACATCCAGCAATCTTGATGAGGTACCTATGACACAGGTATTTAATAATGATGTTGTTATGAAATAAAAATGAGTGTGCTGCTCATGACTCCAGAGCCTCTTTTAGACACAGCTCCATGGCAATTTCATGATGAAAACCTCCTTGGAAGCCAAAGAAACTGGAGTGTCTTGGGCTTGGTGTGTGACACCAAGAATCTGGAAAACCTTGGAGGCTCTATTGAGAGTAAGTTAAGAAGTAAACTATGTTTTTTCATTTCTGGGCTTAACGCTGTGCAGCTGGGATCTTGTGAGTCCCGGCTCTCTTAGCTCACATGGGATGCCTCAAGCCTTATGAATTCTGCCTAAAGTAGCACTGCAGTGTGGGTTGTCTTGCAGATAGATCCATGGGCTTCCATGGTCAGGACTGGAAGTTGTCAGTTTTAAGGTTTGTCTTTCCCTTGTACTGGAACTGCTAAGATTCGGACAACTCTAATTTTGAGTACTGTTCACCACTGACTTTGTTCGTTTTCTTCCTAGACTTCATATTTTCTCCCTTCAGCTAAGAAGCAACAGGTGGAGATATGGGAGGCTTGGTCTAACCCAGGGAGGTTGAGCAGCTGAGCTGCCAGGAGCACGCAGCCATTAGTGATCCCTTGCGGTTAATGAGCCCAGATCCTTGGGGCATCTGGAGTCTTGTTGAAGGTCTGGGCAGAGATGTCTTACTGCAGGGACTCATCGCACCCAGGCAGGGCTTGCAACAGACTGTCTTCTCCATGCATTGGAATATGCTGTCTTTTAGTCTTGAGAAAGAACAAGAAGGGGGTTAACATATGAGCCTTTTTCCATGTTGTTTAGATTCCAATGCGTCCTATCCAAAATTTTAATAGAAAGCTTTCTTCTCTATTCCTATGGGCCAGATACTCAGCTGGTGTAAACGCAAATGCCATTGCTGCTGTGTTCTTTGACGCAAGGTTAGGGCTTAGCTCATGGTGGTGTTGTGTCTGGGAATATTTTTATCCTTTAGAGATATTTACCCCCTCTCCCCCTCTGTCTCCTCAAGGATTCTTTCTTCTCGGCAAACATACTCTTCTGACTGGAACATATGGGAAAAGTATTTTCTTCCATTTCTTCACCACTCAAAAATGGTCAAATCAATTTGGCTAAAATTAAAACCTTTTGGGTTGAATCTTAGCCTAGAAAACTTCATCTCCCAAAGGAATCCTTAAAGAAAGTTGTGAGCAATTTCCGAAAAAGATGGAGTTGGCTTGGAAAACAAAGCTGGGGCAGAAATGAATTGGAAAAGCCCTTTGACTTTGGTAGCAGTCACACCCATGTCTTTCTAGTGTGCAAATCTCACTTTGATTGTCACAAAAGAAGTAATGATGGCTGTTGACTTCTGTGGTTCTGTACAGTCAGCGTGGTAATCAATTCCAGTGACCATTGCATGCCCTTCTCCACCTTGGTTTTCATCTGTGTAGGTCTCTGTGCTTCTGCTTTTGGCTGGAAATGTAAATGACTAAGTGTTTGGTACCAGACCTTGCGGACTTAAGAAGGTCAAATAGCTTGGACAAGCTTTCCAAGTTTTGGATTGTTTAACCCAACCCTTTGAGATTCACCCAAAGTTATATAAAAAGCTGGCACCTTTGTGGATGAAATAGTGAAGGGCACACTGGTGAAGGAGCAAGAGGATTAATTTCTTGCAGTAAAATTTAAGTGGTTTTGTCCTAATTAAGTGAATACCGTCCTGATAACTGTCCTTCCAACTCAGGAATAATTTTCTTCTTTAATTTTCTTGGATATTGAATTGATTCAGGGTAACTTCTACACTTGGACTTGTACCAGTTACAGTAGTGGGTGAATCACTGGTAATTTGATGAATTCAGTGTGGGAAAGAGCTAGCATGCGGTTGCAGCCAGGTGAAGAACATTATCTGATTTGGGGTGGATGGTTAGGACTTTTTGTCCAGAGTGATTAATCCAAGGAGAGAACCCATCCAAGGAATGAGAGTTGTTCACACCAGATGAACTTTCAAGCCCTGTAGCATATTTGACATCTGTGTTATACACATATTTCTAGCATGTTATATCGAGGAAATAGGACTGGCAACTTGCATGAAATGTCTGTTTTGCAATAGCATTAGTTTCTTAGTAGCACTGGTGTCTTTGTTCCATACACTAGCACACGTAGGACTGAAGTCTGATGAAGTCTGGTTTCTTATGTGCCTTCAAAGCCTCCACAGCAAACCCACAGTCATTATGATTAGAGCAGTTCCTTGTAGCGTATCCAGCAGGGACTTATGTAAAGAGCATTGCTTGGAGCTGAAACAACTACTTTATTTGACTGTCTTCACCATGAATAGAATTCCTATCAGAATATCTAAATGATAACTTCTGCTGTTTAAACATCAAACTTTACCTTTTGAAGATGTCCTTGCTCCTTTTAGCACTTGGACATTGTTATCTTATACTATGGCCCAGTTTTTGCCACCACATACTGTAGCAAATACCACAGTGTTAGGTATATCATTAGAAAACAAGAAAAAAAAAAAAAAAAGCTTTCTGGTAAATCCTAGTTGTTCCTCTAAATCCCATTGTTCCACAATACACATATCTTGAGGGTTGGTTTTACAGAGAATGAGAGACCTTCTGCAGGGTATATTTACCCTCTTAGCACTCGTGCCCTGCTTTGCACTCTGTATGTCACTCAGTATATTGATGAAAATGTCACTATCACAGGCACTGGATACTCTGATCCACCTCTTTGCTGATAAAGAACCATTATCCTCAGATTGTATATCAGTGTATTGAAAACGCAACCTCTCTAGATTAGCTAGGGGATATTTTAATTGTCTGTGGACTGGAAGAAAAAAGGATACAGACAGAACAGGACCAGGAGTCTGAAGTCCATCTCTCAGCTCTGAGAACTGGCCTGTTGGATGTCTTTGAGCTATCTGCTTGGCAATGTGTGCCTTGAGGCCATCCTCATATACTGTACAACCAGCCAGTGACCCATGCCTGAGGCATCATCCAGGGCATGCATGTTCTCATCCACCCAGGCACACACAGCAGCTTATTGTGCCCCCAGGCAAAGCCAGCTGGGCTTTCTACAGATAGCACAGGCAAGCAAGTGGGAGCCTGTGCTGCTCAAACCTGCTCTTTCAAACCAGGACAGGCATGACCTCTCTTTCTCAGCTTTTCCCCATCTGTCAACCAGGAGCTGTGATACTGACCTCCTTTATTGGGTATTTTGACATATACTGAAGGGCTTTTTTCCTTCTGTCAGGAATCCTAGCCATGCAGAAAGGTCTCTTTGGTTCTTTTGCTGGGCTGACAGCAAAGAAAATACTGTCAGGGAGCAAAAGGATGATCTCTGTCTATCCAAAAGCTTGCAGTCTTAGTAGGAGATAGACATTACGGATAGAGAGATGTTTTGGGGTGAACATGGGGTAGTTGTTGTAGACAAGGTGATACACCTCAGAAATGTGTGTCCAAACTCTTCCTGCCCTAGTGTCACCCAAAAACATTGCTGAATGGTGTATATGAAGGCTTACATGTTCATGCAAATTTAAAGATTTACTCTGCATTGAACTCGAAAAAGAGATTCTTCAGGTCATTGCTTCCTTACAGTATCTGTAGCCTTAGTGCTTCTTGGATCTTTATGCTTTCACTTACATTTGTTTTCATAATGCCCACTAATACTGAATTTCTGTTACAAACATTACAAAGAAAGCAGTGCTGCAAGAAGATTATTATTGGGCACAGCAGACTGATAAGGACAAAAACTCCTAACTTCAGGGTAAACATGCCACAGAACAACACAAAGGTGTCCCTGAGGACACAGACCTGAACAGAAGCTGGATGCCAACAGGATCAATGAAGGGCTGGTGCTTGTGTTGTAGCTGTCTCGTGTCCATGCTGGTGTTAAATAATCCTTGGTTGTGCTCATTCATATTAAGTTCATCTAGTTGTCTTGCATTTAAAACAATTTCCAAAATTCTGTCAAAGCATTCTAGCAGCTTTTTGTAATTGAACTAGTTCCTAAACTTTGTACTGGCTTCCTTAGTTCAGCTTTTCATTGGCTGACACTTCTAATTCTGGGGAAGGAAATGCAGAACCTGGGTTAACTTTTTATTTACAAAAAAAAGAAGAAAATGTTCTTGGTTCATTGTCATTTATGAGTAAGGTGGGAAAAAGGCAGGACATTTCCAGGAAGCTGGAGCTAAAGGTGAGGAAACTGCATCACCAAGGAGAGCTGTAGGTGACACAACTTCAATGTGAGTTAAACTGCAAGAGGTGGCCATGGTCCAGAATGGGACTAGTTTGAGCCAGGGTGTGAACTGCTGCTGGACCTGCTAGTGTTCAGGAAAAGAGGGAGCAGAATTAGGCTGTCAGTTGCCTGGAGTGAGTCAGAGTTGTCTCTTACATGTGAGTTGAGGAATGGTTCCTGCTAAGGGTCATGGAAAGTGAGTGTTGTCCTGAAATGTCCATTGAGCTGAATCTCGGTTGCTCTCAGACAAAACCCTGCCCGGATTCAGTCCATGAACTTGAGCACCCTGTGGAGATGGGAGGAGGCAGCTGTGTGTGCAGGGCTGTTGCTGGGTTTGCAGTACATGTGCAAAGATGGGGCAAAAGCAAACTACTGCCACCGTCCCCACCTTTGCTTAACGCAAAATGCCAGGAGCAAGTGATGGATTTGTTGTCTGCTTAAGTTGTCAGATGGGCACAGGAGGTGCAACAGGCTGGTTCCTCAGCTAAGTTTGCATGGTATCTGGATGGCATTATGCTTTCAGGGGAAATCCAAACTGAGCTTTCTGCAGGTGAGGACTTTTCTTTGTGCAGGAGTCCCAGATGTGCGAACGTGAGACCTGCTGCCTGGGTTTCCCTGCATGCCCCATTGAAGTTAGATGGATCCACCATGATTGAGGGATGAGCCATCTGCATGTAGGCTCAAAAGGATATTTAGTTCCATGTTTGGCTCAGCAGGTCTGAAAATAAGTATTTAATTTGGATTAAATTTCACAATGATATTTAGGTTCCTAAATAGGAATTCGGGCGCACTGATAAGAATTAGCACCTTGAAAAGTTTCAAGATCACACTGTGAATCTGTGATGCAACTGTGTCTTGAAAATAGGAGGTTTCTTCACCCCATTAGGCAGTTTGATAGGACCAACCATATTAAGAATTTAGATACATTGAGGGAAGGAGATAACACAGTGGAAGATTTCTCATGGCTCAAGCAAAAGCATCCAAGCGGTCTCTCTCTCTTCTTCCCACCCTCTCTTTACTTGATGTACCCAGATGGCCACATAGTAAGTGTGCTGTAAAAGACTGAGCCACAGCCTCCCTTTGCTGATCTCAGCAAGGTCTGGCTTGCTTGCTCTGTTTGCTCTGGATTTCCTCAGGCACAGCCAGTGTGCACAGCTCTGCTTCTGACCACTGCTGTGATCTGAAGTTGTGGGTTGTTTCACTTGCTGAGCCACCTCCAAATCCAAAACTTCAAACAGTGCTCTGGCTGGAAATGTCATCCTTCGAACGTGGGTTGTGCTAGTTGAGAGCACATATAGAACAAGGAGGCTATTGCCAAGCACGATGCAGTCTCAAGGAATATACTGAATTTGGTTAGATAAATGGATGATGTAACTGGACCTCACCAGTTAACACCAGTTGAGGACTTGGGTCTCTGTGCTTCAAGGAGAATGCAGTCAGCTTAGAATGTGGAGCCTTCCCTTGGCAATTTAGTGTTTTCCTGGCTTTTTACAGGTTTCCCTCCAACACTGGATACTTTTTGTAACACCCTGTGGGGTAAACAGCTTTACACTGCAACATGACTTTCCTGTCCCCAGGTTTTACTAGAGGGAGTGGTTCTCCTCAGTCACCCCGGTGTAGCAAAGTAGCCTGTATTGTTCACAGAGGTGCAAAACCAGGAGGGATGAGCGAATCGGCACCCATCCCCTGGCCCATGAGCTAGGGACATTGCCCCCTCAGCAGCACCCCCCCAATATCTGCATCCCCATCCTCCACAGGAGCCACCATAAGGGTGTGGAAAGGCACAAGGGAAAGCAGAAGGGGTGCATTAGAAGCAGTATTTTAGGGGAAGAAGGGACACTGAAAGCTGTCCCCCCGCCAATATTCCTCAAGCGATGTCAGTGTTGGAACTTATAGTTAAGTGAGGGCCAGCAGTGAATGATTTGCCAGCTGGGGATAGAGCAGTGCCCAGCAATGGCCAGGCTGTACTCCTCTGTTTGTTTAGGTTGCGGGGGCTGTTTAGATCGACAGAGGTTGTCTCCTACTCTACATTTGTGCCGTGCCTGCTGCAGGGCTTAGTATTGGGTGGTTATTTTGGAGAGACCATTCAGTGGACAGAAATTAGGTATCAGGACTTCCTGAGTGGGAGTCCACACACAGAGGCATAAAACAGCAAGTAAGCTTGTAAGATTGACTTCAGTAAACAGGTCAGTACAGTGCCAACAGATCCTCACAGGCAATGTTATGGGTTGTTCCTTATGGGGAACACGGGGAAAAAAGGCACTTTTCTACCCTACACTAACACAAAATTTATGTTGAGTACGAAGCCATCCTCCTCTTGCCCCTCTGCTCAACTTTTAAATAAATTGACTGATGTATTCATGTGAACTTAGAAAGCATAAGGGCTTTTGTACTGCATGTGGCTGGTTGAGTCAATAGAACGTCTCTCCTCTTTGAAGGTGTGTGGGAACGAGATCAGTCTGTGCTGTGCAGGGTTTTTGGAGGTACCCAAGCTAGCCTGGAGCAGACGCGTACATCCATGTCTCTTAGAACAGCATCTTGCAGAGACACAAGCTCAGGTGCCTGGAGTGGCATGAGAAGCGCAGTTAATTATGTGGGGTTTAATTAAGGATGTCCTGTCTGTGTGACATGTCAATTAGGGATGTGTGGTGTTCCCATTCTAGGAAAGGCTTATTGCTCTAATGACAACAGTTCCTGCATAAAAACAAGTTTGGCATATACTGAGAGCTATATGCATTTATGACTGCTGAGAGAGATCTCCTGTGTGTTTGGGCTGCAGAGCTGGGCTAAGGCCTGGAGTTGTTTAGCTGAAATGAAGGGGAAGAAGGGGTATTTGCACTTTTGGCCCTAATTATTGCAACATTCTTTGCAAACGTCATAATAAATTTCAGTGAAAACTCTCACATTCAGAATGAGCAAATTGTCCATACTCAAATGACCTGCTGCTTCACTGGGCTTTTGGATCAGGCATTTGAGTCAAGGAAGGCTCCTGCTGTCTTTACAGGCTTTGTTTAAAGCTCGGATCCTCTGAAAGGAGCAAGCTTATGCTGCACCTTTGACTGCTGAACATGGTATTTACATCTGCTCACATCCACAGAAAGCTGCACGTGTCTGCACTTACTCAGCCAGAGAAAGACCTGAAAATCCCCATTCCATTCAAAGGACAGAGATTTGCCTTCCATTCCTCTGCCAGGAATTCTTAGTCAAATCCTATGGAAAATAGTCCTATCTGAGTAGTAAATCTCAGATGCTTCTGCATGTCTATTCTCTATTTCCATCTCATTGGCCTGAGTTCATTTTTAACCTTTGATTAGGGCAGCTATGTAGTGGAGGCAGGCTGGGTGGGATATGTATTTTTTTTTTTCTTCCTAGCTATGCTTTTTTTTAATGCCATCTAGCAAAAGAGCAGGGCAGATGGTGATAGAAAGATTGGCTTTGCTTAGCAGTGCAAATAAGTGGTCCCTCCTTCTTCCCCTCCCCTGAAAGGTTAGACTGGAACCAACTGACCTGGTTCTGCCTGAGCCAGCTCCGGAGGCATGATAACAGCCAAGGGTAAAAACAAATGAAATACCTGCATGGTTGTAGTTTGCAACAAAGCCCTACAACTGTTTGTGTCAAATCAAGACCAGCCCGTTCCTCATCTGACCGAAGGAATTTATTGTATTTTATGCAGTGCTTGCTCTTTGATCTCTGATCTTCAGGGTATAGGCTGAATTTCTGGCCCTCATTCACCTTTAGGTGGGCTCCTGAAATGGGACCTGAATTGAATCCAGTGCAATAACTAGACATGGGTAGCTCCCATGGAGTGATGCCTTTAAAATTCCTGCAGTTTGCATTTTGGGCCATGTGCTGGGTTCCCAGATCTGCCTTTAAAGTAACTCCTTGCTTCCTCCAGGTATGAAAAATTTAAATTATTCCCTACTAGAGCATAGTGGTCTTGGCCGAATGTGGGATCAGCCGATGTACAGAGGGGCAGCGCCGCTTGTCTGCACCGCAGCCAGGCTGCCCTGCCTGTTGCCTGTCTTAGCAGCTGATGTGTATGGGCTCTTCATAAACAACAATAAGCTTTCTGTAAGACCTACAGGAGTGAGGTACTTTCCCATTCTGTGACTGCAGCTGTATGGAGAAATAACTTTGCACTATAAGTCAGTCATTTTAACGTTGTGCGTTTTCCAAGGAAAGTCTGCACAGGGGATGGCTGCTCTCCTGTCCAAATGCTGCTCTCAGTGCTGATTCAGAGATGGCATTTCAGGGGCAGGATCTGGTCCCTAATCTCAAATTTGCATGTCATCATTTCAGTCAGATTTATGTCTCCAATACCCTAAAAGCCATTGATAAATAACTTGAACCCCAAACTACGTTTAGCCAGAAGACAAATGCCCTACAATCAACCCAGTGTTCACTCTAGTGACTTGATCCTTCCTGGGGAGAAATTTATGGCTTCCCCATGTAGGTCCTGGACCCTTCCTATCTTGCCCCAGGAAAGAAGTACCTGGGAGCAGTCTGCTGCCACCAGAGCCGTTTATGTTCCTGGGAGACTCCTTAGGAACAAGGGAGGGCAGGCAGCAGGGCACAGGCATGGTGAACTACACTGGATGCAATTTATATTAAACCTGGCTTTTGCCTCAGGTTTTGGCTCTGCACTACCTCTCGTAAGAGCTGTTGGAGGGGCACCTGATTTGGAGACAGGGTGCCAGACAGAGATTTCCAGTTGTAGGTGCAGGTTTTGACCTCTGCCGGGTGATAGCTCTGTGCACCCACCTAACCACAGGTGACCGCTTTCCTGGCAATGTATTTACCCTAAGCAACATTGCTACCTGCTGCAGAAGCTCTTGGGGTCTTCACCACTTCCCTCACGCCAGTGGGGATGTGACATACATAACCAGATCAGTGTCTCCTGCCTTCACTGTGCCAACTGTCCTTGCCTGGAGCAGCCATCCACCCCCTGGAGATGTCACTCAGACACTGCTAGGTGACAGGGCAGTGGCAAATGGCACATTTAGTGAAAAGCTGCAAAACCGCAGTAGCAGACCCAGCACGTCTTTCAGCAGTTACCATATAGAGTTTGGGAATAATGTGGCATTAAACTTCACACCAATTAAAGGTCAACAAAGCAATAGTGTATTCCAATTTGTTGGACGGCTCTAAGGCATGGACTTGCTATTGACAAATATTTGGTGCATTCAAGAAATATTTCACCGATGCCATCTGTGCATCGAACTGCACATCAGATGGTAGGGCAGAGTTTATAAGATGTTTTGGAGCATGCCAGCATCCCAGGCCTGGCAGCTGTGATTAGCACTGCTCTGGTGGCCTCCAAAGGCAGACAATAGGACAAAGCCCAGCAACACTTCTTTGGTGGTCTAAAAGATGTAAAATTGACAACACCAAGTGAGAACTGCTGATAACAAGTAGTTCATGCTGGTGCTGGGCAGTTCAAGTTGGAGCGTCTTGGTTTGCAGCGTGATGCTGAGCTGGGAAAAGAGGCAGCATGAAAATATGGAAATTCTGCCAGTCGGTAGCCACTGTGGAAGAAATGCCATTTACAAACAGAGCTTTATTTGCAAGGCATGATGCTGTCACCAGCAACTTCAGTGCAGCCACGACTATTAGGGTAGTAAAGTCTCCCTGTAGAGTGGACCATTCTTTATCTCAGCTGATGAGCTAAAAATAAAGCTTAGGAGTTATTACCCCACTAATTGTTTATAACAGCATTTCTATATATCTCCCTTAACCTCCTGCAGGGGAATGTATGTATTGATTAGTATGAACTTTCAGCTGTCCTTCTGAACACAAATTAAAGTCAGGACCTTTGACATGATGAAGGTGAGTGTAACAATATCATCCTTTTCTTGCACCTGCATTTCCCCATTGGGCTCCATTTATCTCCTCTCATGATAATGCAGTGTCTGGGAGAGGGTCGGCCAGACGTGTTCATTCTTTACATAACTTGCTGGTCTCCGGCTCTTATTTGCTTGGATGTGTCAATATGACTTCCAGATGTTGCGACAGACCAAGTAAACTGCGTTTCTTAGCCAGCTCATTCTGTAGGCAGACAAGACAAGATGGAGAGGGTTTTTGCAATAGGATTTTTCTAGTGCTGACAGAGGAATCCTGTGGGCTTTAAAAATGCGTAGAAATCTCATTCCTAGTAATTTTTCTGAACCAGCTGGAGGTTGGTTGGTAAAGAAAATATGCACAGAGGCTCTTCTTTTAGTTGACTCATTTCTGCTGCTTTGAGTACAGGTATAGTTTCCTTGGCAGATGATATAAGCTTTGCATATGGCACTTTTGAAAAGGAGCCTCTTTTGCTAGCCAGGCATGTACAGGAAATACATAGCTTTCTGGGGTTTATTAAAACCACTGGTTTTAATAACTTTTCTAGTGTGACTGATGGGAAGGAAAATCTCTATAGTCACACAGCGGAGGATTCCAAACTGTCTGCGTTCGGGGAAATAGGAGATTTATGTAGTAGTTAACATGGAGCTGTTTCAGCAACCATTGTGAAAAACAGTGATGAACTGCAGTCAAGATTCAGAAGCCATCAAGCCAGTCTGCCCTAGTACTCAAGGGATGGCCATCAAATAATGTAAAAAGCAGTGAAAGTCAGGAGAAAAGTCTTCTGAAGCAGAAGTTCACAGCTGGGGGAGAAAAGATTCCCCAGACTCCTGCATGGCTATGGGGACAGGGATGCTGCAGAAGGCCATTAGAGCTTGGGTCTTATCCTTAGAGGAACTGGGGTATTATGGTGACACAGAGCTTTCATATTCAATTTCATGTGGCCTAAGACTAAAGGTAAATCTGTGGGGTAATCTCAAGGAGATGAATACATTTCCATATATAGATAAGTGGCCAGTTCGTCCTCTGATGTAAATGAACATAGATCCATTATCTCAATGGTAATGGATATATTCCAATGTAGTGACCTGGCACATAAGATTTAGAAATGTACAAAGTCTGCTTTTCAACTCTAGAAAGGCACCCATGTAACTCAACTGGCCTTATTTGGCTCTGCTGGCATTAACCCCATTAAGTACTTCGCATTTCACCTGTAAACAGCTTTTGGTCCTCCTTCAGTTCCTTTTCCATACATGGATTTTTTTCATGTACACTTTACATCATTAAAATGATGCAAACAACAATCAGAAGAAACATGGAAACCGGGGACTGAGTAAAGCCTAAATGCTGCAACAATTTTACTTACACCCATCTCTTTGGAGGAGACTAATCTGCACCAAAAAAAGTAAAATTGTCAAAAGAACATCATATAAATATTTGAGCTCACAGAAAAAGAGAATGTGTGGTTTTAATATTGGAAGAGCTATAAGACATACACACCAGATTCTCAGCTGGAGTAACTGAGCACAGATACACTGATTTACACCAGCTGAAGATCTGTCCAGATGTTCAGAGAAAGGTGGATGGAGAAATCTTCCAGTTACATGTAATTTAGATTGACAGTTACTTCCCAGGCTCAATAGTTCTTCAGAGATGCAGAAGTATCTTCTAAGCCATCCAGATACAAATGTCAGATCCATGGATCCCAGGAAGTAGAAAGGATTGTAGACCCATTCTGCAATGACGTGGGTGAAGGCCACATAAACGCTGTAAGCCTACTGAGATACCTACATCCAACTCTGAAAACAGGATCTCAGAAGGATCCATGGGCAGGTGTGAGTCAGGCACAGAGGGTTTTCTGAAGACATGCATTTTTGTTGTGCCATGGTAAATGCTGGAAGGTAATATGCAGTGGGGAAGGGAGGCAGAGCAAGGTCAGACTGGACACTGACTTGTGTAACTGGGCAGAGGGAAGGGAAGGGAAGGATAGGGCAGAACCATCACCACAGGAAAAAAGAGAGATAAAAACATGCTACGCTTGGGCATATCCTCTGAGGAGCCTCCTCAGCCTTGCTGAATGGGAAATCGCCTGCAACCCTGGGAAATACAAAGGGCAAATGGAAAGAGTTAGCACATACCATTGCTGCTCTGTGGAAATGTTTACTTAGAAAAGCTTGAGATTGTGCTAAGATACTAAGGTGACAGGAGTGTGAGATCAGATGGAGGATGAAGCCTTGACCCTCACAACTTCAGGAATTTCGATGTCCCATTGTTAGCTATAGCTGAACGAGGACAGCACATGTCCCTTTCTGGAAGGCATCCTGCAGAAGTACCACCACATCTGCTTGCCCCACTTTTACCCAGGTCACTTGCATTGTAGTGGGTATGGTGCTTTTCTCTGGACAGTCCCCTGCTTTAGGAAATGTCACTTGTGGTGCCTTTCCTCTTTAATGAGACAAGATTTGCAACAGCAGGTGCCTCACTGCTTAAGCTCTCACTTGTCTGATGTCTTCTGTGTATTTCAGGGTAAATAACGCATTCTGGGACCTGTGTGAAGCAAGAGGGCTTTCCCTGCTTGTAGAGAACAGGGAGAGGGATGTCACAGTCTGTAATGTATCTTGGATGCCTGAGAAGATTTTGAGAGTCCCAAAAGCCCTGGCAGAGTGAAAACATGCAGTATCTTTGAGCTGAGGGCATACAGATTCTTGCAAGCTTTGACTTGCCAGTTCAGCTGCTTCTGGGGCAAAATTTGTGCTGCCCAGTACCACATCTGGTGGGAGAAAGCACCGAATGAATACAACAAAAGTCTTCACATTCTTGCCCAATTTAGCTGGTATTTCCAGGGACAATAGTTGTCCTCAACAGTTTCCAAAGGCTTCTGCACGTGATGAATCATAAGGTTATGCTTAGAGATGGCGTAGCTGATTTTATGTGGTGCACCCAATAACCACATGCCTGCTGGAGGACTTCTCCTTGGCTTGTAGGCTTCACCTCTTGACCTCGTTTTCAAGCAGGAGTTAAACTATAACCAAATTGCTTTGCAGGTTGGTACAAACGGAGCCTGAGGCGCTCTCTGCATTTTCCTCAATTAAAACAGAGAGTAGAAGCACTTTGGAGAGTGGACCAAATCTCAGAGAGATGTGGAGTGGCCAGAAAAGCAGCTCTGCTGGCTGGACCTATATGCTCTGGCTATGGATCTCATGGATTAGAGATAAGGAATACAGGTTATTTCTGACTGTACTCCATAGGAACTGAGGTGTCCCTCCAGAACTTTTCATGTTGGGTAGCTTTTACCTCAAAAGCGGTCGGGAACTAGTTTTTGCTTCCACATTTCCAGAGCATCGATCCCAGTGAGGACACTGCCTGTGATGGAGGACTCCTAGGTTCTAGCACAATATATAGACTAAAAACATGAATATTTGCATTAAGATGCTGTGTATAGGGCCTGACAGAACAGTTGAGGAAGAGGAGGAAAGAAAAGCACAGAGAGAGAGAAAGAGTGACTTCCAGGTGCACTGTGTAGCCCTGGGTTCCCTACGTTACTCTCCCACAAATCCAGTCAATCTCCAGTTTTTGTTGTCTGTTTGCAAGACAGACTTAATTACAAAAAAGAAACAAACAAAAGGCTTTCTTCCACACTGACTTGCTATGATGTTTTTTTCTCAGGTGGAAATACGCTGTGGTAATGTGACAATACAGGTTTACACGGCCCAAAGTACATTTCTTCCTCTTGTAATGTTTTTTCCATGGGTACAACCGCAGAGCTTTTGAAAATACTTTGTTAATACGTGGCACTGTGAGATATACTTTGGTTTTCACTCTTTAATTACACCTCTTCATGGAACGAGCTAAGCCCATTAGTAACTGCCTCTCCCTCCTCTGCACACCTCTTGAAACAAATTGTTCAAATGATGTAGCAAAACATTGCACGTTCCTCTGAATGTTGAAGACGTGGTCGAGAGGGGTCACATTGGTTCCGCTGATATTGCGTGGCTGGAGGGAAGTTTTTTCAGGTCTTGGTTCATTTCAGCAAGCACGTTGATCTTGGCAAGCCTTTGTCTTTGTGGTGGAGAGAGGCAGAGCGTGTGAAAACAACATTAGCATTTGCAGAATAGCTTTGCTGCTTGCGAGCACCTGCGACTATAATGCACGTGCAACAGGTTCCCCTTCCTGGGCTTCCCAGTTGGATCGTAACTCCAGCACCTCCACTGCTCTGGGTGGCGGAGGGTCCACCATGGGCTACGGACCTTCCACTACACGTGGAGACCAAGTGACTGCAGTCAGACAGGGAGGCCTGGGTGTGAGAGGCACCAAAACCTGCAATTCCCTTTCTTTTTTTTTTTTTCTGAAACCCCAAGTCTGAGAATATTGTGACAGTAGAAAAAATCACATGGACAAATAACTTCATTTGTTATGGGAGAGATGGTAGAAAATTCAAGCAGCGTATGAAGAATTGGTGGGGAGCGATTCTGCTCTGCTCAGAAATAACATCTGCATTTGTGCTCCTTATTGAAATAACATTTCTTGCTGGAATGCTGGCAGCTCAGCTCAGGCCCCAGCTCTTCCTTTTCTTCTGCGTTACTGTCTGCTGTGATGTTACCATGCAAAAGCCTGCCCAGCTGTTGGTAACAGTGAAAATGTCCTGCAGGATTTTGGAAAACATCTGTGCTTTTCTTCACTCAAGCTTCTAAAATGGTTGTGCAGCACTGGCACTGAGTGTTACACAGATGCTGTTCTGCAGCCAACCTGGATCAGTGGTTAACATATAGACAGAGACTGTTTTGGGAGACACACGTATTTAAAGCGCTGTATGCAGACATTCACCCTGCTGGTGTGCAGTCACCTCTAGGGGTCTGGGATTGCAGCCGTTAAATGCTGCACAGCAATGTTAGGTAACATGTAGAAGAGGAGGAGAAGTAAACAGAGTCCTGCTGAAGTCTGTATGAGCACATAGTAAATAACTGCTGTCACCTAGATCCTGCTCTGCGATTCTTGCTGAATCTCACTTTGAATTTATTGGTGGGTCCTTCCTCTTGGAAGCATTCCCTAATCCCTCTTTCGGCTGGAGCAGGGTTGTTCATCTCTGTCTGACTGTTTGTTCTCCTTTAGACTCTCAGGAGAAAAGGCACTTTATTACTCAGCCCCTCAGACCATCCCTTTTCTTCCTTTGGGTATTTTCAAGGGCTTGGGTTTTCCTGCATTTGCAATGCATTTCCATGCATTGACAGCATACTTAGTCCAAATATTCTACTAACTTTTCAGGATTCTGCACTTACTCAGGGGTGAAGTTCCAAAACACTGGGGGTGCCCATTGGCCTAGGTACTTGCCCATCTTATCCCACACACCCTGCCACTCATAACTATTCAGCCTTGGGGCAGATCTCTCTAGCTAGCTAGAGAGATCCTTGCATTTCCCACCACCCCACATTTCCAATAGATCAGTTTTGGCCTGTGTGTGCTCCCTTCCTTCCTGACATTTGCATCTGGGCAAAGAACCTGTTTGATCCAATGTGCCAGATGCAACTGATGGGAGAGCCGAAATCTCAGCGGCGTGTGCGATAACAGGGGAGAGGGGGCAGGCGCAGAGCCTCGCTGGCATATGGCTCTCTGTCCCCTTTTACCTTTGTAGTCACTCCAAGCTACAAGCTGAACTTGCATTTGGGAGCAGAGGCAGATCTGGGCCAAACTTTTCTAGCCTAAAATACCCTGACTGTTTAGGGCAGGTAAAAGAACAACACTATCAGTAGCTTGCTCTTAGGCAGGAGGCACAGTATGTCTTGTTGCACTTGTTTGGAAGTGGAAATTATGTTCAGCTTTGGGAGTGCTCAGGAAAGTTTGCAATAGTTAATGTGATTTTAGTGAACTGGAAATCTGCTGACTTTCCTGATTAATTGGGGGTAGGGGGGTTGATTCAGGAGTTAGAGGCACTGATTCATGTGGGCTCCTTCTGTCACTTGATACTGGTTCTATACATTTGTACGACAGTTTTTCCCCATGTAGATTTTTCCCAAAGAAACACTGAAATTGGTGAATATGTCTGACTTGGTGTATCAGAAGTGAAGTGAAGGTTCTTGGTTCCTCTGTCTCTCAGTTTTTCCATCTGTAAAATGGTTGCAAAGGTGCTTGGAAAATACTTGATAATACACTGATAAAATGAATCATGCGTAATACCTACGTGTTATGGTTTGCAATGCATATTGACCCATAAAGAGCTGTCAACCTCCCACCTGGTGGACAGGGGCAGGCTGGGCAGGTCATCTCTGTGTCCCCTGGGAGATGTTTTGCTGCACAGTTCCTGATGTATGTGGAGGTGGGGGCCAGCAGGAGGGCAGCAGCAGCTCCCTCTGCCTTCCTCAGGACAAGGCATCACAGGTACACCTTCTCTCTGGTAGTGTTGGTCAATCTCTGCCTTCCTCAGGACAAGGCATCACATCACCTTCTCTCTGGTAGTGTTGGTCAGTTCTCTGCTGCACTGTAAGCTCAGAGACTTCTAGATCCCTTTTAGAGGTTTGTAGTGATTTTCAGAATAATTTCTGCGGTCCTCCCTGCCCAAGAAATGATTGGCATTATTCTGTTAGCATTTGCAGCTGCCATCCATTCCACCTTTGCTTGTTGAAGGTCCTATTCAGATCAAAAAGGCTGTTTTCTTGACTTGTGTGTAATGAACTCTTGTTAACATCTCTCTCAAAAAGCAAAGGTGCACCTCCTCTTTGTTCTGATTTTGCTGGCGTGATGCTCTTTCTGTGGTAATGGTCACTAGCTAATGATCAAGAGTGGTTTGGGGTTAACAATACTCAAGGTTTTTGCCTCACTTTTCAATTACATCTCATCAATTTTGACAAGTCCAACAATTTATTTATTTGGGTTTTATGGTTATCTTTGCTAGGGAAGTAGCTGAGGTCCTCAGCTGCAGACACAAGAGTGATCCAAATTTTGGCTGATGTAGAAAGGCAAATAAAGTAATGAAATCCTACACTCAATAGCTTTGGCTGTCTTCTCATAGAAAAATTATCCATTATTTTGAGATCAATACAAAGTTTTATTTTATAACTAGGGAAAACCCAATCTAAACTCTGCTGAAGCTCAGTGCAAGTCTAGGGGGGAGCTGGGAGCTCTCAACCAACAGAGATTTGGGGAATCTGGTTTGCTGTCTTTGGGTTTGGCTTGTTGTAAAGGTAGGTTTTTTCCCCCAAGTATCCTCGGCACCTCAGTGGGAGCTGAAACTGTTCTGCACCTCTGAAAATGAGGGGAAATTGCTACTTGGCCTTCAGCACTCAGTATGTGGCTGGAATGTAGGTATATGCCCAATCTCAAAATTAATTCTACCACAACTGTATGGACATGACTTTTTACTCTGTTGAATGTGTTGCTGAATGCCTTTTTGTTGGAGATTGTTGACTGTAAGTCTCAAGGTATGATAATACAGGGGTTGAGAAGAGCTAACTTCTCAGGTTTTGAGCTTCCAATTTTCCAGCTTAAAGTGGAGAAGGCGAGGCAGACCTGAAAGATGTCTCCAACAGTGTTTTTTGAGAAGCTGTGCATGGCTGATGGGCCAGGGGGAATATGGGTACTGCTTTCTGTCTGGGAGCATCCTCTCCCAGTGGGTGTGTGAAAGTAAACACGGATGGCTACAGGAGAGCGCCATTCTCGCATTCAGAGTGGTATAGCCGTCATGGCTCATTGCTGGGCACTCTTGGCCTCATTTTAATGTTTCTTGAGCTGAATGTTTCACACCTAAATGGTATTTGTGGCGGATCATCTCCAGCCTTGACCTATTCCCGCAGGTGGGAGTTGGGAGGGGCATTGTGGGCTCAGCCTGCCGCTCTAAAAACTTGGGGCACGTCCTGGGAGGTGAAATTTTTGTCTTCTCTTAGAGCAAGCTTTCTTATATTTATATTTCCTCATATATTTCCTGTCTTATATTTACAATTCCCTATACTGGGCTTGCTTTCCTTCTTGTGTTACGCTCTCTTTCTTTATATTGTATTATTCAACCATCCACATCAGGCCCTGCTTTTGCCTAAAGCCTTCCTGGATGTAAACCAACACAACAGCACTAGGCTAGCCGTTATTTAAGTTATACATTAATTCAAAGCTATAGTAGGACTCCATTACTTGCCTGTAACAGTTTACTTATAAATAGTAAAATATTTAGTGGTTTTGATTTTGTTACTCCAAAGAAGCTCCAATGTCTTAAAGCCAGACTGTACTAACAGTTCATGACTGGGAACCAAAAGGAGTTAAAAAACAACTACAAGGAACTGATTTCTCCTCATCCCTGAGGATTTGGACCCATCTTAGATGCTATTTTAACTTCAGTGAAGAGTTTAAGTGACAAATTCTGCTTTCTTCAGAGTTGTTTGTCCTGATTTCAGGTCAACTAAGCAAACACCCAGGCCAAACACCAAATAGGAAAGCCTGCCGACTTATTTGGGGGTCAGCCTCATGGTTTTGTGAAAAAGAATAAGCCTTTTTACTGTTTTCCACAAAAAAAAAAAGCATAATGCCACCACTGGGAGTTTGCCGCACCTTGAGCCCCCTTGTAAAACTGCCGTTTACCTTAGCGAGTCACGGCTCCCAAGTAGTAAAACTGTCATATTGTTCCTGTTTCCCAGTTCCTTATTTATAACATAAACATACATCCTTTTGGGAACCTGACCTTTTTCAGTGTTTGTGTTTGATTATAATTGAACTATTTGCATAGGAGACCAATTTTCATTCTCTGCTCTTGTGGCGAGTACACCACGTTTTCTATTAAAGGAGTTGGTTTTTTGATTACTAAGGAAACGAAAAAGGTTTACAGACAATAATGTCATAAAACATGCAAAGTTATTAAATGTACGGCCTATTCTTTCATTTTATGGGCAGACCAGAATGTTAGAGGAGTCCTTCTCCAGTCTCCCAATCCCTGCCTTGTTATTTACCAAAGCCATCAAAGTTCCCAGGCTCAAAGTTCTGCTTTGCCTCTTGATGCTGCCATGTGAAGGGTTTCAATGTCTATTCCCTCCGGCTCCAGCCTTGCAAACTTAAGAGGGGTTCAGGAATTAAACCCTGGGCTTTCTGCATCAGCTTGGTCAATTGTAGCAAAACACTGGTGGGAGATGTAGGTTTGTTCTGCTGGTGTGGCACAAACAGGTGAAGAAATCCTGGGAAGGCTGGGCTTGAGTCAGCTGTGATGCATGGGCTCTTCTAGGTCCTGTGCCAGCTCAGGTGATGATCTGTATCAGCTGGGTTGACAGAAGGGATAAGCTAAATACCAGAGGAAATCTGGCTGCAGAGCATCTGTGTCAGGGCTTGGAGCACTGGGTGGTTTAGCCTCTATGGGAGGTGCATAGGAAGAGATGGTGGTGGCCTGGGATGACCTCCCATGGTGCACAAAGGTAGCATCATGGAATAAATCAGGCTGGAAGGACCTCAGGAGGTCTCTGGTCCAACTCCCTGTTCTAATCAGGGCTCACTTTGATCTTAGGTCAGGTTGCTTGGGGCCTTGCAGGGTTTGTAAGGCTTGTAGATGGGCACAGAGCAGCTGGGTGGGCAGGTGGGTTTGCTGTGGGTAGCTTGAGGCACACAGCTCATCTGCTGACCCCATGCAACATGCTCCCTGCCTTGCAAGGCTGAGAGGCTCCTTGGTCACTGTGCACTGCTGCCTTGTGCTGGAAGTATGGGTGCTGGATGCCTACAACTTGTGTAGCCTGCATAGGCGGGCAGGGCACCACAGGACATCCACTCTGCCAGCCCACAAACTCCTAGGTTGTTTTCCTTCAATGAAATTTTTAATCTCTCTTTCTTGGCAAGTCGGAGCTCACCTGGGGCGTGAAGGGACTGCATGTCCCAGGGCAGACAGTACTGGCATGCAATGGGGGAGAAGTCTCAAAGGATGGGCTTTGTAGGACATCATGCTGGCCTTACCCAGGACACAGCCATCTCATCCACCATGCCACGTGGGGGGCTCGGGTGCCACTACCCACCTCATCCTGCTGCTCAGCCCTGTGGCGGGGTAGCCAGCACTGAGCCGCTCATGCATCTTGCCTTGTTAAAGCCTGTTTTGCAGGCTACAATGTCACATGCCACCGAGTGATCTGGGGACAGTGTCGCCCAGGCCAGATCTCAGAGGGTGTTGTGCTTTGATCTTTTCTTTTCTTCCCCCCAAATGCAAGAAACCACAAAGACTTCAACTCCCTCAGAAATTGCTGTGAGATGAAAATCCTGCTGAAGAACAATAGCTGTAACATGGTTAGAACATGCTTTTATTTTTGTTCCTACGTGTTTCGTGCAATGTTAGGCTGTGGTTATGCTTGTGGAGCAAATAGCTCATTCCCTACTGTTACCATGTGGCAGAAGCGCTCCAGAGATGTGAAAGGAGGCGGAGCCATTGCAGTTGTATGTTCCTCCCATGTGCCCTGAGCCAAAAACTCCTCCTGTTTCGGCTGTCCTGAGCCCATAAATGAGATGGTAATTGGGATAGCCTGGACCTGGCCTGCAGAACAGTTTCATCCAAACTTCTCAGGGTCTGTAGGGCTGCTGGTAGTTCAGGGTGGGATCCAGCCCTGTGCTGAGCACTGGTGCAGATTCTTAGGGTGGTGTAATAGCTCAGAGTAGTGTACATGTAACTGCATTGCAGAAGCAATAAGTTAAGTCTAACGGCATGCATACAGCTTATCTTTAAATGTGTTTCTTTTAAAACTCTTCTGAGTATGCCCGTGTCAGATGCTGGGGTGTCAGCCAGGCCTGCCCCAGAAAGTGAGTTTGCCACCCCTGAAAAACCCCACAGGAGGACACGGATCTGGTCCGTTGAGGATGACAAATCCAGCCGCTCCCCATGGAAGTTGTTCTGCTGGTTGATTGTCATCCTCACAGTTAAAAATTAAGCCAAGGAAGGCTGTGTGTGAGCTTATTACACAGAAGTTATTGCTTTATTTCTTCTATAAAATCTCTCACAACCTGGGGTACTGGTGTGTTGAGCATGTGGCAGGGGGATGGATGAGCCCCCCATCTGTTGCGTGGTCAGCCTGGCCTTGCTGGCCCGGGCACACTTGCATCAGCCTCTCTCTCCTCACTCCTTCCTGCGACCCAAACACCATCAAAGAGCACTCCACATCCATAAAACTTAAGTTAATTGTAATCACTTACTTCGTAAGGGAGTTTTATAACCTACCAAAGCAACACATGTAAAGAACGACGTCTGGGGCTGCTGGAGCACCCACTGGGGCCAGCACCAGAGCCCTGCGTTCAGGGGGCTCAGAGCTGACAAACCCCAGCTTTGCCCTGAGGGGCAACCCCAGCAATCCCAAAATCCTCTAGGTAAGCTGTGGCTCTACCTTTTGACTACGAGCAGAAGGACAATGTTAGCTACCTCTGAAAGCTTTTGCAGGAGGCGTTAGGATGGAGGGTGTCTTGGGGGCTGCCAGGGGAAGTGGGGGACAGGGACTGAGGGATGCTCCAGAGTCTGTTTGCTTGGCAATTGCCTAAGTTCCCTGGAAAATGGTGAAAGGCCATTTCAGGTGTCTCCCTGAGTGATGTGGGCAAGGCTGCACACGAAGCCTGTGGTGGCAGCTGAACACCACGTCCCAACCTCAGAGCATCCATCTTTGCAAAAACCAGCAGGCTCTGCCCCCCTCCCAGCCCTTCCTCCTGGATTTGAAACAAACATTTTCTTTTCTTAATTTGTGGCAGGGAGGGGGAGCTTCAAAAGGCCACATTGAGCTGAGACTTTCCAGCTCCCCTTCAAAACCAAATGTTTCTTTGCCCCCCAGCAGCGAGGAGCTGTACGAGGCACCGCCGGTCCTCACTCCTGATCTCGCAGCTCCACCTGCTGTTGCTGTGCACATCCCAAAGTGGGACTGCAGGGCACTGAGCGAGTGTGTTTTCCTCCCTGGAATAAGGATTAGGCTTAGATTTGCTTGGTTTTAGGGGGCTTAAGGAATTGTGAATAAAGATTCATATTTTTTTTGTACACCAGGAAAAAATGTTTCGGCTCCGATTCAGCTGGAAGGAAAAGCCCAACTCTTGCTCCCGCCCGACCAAGTTCCCTCGTGGCCCCACGGCAGCTTTTGATGCCGGCAGCAGTTTGGTGGCTCTGAGGAAGGCTGGAGGTAAGGAGGTCCAGGGCACCCTCAGAACCCTTAGATGGCTGGACGCTGCCCTGGGACTTTGCCTGGGACCCAGGGATGCAGTGGCTGGTTCATCCTGGGAGGGAAGCCCACCCTAACCCCTTTTCTCCATGCGTGGCCTCAAAAGGGGGCAGCTGCTGGCAGGGGCTGGTGTAGAGGCTGGAATCAGACCTCCTTCTCCCCCAAAGTGCAATCTTGTAGTCTTTAGTCAAATAAACAAATTCCGTGATTTTCAGGGTGATGGGAGTGATAATTTGGCTATAATGTGGGATTATTTTCCTCTGAGAAAAGGCCAAAAGTATTCGTAGCTATGAAGTGGAAAATGTTCATGGATTTTTTTTTTTTTTAAATTTAATATTCTCACAAGTCCTTCTCTCCCCAACTTTTCAGATTGCTTCCCTGCTAGATAGTGGGAGAATTTCAATAGTCTGTTTAATTCCCAATCTTTATTATTCAGAACTTGAAAAGGTAATGATGAAAAGGTTACAAATATACCTTTTAAAATTAACCCCCTCCATGCTCTGATCCAGATTTTGGAGTATTTTAACTTCTTAAAATGCAGAGGTGTGCTCCATGCACCTTTTCCACTGATGCTGAATAATGACCTCTATGCCAGTGCTAAAACACCTTTAAAGCTAGCCCTCTCTGTCTCTGTTTCCTATCACTAAAATGGGGCTAATATCTGAATTTTGTCAGGATAAAAAAAAAAAAATAAAGACGTGGAGCTGCTCAGGTACCACAGTAAGGGCACCTAGAGCATTCCCTTTGCAAGCAGCAAAAAACCAGTGCACTGAACAGGTATCACAAATTCCTTTGAACAACTAGTGGAAAATACTACGCCTTTCAGTCGAGAGTAACCTGGCCAGAGGATATTCATACCAGTCTGCAGCCTGCCACTCCCCTAGCTAATGTTTGCTGTTTTTCCCTGCACCTCAAAAGCTTGCCTGCCTCCCCAGCTGTGTTTTATCTCAGCTGCTCCAGATGTGGGTAACATCCGCACGCTGCTCCTCTGCTCTCTCTGCAGGCTGCCACTAGAGAGCACCCCCAGCAACTCTCCTCCGGCTGGAAGGTGGCAGCAATATAAAGGTCCTGGCTTCTGCCGAGAGGCCAAAGACAAAGAGTCCTAAAATCTTTCCAGCTCCTAAAACATCTGCCAGTTCTGCGAGAGGTTAAACTGAGCCCTAAACCTGCAGGAGCTTTGAAGGTTTAAAAAAAAACCCAAAAACTTGAGGAATGTGGGAGTTGTCTTTCAGGCAGTCAAGCATTAAGAAGCAGCACTGCACAGGAGCCTGCCGAGCGTTCGGGCTTGACTTCATCTACTCAGATGCTGAACGAATGCCAAAACTGTTTGGCCAGAGAGGCGGGGGGAGGAAAGGCTCTCACAGCCCTCCCCTGCACACAGATTTAATGACCAGGCTTTCCTTCATCCCATCCCTCAGATGCATCAGGGCAATTAGCTGGTTGGTTACTCATGTGGCCAAACAGTAGGGCTTGTCTCCTACTTGCTTGGAGTTACTCAACTCCAGGCTAACCCCCACTGCCAATGGAAGAAACCCATATAGTCTCTCTATAGCTCATGCACCTTTTGAGGACCTTGAGATGCGATATTGCTCTTTTTTCTTGGTGTAAAGTTAGTTGTCTTGTGGATAGTAACACCAGCTGATACTGGTACCAGTAAGAGCTTTTTCTAGAGCTCTTTCTACCCCTGAGGAGTTCCTCATCTCTCTTGATGGCAAGCTGAGCAAAAAGTCCTCTCAGCAGCCCACCTGCTAAGACTAAGGAGCAGCAAAGCTCTTAGCCCCTGAAAGTCTCTTCTCTGCTCATTCATCTGCCTCTTAGTCTGTGTCTCATTCAGTCTGATGCTCTGTGTTTTGTGGACGTGGGAAAGCTGGAAAATATGAAATCAGAGGTCTGGTCCAGTCAGAAAATGAAACTCTGGTCTGGTTCCAGAGTGGTTTGTGGTTGATGCAAAAGCCTGAAATATAAGAGAGCTCCTGGCTGTGCCCCAACCTTTGTGAGCCACAGGGAGCAAGACATTTGGGGTGGGTTTAGGTGGTTTCAGCCCAGCTGGGAAGTGGGAGGAGCTGCGGGTGCCTGGGTTGGGTGTTGGCATATGCCTGGGTTTCCACCAAGTCCTGTCCCAGACCTGTGTTTTTCTGGGGTGACCTTTTCTGCAAAGGTCGGGGCAAACCCACCAGTCAGGGCTGGGTTCATCACTGCAGCCCCACCAGCACAACAGTGATAGTGGAGAAAACAGGGCTGGGAAGAGTTGCTGATGTTGTTGTTGCTCCCAACTTACCTGTTAATTTTTTTTAAGCTCTGCAGATCAAGCTGAAAGCTCAACAATTTCCTCGAAGCTGTGTGTCTGTGGGAACACCTCTGGGCAGCCCCTTGGAGCTGCTGGGCACGGCCCCACTCTCCGGCCTCGCACCTCCAGCAAGTCCTTGGTGTTTTGTGTCAAGAAATGATTTGATTAATGAAGTCAAACCTAGGCAGAAATCTGTTTGAAGGCAGCCTTTCTGCCAGCAAATGTCTCCAAAGGCCACAGAAAGGAGCTGATTTTAGTAGCTGGGATAACAGGAACATATGCCCTGACATCTGCGGCAGGGACGGTGTTGGGACCAGGCGCTCCTCACAGCCGCAACCACCGTACAGTGGTGTAGTGCAAGCCCCTGTGGCCTTGCTGCTGGTTTACCTGGCGTGGTGGGCGAGGAGGGAGCTGAGCTCCATATTTCGGCAAGAAGGGGCAGTTTTAACAGCAGCTGAAAGCTCCAGCCTAGTACAACCCACACAGAGGGGACCCTCCTTGTTGTGGATCGGGGTGGGGGTCAGGCACTGGATGGGCATCCCGGGGGCAAAGAGGCTGCTGCATTCATGGAGCTTTCCAGCTCTGCCCATCACTGATGGGCAGGACATGAAGCTCAAACACCAGCGAGGAAGAGTTAAAAACTTTCTGGAAGAGTTAAAAACTTTCCCAGTCCATGCTGGGAGTGCCAGCATGGAGAGACAAGGTGTCTATCTGCAGTGCTGGAGGCTCATCATGATGGGTCAGACCATCAGGCAGACATGCACGAGCACATTTGGTCCTACGTTAGGGATGGAGCAAGCCAGGAACCTCTGGAGCCATGTCTCTGCAGTTCGGTGATGCAGATCTAGGGCAGCATTTTATTTTTTTTTCATGGCCAGACAACTTGCCTTCTCAGCTCATGAGCTGAAGGATTTTCTGGGTCGTCACGGACTCTCTGCATGGCCCGCACCGCGAGGCCCTGGGTCACAGCAGTGCAGGTGCGCTGGTCCCAGGGACAGGAGGATGTGGTGGGGGATGCAGGGTGACATCTCCGGGGCCTGCTCCCTGAAACTAGGTCACCTCCTGTGACAGCAGAAGTAACTCCCGGCACAGGTGGCAGGTGGGACCTGGGAATGACCTTGCCTTTTGGTCATTTTCTCATGCCCAGGCTTAGCTGGTGCACTGCACCACAGGCAGTTCTTCAGTGACATGTCCAGCTGGGGCTGAGCTCGCTGTGGCCTGGCGGTCCCTACAGCTGTGGGGATGGCTGGGACAGCCACTTGTGCAGGGCCAGGCAGAGGAGATGGAGCTGACAGGGATGGTCTGTGACCCCCTTTGCTCTCTGGGGCTTTTGGGATGTGTTCAGGCATTGCCACCTCCTGTGGCAGAGGTGCCAGCCTTGTGCCACAGTGCTCCCCCTCCGGAGCAAAGAGCTGTCCTGCCACAGCTCACCCCAGGAAGAAAGCTGTTCCCTTTCCCCTCTCCTGCTCTCCTCTCTCTCCCTATCATGCACCCTGTTCTTGGGAGGGGCATCCCTTAGGAAATGATGGGTTGACACAGTCCTCTCCACCTCTCAGTCATCAAATTCACATCAACAATTTGAAGGAAAGAAAAAGAAAACCATCACTGGTTGCACAGAGGCAGTTGGAAATGCTGCAATGGCCATTTAAAGCTCACCAATTTTATTCATGTCTAGTTATTGCTGGGAAAAGCTCAGATAATACAAATAATAAAGGCGCTTATCTCAAATCTGGCCTTAGGAGGCAGTTTTAAATGCCTTAACTGAGCTTAAAAGTGGTGCTGTTTTCTCTCGTTTGAAAGCGCACTTAATAGAAGTTACACACATTTGAGGACTTTGCTGATTGACTACAGGTGAAAATAAAGCACAGGCTTGTATTACATTGTTATGCTACATAAGTACCTTGCATAATTACCTTAGCCCCAACATAATTTTAATTATGTTAGAATTAGTGCAAAGAATTTTATCTGAGACTCATGTAAATATTTTGTGCTCTCAATACTTTGATGTGCCTAGAAAAAGATTAAGGTTTGCTTTGATAATTAGTCTGTTGCATGTGGCCAAAAATTCATTACAAACACAGTTAATTAAGTTGTCAACAAAGCTTTGGTCTCCAGCGGGTGAGAATAACTCAATAATTTTGCTTAGCTTGACAGGGGATTTTCATTTTATTGCTATCAACCCCGGCTGTCCTTAGGAGCCCACCGCAGAATGGCATTTTCCGGGAGGCCACGCAGAGCTGTACAGGACACGGTGCATGTGGTGCCGCCCCGGGGCTGTAGCACAAGGAAAGGAAACATCAGATTTGAGCTGAAGCAAAGCGGGGTGCCAATCCAGATGATGGCATCATGGCTCTGTGCCACAGAGGGCAGAGGTGAACAGGGGCTTCCGTCCTGGGATTGGGGAAGCAAGAGACACTGATGCTTATCCCTATAAAGTTATCTGGTCCTCCTGGGGGATGAGGAGCCCCAGGGCCAGTCCCACTGCTCGGAGCTGGTAAAAATGGTGTGGAGAGCCCACCTTGTGTCTGGAGAGGTGTTCATATTGTGGGTCCAGACAGGGACCAAATGTATTCACATGCTCTGGGAATACACCTCATGTCATAGGAAATCAAGGTCTTTTCCCCAAATATCCTTTCCCTGTTGCAGGATCTCTTCAGGTGGACTTTAGCCCGGCACAAGCCCTCTGTACCCCTGCAGCACCCTGCCCTGGTGCCACCACCATGGTATGGTGGGAGCACAGACCTCTTCTGTGACAGTGACCTCTTAGCACCGTGACCGCACTTCGAGTTGGTGCACCATACCCCATCCTTTGTGTTGAGAGCTGCGGCCGCCACTGGGCTTGGTCCCAGGTAGGTGACAGGGTGCCCCAGGAGGAGCGTGGGTTTGCGGGGTCACTCAGGGACCAAGCCTTGAGTACCTCCAAGTGACTCATTTCCATTTCAAAGAGCCCATTTGTTTTATCTAGCAATTAGCTTGCGCCCTCTGTAGAAAATGACTCCATAAATACCACCGAGCTCCCGGCCAATCTCCCCTTTTAAATATTTTTTAAGTGCATGATTAATACACTTCCCCAGCCCCTGTCTGGGACTGCGCGGGGAGGTCAGGGAGCAGGTAAATGAAAGAAAATGGCTTCACTCGGCATTGACTGGGCTATTAATCACTGCCCATTTTCTATAAATCATGGCAGATGGCAGAAACAGGCAGGTACTCATGGGAAATGACACACTGTGCATGACGGGAATTGCGGATCGCAGCAGACACCGGGAAGAGAAGAGGTTGCTCCTCGCCCCACCGTCCCTGGCGAAGGAAGGCCACTTGTGCTGCACCTGTGATTCACCTCCGTGTGACAGCTCTCCCCTGTAAAAACGGCTGTAAAAGTTTGCAGGAGCCCTGGAAAATTCACTGTATCACAGCTGGGCTGGATAGGCCCATCCGGGGATGCCTCTGTTTCTCATCAGGCATGGGGAGGGTTTGCAGTGTGTGGGTGGTGAGTGTTGGGGAGGGTAAGCCCTGAGTGTTAGCATCTTTTAGCCACTGTGGTGAGGGATACTTCTAATTGGAGCAACAATTAAAAATTTCGCTCTCAACACCGAACACTCATTGTTGCTTTGCCTGAGAGCAGATGCAGATGGGAAACGTGCGGGAGGAACTTACACCGATAAAGTGAGGAGGACAGATAAATCCTAAAATGAGCATGCGTTTGGCAGCAGCGTTCATCCAGGCACTTTCTATGCTGTATTCTTGGTGGATCCCCTTTGCGTGCCTGGGAAATGCGAGCTCTACCCCTCCAGAGTGGGTGACCCTCTTCTAATACCGCCCTGCAGTGCTGTGGGAGTTGTGCTCCCAAACCCTGTGTCTGTAATATAGATATAGCAGCAGCTTTGGGTGATGGAAAGCAGCTACTTTTTTTAGGAGGACACACAATGGCAGATCTATAAATGAAAGAAGAGTACTTTATATGGAGGCTGTATGAAAGATAAGGCAAATACAATTTATGGGCTCTCTTCTCCTGCACGTTGCCAGTCCCAGTGGAACCAGTTGGTATAATCCACTGTTGCATTTGGTATTTCTTCCCCAGGGAATGGGATTTTTCCTGTCACCTCTCTTTTCCACCAAAGAGGCACGGGGATGCATTTTACCCTCCTTAAGGAGAGCTTATGTTGAGCTAATCAGTTTTGCTTTCCCATACCCTTGCATTCCCCTGCTGACCCCAGCCAGACCTGCAGCTGGATGCCCTTGGTGCTGCTCAGCAAGGAGAGCAGCATCCCTGCCCACAGAGACTCCTGCACAGCTCTCACCTCCAGCCCTGGTACACAACAGCACTGGCAAAATAGCTGTAAGAGCAAAATGGGCCTGTGCCAGGCAGCTCGAGCTGGGGCTCCTAGCTAAGGCACCACCAGCGGGGATAAAATGGTCCAGAGTGGGGAAAAACAGGGTCATCTGCTCCAGGTCAGAGTCTGTCCTGTCAGCGGGGAAAAGGATGGACAAAGTTGGCAGGTGGACATTGTAAGCGGGTTTAAGACTGATGAAGGACAGCTCGTGTCCATCCCTGTGAAGATTAATATTGAGAACGGCTCCCTAAGAGATGTGGTGGATAGTTGAGTGTGCTAGGGTGAACGTGTGCTGGCAGAGTGGGCATGAGGGCAAGGGAGTGTGGGTGTCACAGAGACTTGCAGGGTGACAGACCCAGAAAGTGAGCTGGGAAGAAGATAGTCCTGCAAGCGTGTGACCTGCAAAGGAAGAAACAGCCTCAAAGAAGCCAAAAGGACCCATAAAGAGAGCGAGTGGGAGATGTGAAGCAGAAGACGTGAGATCCGGAGAGAAAAGATGAATATGCCATAGCCAAGAAAGTTTCACATTATAAAGAGCAGGCAGGGTGATGGAGAGGATGGCATGGGGACTTCAAACACCAGCTGGGTGGCCCTGGCGCTCACCAAAGTCATCTTCCCCAGCCCAGGAGCTGCTCGGGGATGTCGCGTGGCTCCCGCCGGCACAGCTGGATCAAGCGAGGAGGAGGGCTGGTCGCCTCCCTGGCAGCTGCATGCAGATGTTTTCCAGTGAGGGAAGAGCAGCGAGGGCGTAGTTTGAAAGGAAAGGGAAAAATCGTAGCAGGACCTGGAGAAAAACTGCTGCTGAAGGAGACCCAGCTCTCAGGGGCTGTATGCAGCAATGCAGGGTGAAAGCACTTTTTATTTGGCATCGGGGTCCTTCCTTCCACTTAATATGTTATTTAAACCGGATGTTTCTCACCCCAAACTGGCCCTGTTTGGCTGCATCAGGCTCCCCAGCTGCCCCACATCCCCGCTGCCCTGGCCATGGCTGGGCTGGAAAATCTGCAAGGAGCTTTGGGGGGAGGGCTGGGTCCACCACCCCTTCCTGATCCCCGCCCCCCCAGCTCCCCCGCAGGCCGCACGGGGGCCTAATATTTGTGCATGTGTGTTTTAATACG
>NW_008794888.1:8770362-8838662 GCF_000699145.1 Aptenodytes forsteri | reverse complement strand
TCCATAATTATACCATGATGGGAGTTACTGTCAAAGCCATAAAGCAAATTCTCTTTCCCCACCCCATCCCTCCGCCCCCACCAGCCCTCCCCATAAAACTTGCAGGGGTCTCCAGTTTGCAAGGAGAACCCCCCCTCGGCAGTCGCACCGTTAACCCTTTGCATCCTCCATTTCAGCAGCAGCTGGGAGAAAGACCAGCTTTCCCCATTGGCGCTTGCTTACCAGGCAAGGGGAAGGGGGTGTCCAGATTTTGGCTGCGTGAGAAAGAGCGTAGCGAGCCAGCGATGCCTAAACCGTGCTGGGGAAGTGGGGAGGCAAGCGGCAGCCTAACCCAGTGCCCTCCTTGCCTGCTTTCTCACTGTACATGAAGCGTGCCGAACCCACCCACCGCCAAAATACAAGCCCCTCTGGGTAGTGCATGGCAGCTGTTTAACAACACACTGCAACACTACCCTACAGTTTAGGACAGGAAATTAAGGCGGCTGTATCTGCAGGGGGAATTTAAGTATGCAGGCTGCAATTACCTGTGCCGGAGTTTGGCCAGAGCCCCACTCCTCCGAGAGCTGCCACGGGGCCGGACGCCGATGGCTGGCACTTAGGTGTTGTGGGGCCATCACAGCTCCTGAGGCTTGCGAGCAGCTCGGGGCTGTGTGGGTCATGCCAAAACCTCGGCTGGGGTGGTTGGAGGCAGGAAAACATGGAGAATTTATGCACAAATGGGAAATTCAGCTTTTTTTGGGGGGGGGTTGCTGCATTGAGAGGCATTGAGATGCTGCAGCTTTAGGTGCTCTTTTGCTTGGTGTTTGACTGGAAAATAGGCTTGGATAGTCCCTATTTGCCCTAGAAATAGTGAGTACTGGAGGGGACAACTTCTCCCAACCATGCCTTGGTGGCCCCTAAGCCAGGATGCTGCTAAGAGGCAGGAGACCCATCGCCTTGGTGCTGCTCAAGCCTTTGGGGGCCATTGGGATGTCCCCGGTGGGTACAGGCAGACAGGCTGCAAAGGGCTTGTCCAGGCATCACGCAAGCGATTCTGCTCAGCACTGCGCTCGCCATGGTGGGAAAAATCTGGTTTCCCACTAGGTGGTAGAGAAGAGCTTGGCTGAAAATCCTCCCGCTTCTCACAACTGAGCACAAGGGAAGGGGGATCATATAAAACTAAAGACCTCTGTTTTAGCCGAGACTCCAGCAAACCCAGATAAACCAGGGGTGCTCCCGCAGAGGGCTGGGGAGAGGCAGGGCATGTGGAGACAGGGTGCTGAGCGGGGTGCGGGTGCCAGCAGCCCAGCAAGCACAGGGTCCTGCTCACCACCAGCCACCGTCCCTGCTGCACCAGGCACAGGCAGCACATTTGTTTTGACACCTGTGGGTGTTTTATGACCCTTTACTGATTGGTCTTAGGAAATATGGTTTGAAATGGGCTGTATCTATTAAAAAGAAAGAGAGGTGGGGGGAGAAAGAATTCATGCTGATTGCAAGGGGGCCTAGCATCGCCACAGCCCATCAAGAAGCTGCTGAGCTTTGCCTGATGTCCGCGCTGCCTGCTTATCATGCATCAGCACCTTTAGTGTTTTCCACCGATGTTAACTCCCTGTATCTCCCCTTTTTTCCCCCTCCCACAAGCCAAACGCATCTGCATTGGTAGCAATTTTAACCAGGTGCATGTGAGTTATTCCAAGGTAGGATTCATACCCAGCCTGGATGGAGAGACAAGCAGGTTGGCAGGAGGAGCCCTGCCGCTTCAAGAAGGTGATGTTTCCCATTGAGATCTCCAGTGCTCCCAGTGACAGCCCAGGGCTGTGATTCACAGCAGCCCCTGGTGACTGGTGTGCCTGTGCTGCTTCAACGCACCTTGGAAGAGGAGTGGCAGAGGCCTGAAGAGGTCACACCTGAAGGCAGGATCAAATACACCCGGCTCCTGCCCGACACGTATTTATTCATCTGACTGGTTCTTAAAGGTCTCTAATGGGGGAAATTCAGCTTCCCCGCAGTCTGCATTACCCTTATCATTAGAGAGATTTTCTTGCTGTCTAACCTGAATCTTTTTTGCTGCACTTGATGCCCCTGAATTCTTGTGCAATACACCCTGGGCAGGAAAAGTGTTTCTCCTTTTCGCTGTAGTTTATTGCATATCTGAAGCTCACTACCACACCTGCACTCAGAAATCAGTATTTCCTGATCTATCCTATGTCCCTCACACTCATCCTCTGTGTGCCCTTCCAAACCTTCCTTGAGGTTCAGGCTCAGCAGGACTGGGTGAAGTGGCAGATGCAATCATGGGTCAGCACCTAGGACCCTTGACTCCTGCTAGACCAAAGACTGGCTTGAATTTTCAGCCCCTGCTTGCTTTAGTTTGTGCTTGCCAGGCCCCTTTGTGGGGGTTCAGAGCTGGATCCCCAGTGAGAGGCTCAGGCAGGGAATGAGGTACCAGCCTGAGCATCCCACGATCTACCCCAGCTCTGGTGTATCACATTTCACCTTAGGAATTTTTTGCGCTATCTAAAATAATAATTTAAAGGAGGAAGGGTGACAGGTGCTGTGGACTGGGGGTATGTCAGGACTCCATCACTCAAACATCATGCCTGGATTTATATTTGCACACCTCTGTAATTCAGAGGAGGGTGGAAGCACTGGCTCTGTTTCTTTGAATTATCTGAAGTCTAAATGGACAAGCTACATGTGATGGCATGAAAGCAGGGACTCTCTCAAGCTCCTCTGGGCAAACTGGATGAATGAGAGCTGTGCAGCTGAGCAGTCAGGGCTGGTCTCATCCTGGAGTGCTCGTGATCCCAGCACTGTGCTGGGATGCGTAATGCTGGCTCGGATGTCTGCATTTCCCACGCAGTGAATTTCCTAAGCGCAATAGCCTTGATTGGGATGGGGTGTGACGAAGGTCTAACCCAGCTGAGAGGAAGTACCAGTGATGTGTTTGAATCTGAAGGTACCTGCAATTACTTTGGAAGGTCCCTGCAGCCCTGAGGTGATTGTTTTCATGGCATGAGGATTCAGAGGCAATGTGTCCTGCGCTTAGATGTCCAGGATGAGTGCTTAAATAGAAATAGCTCAGTTTTCTTCAGATAGGCTCATGATAATGGTAAACATTTCCTAATAGAGCCCAGGAGATGGTGGACCTGAATTTCAGGCTTTTTTGTCAGTTGAAGGAGGCCTGAATACACAGTATTAACTTCCCCGGAGAGAAAGGTCCCCTCTCAGGAATATGCGTCTCATGGGTCCAGAAGGAAAATAAACATGCAGCATGACGCTGCAGACTGAACTGGAGGCTGTTCAGCTCCCAGCTGGCTCCACGCTTCTTAAACAGCGGCTGCCTCATGTGAAAAGGAAAGGTCCTGGAAGCCCCATTGTCCTGTGCTAAAATACGATACCACAGTCCCCATGTGATGTGACCCCGGCCAACGCGTACTGTGCCAAAACACACTGTTAGAGTGAGAGTTCCTCCAGGAGACGCAGAGCTACAAGCCTTCAGGTTTGGACAATGATGAAGTAGGAAGAAGGAGGGTTGTGTGCTTCAGGAGCAGGATTATATTGCAAAGGGGTCTCTAACCCTAATCCTGCAGGAGGTTTGTGCCAAGGTTTTTCAGAGGTGCCTGGTGGGTTTTGGGGGCTCAACGTGAGCTACCCTGAAGCCACAATAGAGCCAGGCAGAGGAGGGACAGCTTCGGCACCTGATGGCTGAGCCCCTTCAGACTATGCAGTTCCAGGCTTCACATTTGGGTCAAAGAGCAGGGAAGTCTGTGTCCACCAGCCTCTGCCCACGAGGAAAGCACTGAGTGGTTGACAGTAAAGGCTCCTTGCGGGATTCAGTAGGTTTCACTTCTTCTTGATCGCAGTTTTCACAATAGTTTTCAAACCTCCTATTCCTAAAAGCGTTCCTATGTGCCCACACACTGAGCAGTCCCCTCTGGAGCACAGAAATGCATTTATTCTGCTTTAATTTTAACCTTCAAATCTCCCTTGGACAGGAAAAATATAGAATAAACAAAACTTGTGTTGAAACACACTCCTTCTCAGTGTTATATTGACCTTCTAACTTGCTTTTCCTTTGGAGAATCTTGACGCACTTTGTTCTTTAATGCATTAATCTTCACAACATCCCAGGGATGCCAGGAAATGCTGTTACTTTTCTCTCCCTTTTGTTTTTATGGGTAGGGAGCTGAGGTACAGATCAGTTAAGTGGATTACTCGGGGTCAGGCAGCAAACCCGTGGCAAGGCAAGACTGAGATCCTAGGTGTCCCACAGGCAGCTAAATGCCTTCCAAAGTGTTTGTTTTGTACCTTTTCAGAAGACCTAGAGATCGGGCACAGAGGGGCGTGAGCCTGGGTGGAGAGGGCTCTGAAACGGTCCAGTGTGTGTTGTTTTTTCTCAGATGATTTCTTGGTGTGTGCTATGGAGATGGATTAGACCCAGAGTTGACTGGAGTGGAAGGTTTGGGTTGGCCTGAGGGTTTTTTTTTCCTGCAAGAGAAGGTCTGAGGCTCCTGCTGGACATCGTTCCCCTCCCAGCACAGAGGAAATCCAGTGTCCCCTGGAAAGGGAAATCAGCAGTTGGGTGATTTCAGGGTGTCCCTCTCCTCTTGGTGTGTAACCAGCTAGAGCAGCAGTTTTGGGGAGATGGCTGCTTTATGACCTTGAAGCAGTCAGGCAGACCTCCAAGCCCTGCCGCTCTGCTCTGACACAGTGGGACTTCTCTTTCCCCTTTTTAATTTTTTGAAGTAAGGAGCTTTCCAGACAGTTGTAACATCAAGTGTCCATGCTGGTGGGAAGGGGGTGAGATGGGACCCTATGTCATTGTGAGTGCTACCAGACCCCCCAAAAGGCTGAGAGTTTGGAAAGCATCTGCACAGTCGGTCACTTCCCTGAACTATCTGTGCTTCATGAGCCTCCAACTCATGAATCTTGGAAGGAAAGACCTTCTCATGAGAATTGTGGTGTGTCCAGTCCCAGCTAGAAATACCACAAGAAAAGCCTCTCTTGGGGAGATCCCAGCTCTAACCAGAAAATGCAGAGTGATGTGAGAGCGAGAAGAAATCCAGATGTAGCCACTATCTGCTTTATTTTTCTCTGGGAAACCGAGTTCTCCTTTGAGGAGTATAGTTTTGTCAAGCATCATTCTCAAGCATATCTAACCTTTGCATTTGCCAGCTATAATTAAGTCAGACCCACATATCAAAGCTCTGTGTGTGTGTGTGTGTGTGTGTCTGCATGCCTGTGTGTACGGAGACAGCTTCCAACAGATCACTTTCAGTTATTTATCTGCTAACAGACTGAACGGAGCTGCTCACTCCCACATTCAGAGAGAGCTCTGGCCCAGACAGCTGCCTTGGGAGAAGCATTGGCTTTTCTCCTGTTGGGCCAGTGTTGCATTTTTGAATTACTTTTAACAAGAAGTGCTTAAACATTCGAGTTTCTCAAAGTGAAGCAATTTCTCCACCACCAAGCCATGTGTTGCCTTTGTCCTCTTGCACAGTTCAGGAGTTTTCTTTGCAGTGTTACCTTGCTTGCAGTCCCAGGCAGCCTGGGAAACACACAGTGTACTTTAATGCTGAGGAAAGTACCTCTTTGCTTTTAAAAGAGGCTAGTTGGTGCGAGTGACAGCTACCCAGGGGGTAGGAGATGTTTGCTGGATTTTGGAGGGGTGGGTGGACCTCAAAATTTTGGAGGGGTTGGTGGTGGAGGCGTGTTGTGACCTCAAGTGATGTTGGTGCTTGCAGTGCTCCTGTGCCAGCTCTGCTCTTCTTGGCCGTTGGTCTGTGAGATGACTCTGATGTCCAGGCTCTTGTGGTGCCAGGGAGCAGGAGGGCATCATACGTATACCCACGAGCAGCCAAATCTTTATTAAAGCTCAAAAAATCATTAATCTCACCCAGATATTTGTTATGTTTAAGTAGGGGGTAGATACCCTCAGGTTTTTGGTAGCTCACACATATAATTAAATATAATTAAAATTAATAATAATAGGAACAACAAAGCAGAACTGCTGGTCATAACTCCCCCTGCCCCTCACACCCTTTTTTCAGTGCGTCCAGTTGGCCCCAAACCAAAAGTGCTATTCCCTAGCAGAAACTTTCCAACATTTATTCATCACATACAGAGTCGACAAGTGCCTTCAATTCTCTAGTTACCAATGCACTAATGAACATCTGCTAGTGTTTCTTGCAAGTTCAAGGACTTGGGCAGGGACTAGACTAGGGACTGATTTTCTCTGTGTGTCTGAATAAGGTAAAAATATTTACACAATGGCAGAGCCTTAATCTGGGGTTCCTCATGCTTCTCAGATAATGGCTCCCAAAGTCCAAACCCTTTGGGTTACAGCTTCTTCTGGTAAGTGGGGCTTTGAGTGAAGAAGTGAATGTATCTTGAACTATCAGAAGAACAAGAGATGGGGATCACTTTTAGTTTGTAAGTAAGTTAAACTATGCCAAGTAGGTAGCCTTTGCTGTTGCTAGCCCTAGAGAGCTTGAAAGCTTCTGGCAACCATGCAAGATCTTTCTTTGCTACCTTTTGCTAGTGGAAATGTGAAAATTGCCCAGTTGGGAATATTTGCTCTGGAGAAGCATCAAATAGCGAGATCTCCCCTGTACAGTAGTAATTGCTATAGAGCTTCTGCAATGTCACTTTATTCCTAGCACTGTTGTATTGCTGTTGTACATACAGGGGGAAAATTCAGCTTTGACTTAACCCCTTGGATTAACAGCAGGTACAAATTGGGGTGGCATTTAACTCAGTCTTCTAAAAAGTCATTTGTGTGTGTTTAATGACTTCTGTTTGTTTTCCTTTACACCAGCCTTTTAACTCCCTCATTCTGTGCCTTGTCACCCGTTACCACCCAGCCAATGTAGTTTCCCAATGTGAAGCCTGGATGTGGAAATGGCTGGAAATAAGGAATCCAGCTTAAAGGACCATGTGCTACCTGGTGGGTATTCCATGCAAGGAAACCTAACAGCTCTGAAAAATACGAAAGATACGTGTGAAAGTTGATGCCTTTAACCACTGGGGCATCTCCTTTAGGAGGTTACCGTCAGCATTTTTCTTCGAGGCTGGAGCCATCTGCAGGTGGTTGGTTACAGGTGCCCATGCACTGCAGGGCGGTGGTGTTGGTACGAACTGCTGTGCAGCACACAAATCATTTCTGATGAAAATTAAATACCCGAAAAAGAAATTCCACTACCAATGGTGTGTGAGCAAATCATGCACAAATGACTAATAAATAGCACCGCAATCTCTCCTTAAGCTGTGATTTATCTGCCTGGAGACTTATTAAAGAAATGTTCCTGCTGTTTGCACAATTTTTATCATGGTGCTGCCTTTTGATGCTCTCAAGCATCAGAGACCTCTTTTGCCACTCTGGCAGTCCCAGCAAAAGCCCCATGTGTGACCTCTCCACTGACCAATGCCAGACACCCTGGCCTTGCTCTCCCCTGGCCTCACGCTGCTGCTTTTTGCCATGGCAAGGTGCCCTGGTCATGGTTTGTGCCAGTGAATGAGGTTTCTGCGCTCTGCCTCCTCCAGGGTCATCGCATCACTGCTGGGGGAGCAGGTTATGCGAGTGTTCCCTCCTTCCCGCCAGGCAAAACCTGCCCAAGTCTGTTCAGACCAGTAACATACTAAGCGTGAGCGGGTCAGGCTGTTTTGGGCAGAGCTGAGAGAGCAGTAGCTCCTGCTGGAGGGGTCGAAGAGGGAGGCGGGGACCATGACCCATTTCACCAACAGCTGGTGTTGAAATGTGACCCCCTCTGTGTTCGGGGATTTAGTCCTGTGGTTTGAGAGGCCCAGACCAACAGCCTCTGCTATCACATTACCTCTTCCCGCTGGTCATCCTGCTCCCCATCACCCTTCGAGCACCTCCTGGTGGTGCTCATGCAGGGAGCCCACCACCTCATGGAGGCTTTCTTTGGGATTGCCACCTCTTTAGAGACAGGTACTTTGGAGATCAGTGCCCCTGGGACGGTGGTGGCAATCGCTGCTCCACACTGAGGCCGGGCACTGCCAGGTGCTGCATGCCGCAGCCCCCAGCTCATCCCCGCTGCCATCCTGGGCATCTCCCCCCCCGCCCCCCAGGGGCTTTACTTGGATTTTCGCTCTGATCTTCTCTGTGCACATGTCTGGGTGAGAGGGATGTCTTTGCTCTTGCCAAGCAAGGGGGTGCTTCTAGTTTTCCTTATGACAGGTTGGTTGGTATAAACAAAATAGAAAAAAGTAAGCAGCTGACTGGTATGGCAGGAAACAAGTTATTTTAAAAATTAAAAGTATTCAGACTTCCCTGCCCCCCTTCTGGGAAGTGCCAGGGAAGCTTGTAACTCTGGCCCCATCCCTCGCCTTGCCCGGAGCGGCACCGGGATGCAGGCTGGCTGCTTTGTCACCCAAAGAAAACAAGCCAAGCATTTTCTCTGAAAATACCACATGTTTTCTTGCCACTTTGCGTGTATTTTGCATCCCAGCAGCCTGTGAGCAGGACAGGGAAATGCAGCCATGCTGGTGACATCTGTCCCAGAGCAAGGGGAGGAAACAATCTTTTTTTTAATTCACTAAACACCTGCACTTTGCACGGCTGTCTTAACAGTCCGGCACGCTTGGGGTTGGCTGGTATCTTGCTGACATTATTGGATAATGGGACGATGGGACCCTGCTTGTCTCTTTGACGTGTGAGATGTGACAGAAGCAGCTACAGTTGTTCTGACTCAGCCCTCAAGCATTTCTGCCATCAAAGTGTAGACACAGGCAACATTGGATGATCAGGAGTTTGTGCTGGATCTTTTCTCACTGCTGTCTGGGGAAAAAAATCTTTAGCGGCCAGTGGGGTTGATTTTCAGCCTGGCGAATATATAGCATTATGTGACGTGTAAAATTGGGGTATGATGTAATTTAGAGGTTTCTGCCCTCTTTATGAGATGCACATTCTATGCACATATCCCCCTTTTAATAAACAGTGGAGTATTTAGAAAATCTTAGTGCTCAGAGTAGGAAATGGGAGGGAGAGAAAGGGGCTTGGGCGTAGCAGCTTTCATCGCCCTTTGCGGTAGTAGGACAGGGGATATTGGCACTCATGTATCTCTCTTCCCTGATCCATCGGTCAGAAGTGCCTCCAACCTTGAGCCCCCCTGCACAGCCCCAGCTGAATGAGCAGGTCTGGCCGCCCATCCTCCTCCTCTCTCCCCATGCCCTCCAGAGGCTAAAGGACCATCCCAGGAACCTGCCACTTCTGTTGGCTTCACAGCAGATGGTCCCAGGTCTGCACACAGGAGCCACACTGCAGGGTGGCCTGTTGCATTTCTGACTGCAGGCAGGTCTGCGGAGGATGAAACCTTGTCACAGCAATGCTGGGAACAGACAGATCCAGCAGAAATAAGGGTTATTTCATGAAGGAATTGATGCTGGGGATGCTCTTCAATAAAGCGAGCCAACTCTCTAGATCAGCCGTATTTACTTGCCTTATATTGCTTGCAAAATCCTCTCTGTTAGGACCTTCAGGAGTACCATCACTCTTCCAGCATCAGCCAGGCAGGAGCCGGTGCTGTTGGAAACCATCATCTGGGCTGTGATCAGAGCTTCTGCTGCCCAGCCTGTGCTGTGGTCATCAGCTCCCTCTCCCTGTGGGGTTCTGCCCTGTGGCACCACACACACATGCTCATATGCAAAGTACACATGACTGAGAAAGGTTGAAAATCTCCTGCTTAATGTCTGCTGTCAGAAAATGCTGCTCTGCCAAAATTGAACTATCCCACGGGAGTGTGTCAATTCGGACAAACTCAAGTTTAGGGGAAAAAAAAATCAGAATAACTCATTTCAGTAAACTCACAGCAGTCAGCTGTCAGAATGGGACATTTCAAGTTTTCAGTCTGAAATGACTTCTCTTTGGCACCACTGTGCATTAATGTATACCACAGTACAAATTCTTACATGAAATAATGCAAAATTAATTATGAAACAGAATAATACTCTACAAGTCTGGACTGGAATAGAAACATGGAATACTTGAAATATGAAATATACACTAAATATAAGCATAATGGAATGGAAAACCTATAAAAGAAATAATCCAAAAATGCAAACAAATGTTTCAATTGACCTGAAGCAAAGTGTTTCCAGAATATTGTTTTGTGAGAAATTGTTGATGAACCCCATTTTTATCTTTCCTATTCAGTTTTCAGTCTTATGTTAGAATTCCTAGTTGGAGGGAAACACAGAAAAATAGATGCGTGAACATGTGTATAAACATACAGACATAACTGCACACCCTTTTGTTCTGTTTGTCTGTCTTTCCTTCTTTTTCCCACAACATCTGTCCCATTCTGAAAATTGAACGTTTTTACTTTCTATGACAGAGTTGCTTACAAAGCAATCAGTTGACCCAGTCATTTATGAGAGTTTTTGGTTGTACCATGGATGCTAAGGTGAGCTGTAGACCAGGGCAGGCAGCGCAACATCTCCTAGTCTAGCCCATTATTCAGTGGGCTGTGGCTGAGTCCTGAATCTGGAGTAAATCACTCTGCAGCCTGCGAAAGCTGCAGAAGCCCCACTCTTAGCTGGGTTTTCTTGAAACGTGTGTCTCCGTGCTACCTGTGAGCACTCACACACACTGGGATGCCCTGCGAGGGCTTCAAGTGTCCTTTTTTTCCCTTCATGTTACAGCCAGGGCAACCATAGAAAGTCTAGTGGTAGCACCCACTTGACAAAACCGACAGATAAAGCTAGGACACATGGACTCTCTGGAGCCCACATTTTATCAAAATATCCTTCTCTGCGAAACTGAAGACCAGGGCGAAGAGAGCTCTGACCTCCAAGGCTGCCTCTTGGACATTTGTCTTTGCTGGCGATGTGGAGGGTGTCTCCTGATCATGTATGGGCTGGAGGCTGATCTGAACGCACAAGGGACATCATAGGGGTTTGATCTAGTGGTCTGACACACCTCTCTTCTTTTTCTCCACAGCTCTGGGCTGCATCATGCCCTGTCCAGTGCAGGATGCTGCCGTTTGCCTGGGTAGGTGGGGAAGGTTAACCTCTTTCCATTTTTTGCTTCAAGGGAAGATTTGGCGATCCACAGTCCTTGTGCTGGTCCTTGTGGATGTTGGTGAATCCGACCTGCGTTACAGGCATGAACAGCAAATTCAGTACCAACGTCCCTGTGTATGGGAGCCTGGGCATCATGTGTGCGTGGAGGAGGCACGTGCAGCTGCTGAGCTTTTGCAAGTTTTCTGCAAGGCTCAGGAGACAGGGGATGCTTCTTTGTTGGCCTGAAAAGAGGAAATGTTACTTTACTGTAAACAAACAAAAGTAAGAGTGGCCAAAACCCGCATCCAGCAGTGACTCCCCTGCATTCCCACAGGTCAAGGGCAGGGTGTCTATTTGAAGGTGAATGCTTCCTAACGTGCAGTCGTTGGTAACCTAAAGCAGGTTTATGACAGAGCCAAGATCAAGCATTAAGGCAATAGACTGGTAATTCAATCACTTTATAGAAGTTGATCTGTCCTTTTTATTACAATTATTGTCAGCCCGGGTGTTTCGTTCCATCACTGAAAATAAACATCATTTATCATACTTGTAAAGATTAGCCCCTGACAGCTCCAGCTCTGCTTTGCATAAATGTGTATTAATGTCGGCTCTGTCTGAAGTGGAGAGAGAAGTCTATATTTCACAAGAATGATTAGACAGTGTCACCGCTGCTTTAAGTAATGTCTTATCATGATGGATAATCAAACTGTGAAAAAAACAACAAAAAAGGCAATTTATTGCATATGCATTTTTTACTTTATTGGGCTGAGAAATAGTAATAGTTTTGCTGCTGCAATACTGAGGTTTGTAGTGTCCGGGCTCTGGGCTGGTGATGCTCCTCTGGGTTTCAGGAGGCACGCGGTGTCACAGCTCTTTGGCAGAGCTGGGACTTCCACCTCTCTACAAGGCTGCCTGAGTCTTCCCATTTGAAGACCCAGCAGTCTACAACTTTGCCAGATTTTAATGGTCCGTGCCTCAGGCTGGATTTGATTTGGAAAGTTTCAGCTAAAACGATGTTGTCATTTCTGAGTGTGAGATTAAGGGAAAATACGATGCTCAGGCTAAAATATTCTTACAGACACTTTCCAAAGGAGCTTTAGGGCTCCTGGACCTTGGAGCAAGACCTCAACAGTTGGCACGTGCCTACCCTCAGGTCAGGGCTGCCCTTTCGCTGCTCCCATCAAAATGCACCCACATTAATCGCAGGGAAAAAAAACCAAAAATCTGTTTGTCAGTGTGTACTTTAGAGATGTTAGAGCTCAGCAGCCAAGCTCTGCATCTCCATGAGCTCAGTGGGTGCTCCAACCCCCACCCAAATGTGCACGGACCAACCCTGCATCTCTGGGCTGTGGAGAGTAAATAGGACTTTTCTTGCAATTCTGCTGGTGGCAGTGCGTTTGGGGTCTCAGCTGACAGCAGGGACTCTGTTCCAGGGGCTGTGTGTCCTTGCAGTCAGCATGGAGGACATCTGCCCGGTATCCAGAAGGATGAAGTATAACTAAAGACATGAGCTGAAGTCTTGCTCTTTGCCAGTTGAGCCAGGGCAATGCCAAGAACATTCACTTGTTTGCTGGACTGTGCATTCACCGGGAGAGAAATGCACATGGGCACCGATGTCCATCACACACCGACTGTAAGAAGTCAGCTACCTGCTGTGGTGCAGAAAAACAGCTCTGCAACTTTCATGCAAGAACGTCAGAGCTGAAGAAAAGTCCTTCTCATCAGTATCAGGTTTGTATTGGGTCTAGTTTCACCAGTTTTAGAAACTGAGGAAATGAAACCAAACCCCATGTGTGTTTTCAGGTGCCGTTTCTGGTGAGCTGGAGAAGTTAGAGTACGGCACTGAAAATGCTTGTGATTTCTGGACATCGCATCTGGTTTTGTGAAAGCCTCAGGTTGTGGAGTAGGGGTGCTTGTGTGAGAGGATCTGCTTTCATTGTTGCTGGTTTTTAAAAGTTATTTCCAATGGTTATGCCTTCAGGGGGAGAAAAACCCACCCAACAACTTGGAGGCATGGATCCTTAAAAGCAAATGTCAAATAAAACATTTGATTTATAATCTTATCTTTTCTAAGCCAGCCACCTTATTTTGGAAGGCTTGTGATTGAGATCAGTGTTAATTGAAGATGACACCTTAAAATTAGCCCACTGTGGAGGTATCTCATTGAATCAGATCCTAAAGGAGCAATAATACATCAAATATGATATATGAAAATAAATAAACCTCTTCCCTGCATAAATAACAGCTACTTCTGCTATTAAAACTAAAGCATTAAAAGCACTGGAACTATACTGAGTGCTTATATTGCTATTTTATCCTTTTTTTTTTTTTTGAATGCCAGCCCCAGTTTATTCCCTTTCAGGTTACAGTTACCATCAGTTTCACCTCGTCTGCTCTGGTTTGGTGCTGGTGGTGATGCACCAAACACTGTGGCGCAGCCTCCCCTTTGCCAAAGAACCTGAAACTGAAACTTCACTCTGGACTAAAACTGAAAAAAAACACCCCAAAAGCTGAAAAAAACAAAAAGCCAAGTGTTTGCCTCAAAGTAGCCAGGGTGAAGGAGCCAGTTGTCAGTGGTGGAGGGAAGGAGTCGGTGAGGATGGCATTGGGACCATTAGCCATCGAAGCAATGCTGATCTTAGCCAGTGGTATTAACAACTGGCACTTTTTGAAGTGCTAAAAGCTTTGGACACAGATTACCATGCGCATATTTCAATTTCCCTTAAATCCAGGGAGACTTCCTCTTAGAGCACGCTCTCTCTCTCTGTCTCTCTCTCTTTCTTTTTTTTTTTATTCAGCTAGATTGTGCTTGATGGGGACCGTTAACTGAATACAGCATATTATATATTACTTCAATAAATCACCGACAGCCGAAGCATTCAATATCATGCAGAGCAGTAATCAGGGGAAGTCTTAATCACACTTTAAATGGTTTGGATTTATGCTCTGCTTTCCACGGGCTCCTGTCACTGCTGGAAAGGCGCGGAGGCATGGCTCCATGGTGGCCCGCCAGGACCTGGTCCAGCCCAGTGCCAGGGGCCGGGAGCACAGACAGGGTGCAGGGTTTGTGCCAGGGGTGCAGTGCTCAGACCAAGGAGGATGAATGGCCACAGGGTTATTCCTGGAGCTATTTGTACCTATGCAACGACCTCTTTAGATTGCCTGAGGATTTGGGGGTAAAAAGGCGTCACTCTGGCAGTGTAAACAGCTGCTCTTATTGCTTTGACAATGCACAGACGTGTGGCAGGTCCTGAATTTTTTTTACTGAAGAAATGTATTTTAACATAGAATTTTTTTTTTAAAGAAATCATCAGATAAGAGCAAGCCCAGCTGCCGTAATCCTTGCTTTTTCCTGCTCTGGCCCTTTGCATTTGGTCCAGGAGATTAAAAACTCCTCCTAGATTTTTGTCAGGGAGTGGGAAAAGCAAAGAGGGAGGGCTGGCTTAAAAAAACCCAAACAAACTACAAAAACCCTAAATATAGTTTTTAAACAAATTGATTTATGATTGATGATCTGACCCACCAAGACTTTCCATGAAAGTAAAACTTTCCAGCCGTGGGCTGTGGGCGCGAAGTGCGTGTGGGTCTCGCGGAGGCGGGTGCCAAGTGTCAGCCCACCGGCAGCCGCTGGCAGAGGATGGGAACCTTCCTCTGCGGCACCGTCACGCGCCCGACCTTCACCTTCCCCTTGCAACGATACGCAGATGTGCATGATGTCATCTCTCCCAGCCACGGGGAGAAAAAGAGGAGAAATCACAGCAGAAAACAACAGCCCTTTTTGGGCGGAAGTTAACCGTTTTGGTTAACGCCATGCCCCGGAGCACAGCAGCGCCCGCGAGCGCGGCCACCGGGCATCGCCGCTCGCTGGGGACGTCTGGTGGGCCGGCGGGAAGGTTAACGGGCTCGTTAACCACATCTGGCTGGGAGAGCCTTGCGCAGGCTGCGGCTGGCTTTTCCAGCTCAGAAATACTTCGCGGGCCCCTTCAGCTGGAGAGCACGAGCCTCCCCCTGCCCCCCGCGTTAAAAGCAGTCACACCGCCTGTGCCATAAATTACTGCTCTCACAGTGGAAATTTGAACAAGACCCAAGCGGAGCTGAGATGCAGCAGCTGAGACGGTTAAACAATAGTCCTACACAGAGGAAACTCTCCCATAATGGTGGATTTAAGTTCCAAGGAGCTTTGGTGTCTGACTGTTTGGTTCGTCCACACCCCCCCGTTTCGTTTTTCATTCAATTCCATGTTGTTTGTGTCTCTTAATAGGGCATCTTTCATTATCATTATCCCTAATAGTGGTTTATTGTATTAGTTACAGCTAATTTAAATGTTACCGAAGCATTGAAAACAGATTGCAGATGTTTTGAAACAGATGTTATTTTAATGTTAAAACAAAATCATGAATATTTATGGGTCATTATTGCCTGGGTTGAATTAGACTCTTTAAATAGTAATGTATGGGCCTAACATCTTTTGAAGGAAATGCTCCAAAAAAGGTGAATGGAAAAACACTGTCATATGAAGATGTGTAAATAATTTCTTCCAGCAATACTGAGTTTTCCTTTATGAACAGTCAGAATTAATTACTGTTATATTACAAAACCAGGTACTGTTCTTGTTCTATAACTGAGTTAACCTAGGACAAAATTTTTAGCTCAGAAAGTACTTTACATCTCTCTGCTTCCTAGAGAAGGGCCCCACCAGCTCCCTGCAAGCAGACCTAAAGCCGTAAGAATATTTTGAGGTGGAGTCATCAGTGCGAAAGCAAAATAAGGTGAAGATGATGCAAGCACACAACTCACTTGGTGTCAGTCTTTCCTACAGAAACACAAAGAGGGTTTGTAAATGCCGTATGCAGGCTGTCTCTGTTTGAGTCATATTTCTTTCTTTATGGAGATGAAGTTAGTCTTTAAGGCATCAGCTCAAAATGGCTTTTCATTCATTACAAAGTTATTTAGTTATGGGTAGGCAACTCTAAATGACATTTCTACATCTTACACTTTATTAGTTGATCCTGGCAGCTAAAGGACATGGAGAGATCAGCAGACTATGGCAGGGGAGTTCAGTGTGTTTTGGCCAATTTTGCATGGGGTCCAACCTTCTGGAGTTGCAAATTTGCCTCTGAGATGATGAACTTGTGCACCTCCTTCTGGGAGAGCTCTGGAGAGGAAAGAAGAAAAAAGAAAGTAAGAAAAGATGGTGAAAAATTAAAAATAAGAAGACTGTAAGCACAGGGATGATACTGTGCTCCCCAAAGAGACAAGCGAGCACTTCTGCTGCCTTAGACAAGTCATGTCCTATTTAGGAGAGGAACAGCCTGACCATCGGCTCCTCAGCACTGACTCTGGAGATGATGTTGGGATGGAAAGGCTGGTGGCAAGGGGACAGGCTACCATGCAGCCACCACCCATCTTACTGTGTTTTGCTTGTGTCCACTAGGACAATGTGTTCTAACCTGCAGCGCTGAGCCTTTTTCCTTTTTTTTTCCCCCCCTCCAAATTTACTAATTTGGAAGAAAGCCTGAGTCCTCCTGAAGCTGGCAGAACTCCTTGTCTACAGGCACAAAACCCCAGAGCAGATGGGCACATATTTCGGCTAACCGCAGTGGCAGTTGTTGAGCATTAGGGTCTTTAATCTCATCCAGGAACATCGGAACAGCCGCCTTCGTTTCTCCCTCGGCTGGGGGGAGCAAGCATCACACACATGGCTTGGGCTGATGTCGCTCACTGCTGCCACAGTGCACAGCAGGATTTTGCCCCAAGGACTCAGGACCTGCATCGTCAGGAAAGGACAGCAGTAATGTACAAGCCTTTTCAGCTTCCACAGTGTGATCTAGGTATAGTGGTCACAGGAAAAGTGCTAAAACGCTGCACGCTGCATTTTGCTACTGAACCGAGTGGTGGCATATAGCAGCCACAACTGCTGGGTTAGTTTGCTGGCTGAGGGATGGCCAGGCTGCAGGGCTCGGTTGAATTGAGGTCCATGGAGCTCTACCAGTTGACTGCATTGAGGCACCTGGCCACAGAGCCCTCACACCAAGGCTCATGGAAATGTTAGAATTTGTTTTGATTACCAGAAATTAGCCAAGAAAGTTTTCTGCTGTGATCTCATCTCTTGATTTTAAAGTCCATACTGAGAAATGACATACATCCAAGTGAAGAGATGTTCCTTCAACAGCTTGAACTTCCACTGCTTTCATGTCCCGAGGATCATGGAAAGCCTGGTACAGTACATTACATTCAGTAGGCTGCCAGAAAGAGAGTTCATTTAGTTTGATGACAGATTAATACTGATTCACAAATTAATTTTGTCTCTTTGTATATCAAGGGTGTCCGCAACTTATTTAATTTGTAATAAATATAATTATAGAAATGAATGAGCTATCAAGATTTTTAAAGTATGATCCATCAATGTTGGCATGACTTGTAATCCTGGTCATTATAAATAAAATGGGTCTTTTGCAATATGGAATGCAATTTTCCCTGTAGTTTGTCTCATTATTTTCTGACATGTGGGTTAATATTAAATTACAATGCCTTAATTTTCAAATCAGGGCTCAATTTGTAAATAAGAGGTTAATAAATAACCTTTCCAGCTGGAGGCCTTATTGTGACTTCATTAAAATAAACTTTTAAATGAGATATTTGCCTCTTGGTTGAAGCAATGATGGTACCAACACTGTCTCATCCTGTACATTGCAAAACAAAAGAAGCAGCTTGTAGGGCTGCCAGAAAACCCTATCCAAAGAGTCGTTGTGCCTCCGATATTTTCATATGGTCTTTTAGATGTTCCCCATAACTGAGTTATACCCTGACTTGCTCCATCTTCTTCTTCCTGACACACGGAGCACATACCGAGCTGTCCTTCGTTGTATGTCACCTTGAGCACACTGCGAAGGCTGCAGGTGGTTGGAGCTTGCTGTCACATGTTGTGCTGTACGTCTTAGTGGTCTTTCAGTTGTCCGTCCTACCTGGGTGATACAGCTTGTAATTTCTGAGTCACTAAGCTCAGACCTACTCCTGCTTCTTTGTCTGCTTTCTGCTACACTTCATGCAATGCTCATGATTGTTTCTCCCACCATGACTTTCAGTGAAAAAATAAAAGATTTTTCTCAATAGGTGGTACATTGTTCTTCACAGAAATTTCATGTTCGGAGCTGTAGAGCTGGATTTCCTCATTTTGCACAGATGGAAGGAAAGCTCTGACTTCTCCACTGAAGGCACCTCTGACTGGCGTTGTTTGGGCCCTGAACCTAAAAATTAAGTTGGTTTGGGCTTTTCCCATTGCTGGTTGACCAGCTTGGACAAAGGCTATTTCCCTTGTAGCTGAAAGGAAAGCAACATTCTGTGCAATTTTATAAAAAAAAAACCAAGCCCAAAACAACAGCCCCAAGATACAGTAGGAAAACTCAAAAAACCCCAACCCACTCTTCAACGAAGCAGCAGGTTGCTCTATGAGACAAAAGTTGAACTAAGGCAGCTTGTAAAAGCAAATGGGTCATTTGAAACAACAAGTTTTCAGGCCTGAGCATTGGAGAAACTATTTTCAAGAGACCAGCGTGCTCGTGTTGATTTGACCAGATCAGCCCCACATCTTTCAGCACTGTCCCACAACGAGCAGCCTCGCTCCTGCCTTGCAGCTGACAGTTGCAAATATCGGCAGCGACCGCCCCACCAGGACAGTGAAAGAAGCCTGTGCCACTGGCAGTGACACTGGTCCAGGGCAAGTTTCCTTTAAAAAGTGGCATGCCCTGCCCAAAGGATACACCCCAAAACCCCAGGAATGTGGGGCAATTGTGACGAGAGGGACCCCATGTTTTGGTCTCCTCTCACAATGCTGGATTAGCATCTCCATGCCTTTCCCATCCCTGTTGCTTGTCTACAGGAACATTTTGGTTCCTATACAGCTGGCCACACCTAGGTAAAGCACAACACGGCCTCATCTTGCAGTTCTGCTAAGCTGCTACATTCATCTGTCTCCAGCAAAAATCCCTCTGAGGACAGGATTAGCTAAATCCTTGAGGTCAGCGAGATATTTCTTGGCCAAGGTTTCAGCCTTCAGGCTAGTTTTGCCCATGAGTGCCATCTCTCTGTGCTTTCTTTAGCTGTGAACAATGGTAGGCTCAAAATTCAGTGTCTTAAGAAAAAACAAACCACCACACCAAAAGAAACATACAGCTCAGGCCTGGCTTCAAGACCTTTTCTGGCTTAATTGTATGGGCTGGATGTAAGAAATGCTCCTGGCTGACACAGTGTGGTGACAAAACCCCTGGAGGGGGTCTGGTTTTGCTGACAGGAGAGAAGTTTTGTCAGATTGAAAGGATGCAGCAGCGCGAGGAGCAGAGCATGAAAGATGCAGGGAGAGTGAGCAGCAGCCCTCGGCAGAGGAAAGGTAGCTACAAAGTGCAGGAGCAGCTCGACCTTCCATGGGCCACTGACCACCCTGGAGAAGCTGGGAAGGGATGACCGCTTGCCAAGGGAGTGCCTCAGAGGTCCCATTGGCAGAGTGTCTCAGCAGTTGGACCTTTACCCCCATCCTTGTGCTCACCTTCCTCCTTCATAATGCTGTTAAAATATGGTCTTTCCACATTTCACCTATCTTCCCATTCTTCACACAGCCAAAGCACTCTCCTTGGGTCCTCACATGTGACAGGATGGCCCTGTGGTAATGTAGCTAATGAGACACATTATGCTGCCTCGCTTGCGCTATTCGTGCTAGAGGAGAATCTTCTTCGGGTTTTGGCATGATACCCAGTTTAGTTCATTTGAAGATTTTTTTTTTCTAATTTGAGTAGCTTTCATTCAATCTAATAGAGAGCACTGATGCATGTACACAAGAGCAAGTTTATAATTGCAACTTCCTGATGGTTCTGCAGCTATTTTTATTCAAGAAATGGCAATGTCTTTTTTCTAGTAGTAGTAAAGGTGTTTGAAATATCTTAAAATAAATAAACCTCCTCCCCTCCGTCTATGGGGTTTATTCTGAAGGGAGAAAAGACCCCTTTGTTCACCAGTTGTGCTCCCAAATGAACCATTTCTGAGCTCTGCTGAATCTGCTGAAACATCTGTGGACCAGCGCTTTGCCTGAAGTACCTTGTGTCAGCACTGAAATGAGGGCTGGGAAAGATGTTTTACCTTAGCTAATCTAATTGCAACACAGTACAATACTTTGTGTGTTAGTTGGGGTAATTTTAAACACTAACAGTGTGGATTTTCCTGTTATAAGGAGGGAATATGCTAATCTAAAAGGCCCTCAGCCTCTGACTTTATTTTACACCTTCATCTTTTGTGAGATCTGCTCGATCCCAACTTCTCACAAGTGGAAGAACTTTGTAGGAAGACTAGGGGTGGAAAACAGCTCCTCATGGGCCCCTTGGAGACATGACTTTTTCTGTACTGATTCACCCATGATGAAGCCAGCCCAGCTCTCTGCATACTACTTTTTTTTTTTTTTTTAAATGTAAATGACGGTTAAAACATTAATAAAAAAATGTACTGATAATATTTTAGCTGAAAATCCTTTTGATGTCACTTTTACAAGACTACTTGGGAAGTTATGTCTCAGCCCCATGCTCTTCTAAATTCAAGGTTTAGATTTGGAAGGTTTTTAGGCTAAACTTGTTAATGCACTATTAGTATGCGTTAAATTTTGGGAAGGTTTTTTTGAATGGGATCAGTTTTTAAACTTCCCTTCTAATTTGGGCAATTACAGACCACTTTTTTGGAAGTGTTCAGTGGCCAAAAAGCTGGCTCTCGTCTCTAAGAAAAGCCTTCTCAACTACGTTGGTGCCATTGGTGTTTTCAACACCTAGACAACTGCTGATCTGTTCAAAATGCTCCCACTTACTTCCAGTTAGTGATGGAAATGCTGGGATCTAATTTTTTTTTTCTAATTAAGTAGAAACCTTCACCTGGCTCAGCCCCAGTTTCTATTCCCTGAAAACATTTTTCATATTCACTGACAAATCTCCTGACATTGCTAAGACAAGCCATCATTTCCTGAGAGCTCCTCAAGCAAGGTGAGACCTGTTCAGTTCTTGGATGGCTGCTAACGAGGGAAATTCACTGGCCTGCAGGAAGCGATTAGGATCACCATTTGGAGCACCCTCCTCAGTCGGTTCTGGGGTTACAGGGGTGCAGCCTCTTGGACTGCAGAGCAAAACCCGTTTTCTTACCCCTCCTTAAGATCTCCCAGATACGGTAATGCCGCCCACTTTCGGTGTGCCTGGAGTGATGTTTAATCCTCTGTGCATTTCATGTAGCGCTATCGAATTTCACTTATCGTCATTATTGATGAGTGACACAGAGGTTAACTGATTCACGTCAAGACATTTTGCTCAAAAAAAAAAAAAAATTAATACATCACTTTTCAGTCAGTTGAGACACTTTGCTCAGATGCCAGTCAGATGGGTAAGTGCAGCAGGCAGGTACCTTCTCAGAGGGCTGCTTTGCCAGCTGGGAAATGGGGCCAATAAAGCCACCTGGAGATTACCAGGTTCTTGCTATACAATAACAGTGGGAAGAAAGGGAGAAGCACGTTTGTTTCCTGCAGCTTGGCTGAGCCGCAGAGGCTGGGAGCGCCTTTGCGCTGAGGTCTGCAGCCAAGGGCAGGATGCTGGCGTTGCCAAAGGGTGGGGCAGCCCACCTACAGACTCCAGGCCTGGGGCTGCTTCGCCTTTCCAAGCTTGCTGCGAATCAGTCCCAGCTGTGTTCCTTGGTTGCCGTTGCTGGCGCGGTCATTTCCACCCGAGCAGGTGGCTGAAGCCCTCCAAGCGCCATACGGCTGCTGTGCCGCCGGTCACACCGCCTTTTCAGGTGATGGCTGCTTGCATGACTGGTCAACTGAGTAGTGGGCAAAAGAGGTAACAGAGCTAAAAATGGTGCTTTTGTTCCCAAAAGCCCTTTATGTGAAGTTCTACAGATCTAAACTTCAAAAATAGATATCTCTCATACTTACATAAGTATTACTTCTTTGTTTTGCTTTTGTCATGGCCAGTAACTCCTCATGGCCCCTGAAATTTTGCAAGTGGGAGACACACTGGGAGACACAAAACCATGAAGAAAATTAGCCCTGATTTGACCAGAGTTTTGCTTCCTTCCCTGCTGCTCTCCTCATTTCATTTGATCTATTTTAACCACCAGCACCGCACTGTAGCATGAACCTTGGTGCTTTGGCCAACATCCAGCTGTGAAATGTGTGCTCTTCTTCTGCATGATTCCCTCTGCAGGTGTCAGGAAAGCTGTTCCTCATGCTCCTGAGTCAAAAAATGCAACCGTCTGTCTGTCAAACCCTGGCAGAGGGGATGTTTGTATGGGCAGAGCACTCTGGGGTCCTTCCCAAAGAGGAACAGAAAATGCAGGGAGAGAGGGGGTATTTGTGAAGGTTGTCTTTATCTGTAGACTTTCTGTATAGTGAATGGAGAGAGAAAGGGAGAAAGAGAGAGAAAGGGAAAGGGAAAGAGACTCCTTTAGAAGGCGTTCAGAGCATCGCTTTGAGTCCTTCCTTAAATGTCCTTTCTTTATGGAGACTAACCTGGGCTGTACTTAATAAGAGTTAAGACTAGCCAGAGCAACCTAGACCAGAGATTTATGTAGCCCCATGCCCTGTTTCGTGGTGCAGAAGCTGCCTTTCGGGGTGTGTTGCCATGCCTGTTGCTCCTTGCTGATACCACCCTACAAATGATGGTAAAAGTGTGATGGCAAAATAGCCTCTGATGGACAGACGTAGCAGCCACAGAGTTTGCTTTTTGGTAAGCCATTGATACTTAGAGAGACATTTCCAGCAAGTGCCCTGTAGTTGAGTGCAGCAGCTCTTTCAAAGTTGACAGCAGGCAGGCCGCTGTGCCGCCTACATATCTGCCTGACAGGCCAGTGCGGGGAAAATGGAAATAGGGAGGGGAAGGGACCTGTGTAATGAATCAGAGGTGCTAGTGCAATTGGAGGAAGCTACAGTAGTCACAAACCTTCAGCATGTGTGAAAGCATCACTTTTTTTTTTAATTTTATTTTTATTTTTACAGCAAACATATTTAATATAGCCATTTCAAGTTTTACATGAAGCATAAATCAAGGAGAAATAAGTATATTGGCCACAACATAGGTTGTTTTGTAGCTTTTAAATTTCTTAAGTGTTAGGTCATTTTACTTACAAGTTAAATAGCTGTCTGCAAGAGGCCTTGGTTGGTCATAAATTGTCCTTCCAATAATATAAAACACACCATTTATTTACAACACGTATGCTCTTCCAAGTAGATCCAACAGCTCGTAAAGAACAAGAGCTCCTATGTCATCCCTACTGAGACCACTGCAATAAAGAGCCGTTGGAATGACTCCGTACTCAGTAAGTGCAATCAGATCCAGCAACAGTAGCTTTTATGGGCTTTTTCTCCCCTCCAGGAAAACCTGAGATATTAGTGCAATATTAAAGAGCTGTGATGGTCTTACCCGTAGTGGGATCTTACTCCTCCTATGCCCCCAGTGGGTTTGGGAGTGGAGTGAGATAACACTCACCAAAGAGGGTCAGAATCAGCCCTGTTAGGATGGTTCATTTTCATAAGGGATATGATTGATTAAAAAGAAGGTTAATTGAATATTATGAAGCTGCCACAGTAGTATAAACTCCAAGCTCTGGCTTATAAACAACATTTGTTGCAGAAGGGTTATTACCTGCTTACAATTGGAACAATGAGCCTTTCGATCCCTGTTTATTCCAGGATGGCTGAGCAGTAAAAATGTGCGTGCTGGTACGTGACCTCAGGTGGACTCCTAGGAAATGTTAGCCCAGTTTAAGTAAGAAATATGTTCTTACACAGGCAGAGGTGTGCCCTGATTGAACTCTAAAGTGAAATACCAGCTAAAAGCAGCATTTGATCTAGATTAGAAACCCACTTTAAGTGTTTGAAGTAGAAAAGCAGTAGGAGCTGATCTGAGTCTCCAAAGCCTTTTGTCAATAGAAAAGCTCTGAACAATTTCCTTTTAATAATATTACTGCCTTTTTTTTAAACATGATTTCTGTAGTTCTTGGGCAGTACAGAGGGGTGTGATATTTATCCAATGCATTTGCGGACTAACAGGATCATTAACACATTAATCAACATCTTGTTCACTGGCTCAACCTCAGACTGTGCTGAGGGTGACTAGATCAGTACAAGAGATTCACAGGAGCATGGGTTTCATCTCACCCTACCAGAGAAGGTATCTAATCTAAGCTGGCTACATGGTGTCTCTCTGTAATCAATGAGGAGAGTGGAAGATGTCTTCCAGAGGAAAATCCACCCCATCCTATGTGTCTAAAACAGGAAGGATTAATTCTGTCTTGGGATATGCCAATCTCTTGCCACGGACTATGAGGGAACCCAGATAGTAGAGTGAGGATTTGTCTCAAACTTACCTGATTTCCTCCTGCATGGAGGAAAATGAGGCTATCCCCTTCAGTCGCTTCTGCATGAAACTGCTGGTTCATTTGCACCAAGTGCCATGGCAGATTCACTGGCCAACTGCTTTGCTCAATAGCTGACTTTATTCCAACCTCATTGCTGTGCTCATAAGGATCACCTACGAACAGCTTCCCCACCCTCCCTTAAAGCTTTAGCGCCATCCACACCAATCCACCTCTATGAAACCAAGTGGAAATTCAGTCTCTTGAGTGGCTGAGCTATCTCTTGCTGCAGTCAAATGAAATCTTTCTCATCAATGGGCTGGACCACCCTCTAACTGGATCACGACCGATGTATCTGTTGCTCACCGTATCATTGCTTCCCATCATGTACATAGTGGACAGATTCATTTCTCCTTTCTTCAAACTCAATATTCAACTAGTCGCTGTCATGGCCCATCACAGCTCTGCTGACCTGTCCTATTTCTGTCTCCTTTTGCACACTGACAAAGACGGTCAACAAGCCATTTTGCCATGAACCTTCTGGTTGCCTTGCTTTGAGCCCTTCGCCTGTGCTGTCCCTGCTGCACTGTCATCCTCCTTCAAATCACCTCTGCCAAGAGGCCAATGAAAGCCACCTGGGCAGCATGGCTGTGCTTGCAGCAGCACGCCGGCCTCGCTGTCTCTCTTTCTGCCACCTCCATCCCATTGTTGACTGGAAGCTCTTCAAGGCAAGACCACTGCACACCCAGCAGTGACTTACACACCAGGCCCATCCAGCTCCTCACCAGCTGTTCCTAAGCACCACCAGAGTCCAACTGACTGTGTTGACGTGGCAATGACAGACCAAGACCAACCACTATTACCAATAAAAAGCAATAACAGCAGGCACAAGGAATTATGAAAAAAATTACTTTTTAATGTACAAAAGTTTTATATACAGGTTCAGCATGTTACCTCCGTTCTTATGATGTAGAAAACAGCTAAAAATGTTCTTAAGATATAAATTTGACAGAACAATTCACCTACAGTACTTTTAGTAATGATGTCTTCTATACATAATATATACAGTGCTGGAATGGTTATTATAATACTTTTTCAGTAAATGAAGGAAGATCACCACTGGAAAGTCTGAGAAATCTCAAGTCATTGGAGATTTGGTTTTGCTTTTGTATTTGATCTTTTGCTAATGAGATATCTGTGAAGAGGGACTCAGTAGCCATCGTTGCCCTACGCAGCTGTTGAAAAAATCAGATTAGCAGTTGAAGGACACACGAAAGCCTGATCCATCTCAGCACAAGGGATGCCCAGTTGTACTCCAAGCGTCCAGGACAACATACAATGTCCTAAAATATGTACTGCCCTCTTTTCATAAATGCAAAGGCAAGGGCAAGGTCAGTAACTGCAGGAGAATATATACAGCGGACTACAAAACAATCCCTTTAAACACAACTTTCACGGGAGACACAAATAAACAGGCAGGCACCTTGCTTTGCTTTCCTGTTGTCATGCACCCTGGACATCAGCAGGAGTCATGGGGGCCTTGAGGGGTGAAGAGTGTCCTGTGCACACCCTCTGCATTTGGGATGAGGACGGGTGAGATCACAGGAGGCTGAGCAGCACCTCCCTGCACCAGCTGTAACCCGGGCTACCTGGCAGCAGGGTTGTCCCAACCCACCACTGCCAAGCACGGCTGCTGGCGTATCTGATATCGCAAAGTTTGCCTGAAGGTAACATGTGGCATTTTCATGCCACCCCCTGGTCATGCTGGGAACAGTGAGCCTGACATCAGTTTGTGCAAAAGGAAAGCAGGGACACCAGAAAGCACCTTTACAGAGCTGTCCCTGTCCCGTGCAGGGGACGGAGTTGGACACAAGTGAGAACATCACATCGATATGAGGGGGAGAGGGAAGATGGGAAGGAGAGAGTGAAGCTCTGCAGATGCTTGTCTGGTCAAACTGTGAGAACCTGGGGGAGATGTCACACTTGTCCCCTGCCCTTCAACTTACTGGGTACAAAGTATCTGATGCTATGAGAGCAGAATGAGGAGAGTTGTCCTTATCCAAGACAGTCAGAAGTTAAGCAAGGCCTCCTGCCCAAGTACATGCACCTCACTACTTCTCCCCTTTTGTCTAATGACAGTAAAAATAAATAATGCAACTAAGATTGACTTCAGTGCCAGGTGGGACCGGCCTGGAAACAGCTGATGGTTATTACAAGCAGTTATATTTTGGTGGAGGATTTGGCTTTGGGAAGCCCTGCTCCTCCCATCTCTTCCCCAAGGACGTTTCCAAGAGATTCTCAGTGACCAAGCTACTATTTTGACTCAAATACCTGTTTTGAGACTATCCAGATGTTTCCCTATGCTGTAGACTGCAGGCGCAGTGCTGAACTGAACCAGGCTGGGTACAAAGAGTAGCTATATACTGTAGCACAAAGCACTAGCCAAACTAACACCCCGGGTTGTCCATGGTATATTTTTTGGATACAGCAGCTCTTTTCATGCTGACCAAAGCTGTGGGACATGTTAATGCAGCACTGGGTACATGCCAACAAGCCTCCTTGCAGGGCAGGGTGTATTAGCTCATGCTTGGTCTCGCATCAGGCCAGCCACGTGCCTGTTGTGTGCACGGAGCCCAGGCAGAGCCCTGCATGGAGTATATTACACAGACGAACCCTGGCCAGATAAACCAGCTCCCACAACACTGCCACAGTGCAGACTGGGCTGAAACAATCGTAAAACTCTCTCCATCACCATCACTTTTTGTATGTGAGCACCTTAGCGTGGAAAGCCCAACAGAAAGCGAAGCCGTTGCAAAGCCACACAGGGATATGGTAATGCGTGCTTCAGAAACCTGACATTAAAGATGCATGCGGGGCCCCTGCAGAAAGTCACTGCGCTCAGAGGGCGCAAAGTTATGCGTGTGTGTCAATCTGCACGCCGGAGCCTTCCTGCCACGGGGGACTATTTCCCAGTGATTGCTGTTCCCAGGCCTCTGCTCCACTCTGCACATGATACAAACCACGTTGTAAACACATCTGATCAAAGTGTGCATTCACCTTTTATGTGTCTCATCAATGTGTCTTTCCAATGTTTTCTCAGAAACACCACTATGTTTTTATAAATGTACATTTTATATATGCTTCTGGCAATACACTATATTTGATTTTTAAAGGAAGAGAGGCCTTGGCTACTTAACATGAAAGCATGGTAAGGCACTTTGCTGAGAAGCTGTTTGGAATCAACCCTCTTTGCAAGGTACAAAGGTATTTACGGTATAAAACAATACTGCTGGCAGAGGGCTTGTTTGGAGATGTAACTAAACCCTACTCTCATCAGAGCAGAATACATAGTATGGCTTTTATTCCGATCAAAACCGCATCCTCCCGTTTCTTTCTGGTGTGGGTTGAAAATGGAATTTTTTGTGAACATAACTAATGGAAAATGATGGGGAGTGCTATTTACAGGGCTGCCGGGGAGGGAGGGTTTCATCTCTAACCACGTTCATGCAGTCTCCTAGCTTGGTGGTGATATCGTTCAGTGCTCTGGGAAACCAAGCCAAAAAATAACACTAGAGGTGCACCCTTGTGGTGCTGAACTGCCTGGATATAGTTTACATAATTCTGTACAGAGACTTTTAAAAATTTTCATTTTGAATCCCTTTAATGTATTTATTACTTATAAAAAAAATCTACTCTATTGAAACAGATTATTTTTGAAAAGCACATTCATAAAACTGCTTCACGCACAGCCCCTTGGATAGCGCTAAGGCCTTGTGCTTTACTGTTATGACATCATGTTTAGAAATTTACTCTCTTCCGCCAGCGTGGTTAGCATGGAGCTCATATCGCCTATTGCCATATTGCTTATTCCCGCGGGTATGGTGGGCAGTGTCAGAGAGTTTCGTGGAGTCGTCAGGCGAGAGGAGTTCTGGGAGAGGTTCTGCAGGATGCTGGGGCTCAGGGTTCCCGACATCAGGCTCGAATGGTCCCCATCGTCCATGATGGCATCAAAATCTATCTGGGGCGGCTCAAGACATTGCGAGTCCACCGTGCTGGACACCTGGTTCGCACCCGGGGAAGGCAGAGTGGCCGGCTTGCTGTTCAGTGCGCACTGCTGCTGTCTGACCCGGCAGTCCGCGTGATTATCAAAGCTGCTGTTCTGTTCATACATGTGGATTTGACCATAATAGTACATCAAGTTGTTTTCCCTCGTGCCGTCCACACACTGCTGGGCCGGTGCTGGCAACATGTCGCTGGTTCTTTTATGTGTGGCCTCTGCCACCTCCTGGCCCGGGCCGATGGTGTTTGTAGGGTGGGGAGTTCTCATGTAGCCCAGCTGCTGGACGGTGCGGAGGCCTCGGGGTCTGCTGGCTGGGCTCGGCTCGGGTGGAGGACGAGGCTGGACCATGCCGGGTGGATAAGCCTGCGCGGCTGAGCCCATCATGCCCTGCTGAGGCTCAAAGCTTGGCTGGTTGGAGGTCATGACAGGCTGATGAAAGGCCTCCTGAGCCATGGGGAAGTTCAGGTGGGTCGGCTGAGTTGAGTAGTTCTGCTGACTTGGTTCATGCATGACCTGGCCCAGCATTGTGCGCTCACTGTTGCTGCCGACCATTAAAGAAGGGTCTGTCGCCATGTCCATTTGCTGAGGGTGAAGGTGAGGTCCGGATTTTGCTGCCATGCTGCTACAAGAAGGAGAGATCTGATTTGGGTTGCCACTGATTGCACTGGGGCTCAGCATCTGATGAGGTTGGTTATACCCTGCGTGCAAACCCAGATCGGGGTTCATAGTGGGGCCTAGGCTCATCGGCTGCTGCCGCAGCTGCATACAGTTTAGCCTTTGCCCGTCCATGCCCACATTTCTTTGCATAAAGCTCTGCTGTGTTACGTTCATACTGTTGTCCGGCAGCTGCATCTGCTGCTGGTTGTAGTTCTGGTACTGACCAAAGTTCTGCTTCTGCTGGACCACCGCTAAGTTCCCTTGCGAAAACTGCTGCTTCGACTGATTGGACATGATATCAACCGTACCCGAGCTGACTTCGTTCCATTGGACGGGCATGTTATTTTTATTCATGTCTGAGGAAGCATCAAAGCTCATGGGACACTCTGCCATCATGGGTCCCAAGTGGCTCATGCTCGCCTCGGCCACTGCCATCCTGCGCTGACCAGGCAAGGCTGGAGGCTGCAGCTTCCCACTTCCCTGGAAGCTCTGCATCTCGTTGCTGTACCCCATGGAAGTGCTCTCGGCCGCTGTCCCATTGCTCTGGGATTTGATGTACTGCACCACGTCATCTGGCAGCATAATGTCATCATCTCCAACGGGCACCTCTGCCTCCCCGGACATGGCTTCCATGGCGATGTTTTCGCTGATGCTCAGTGGCCGGGGCGAGTAGGTGTGCCTGGGGAGGCTCCCGTCTGAGCGACCATAGCTCTGGAGGCTGAAATTCCTCCTGTCTGTGGGGTGTGGAGGATGGAAGGGGTTCATGCTGTTGGTGCTGTTGAAGCGGTGAACTCGTGGGAGGGCCTGGGGGTCTCCGGCAGGTCTCCTCACCGGGTCGCTTGCCCGCCTTGTGCAGTTGCCCGGCACCTCGTGGGGAAATGCTGCAGCTGATGGGTAGCCATAGGTGTTACCATCGCTGCAACGCCTGGGCCCTGGTGGGAGGCGGATGGAGGGCAAGGTGGGGTCTGGTCCATCCATAAGTGAGATCCTGTTCTTCAGGGTCATCCTCTCCATGTTTGGCAGGGGAGTTGGAGGAGGGCCCCCCGTGGCAGCAGCGTACTTGGCTTTCAGCCTGTAGTGCTGAGCTGGCGTGAGGTTCAGCAGACCTGGCATCCCGCTGCACTGGCTTGCCTCACTTGACCGACGGGAGGCATCCGTTGAAATCGGGTCGTAAGAGTCGGCAGAGCTCGTGTTATTGGGACGGTGCCCAAGCTGCGAAGCCTCACTGGAACGGCGGCTGGAGAAGTACGGAGAGATCCCTGATGATCTGCGGCTGACAGTGTAGGCGGAACTGATGGTGCTTGTCGTACTATCACGGCGCTCGTTGAGTTGGTTCAGCATTGTAACCTCATTGACGGACAGCTCCATTATTCTGGGATTAGGCAGCGTAGCAGAAGAACCACCACTATTTTCTAGAATAGAGCCTGAGAGAAAGGTTGCAGGGAAGGAAAAGGTTTAGTTAGCCGAGAAATTCCACTTGGTAGCATTCTTGGTGCCAGAATACAGACACACAAAGCCACCCCCAAATATTTTATGTGAATGATAGTGAATTTCATTTGCTGCCAGTGAATTCAAAGCTTCATCTCCAGCTCTGTGTCCATGCACAAAGAGCAAGAAGGCTGGGGAGAGAAAATAAGAAGTCCCTGCTGCAGAGTCTTTGCAACGTGTACCCCACTGATTCTCAGCTGCTGAGGAAGTGCCTCCACATGGGCTTCTCTTAGTAGGAAGAAAGTAGGACTGGTGTGAACAGTGCCACGGGGACAGCACGTAGCTACAAGCACAGCTGCTCACTGGGACAGATGCACAGCAGTCAGGGATAGGAGGCCGAGGCCCAAAAGTTGACACTCAAAGGCTCTTCCCAGAGTAATCCAAGAAGCTCCAATATACTAAGCCCTGAGGTTTAGTATAATGCAGGCCCTATGCCTTGGGACTTCTTGGCAAAGTTAGAGGAGCACTGAAGGGATCATAAAGATGCCTTTTTCAGGAATCCCCGGCCAGCGGGAAACTAGCATATGAAGCTGTAGGCAATAGCCAGGAGCTCTTGAAGTGACAAAAGGCCTGTCAGAGCAAGGTCAAGGATGAAGGGCTTGTCTGGATTGCCGCTGTGCTCCAGCAATCTCCCTGGAGGCACATCAGCCCTTGGGGAATTGTTACTGCTGGAACAAACCCAAGCAGTCTTGTGGCTGCCACTGGGACAGTGAGGACAGCTGTGGCTGGGTCCTGGGGAAGGCCAGGAACAAGAAGGACACCAACACCTCTGCCTCCTTTCTAGCTCTCTAGCACTGTGCATCTGGGGTTTTGTTGCACATCACCAGACGGCTGTGTTTACACCCAGGCTGTCCATTTTACCTGACATCTCTATCCAGCAAGGGCTGACTCAGAGGCAGTAAGAAATGATCCTCCTCCAGAACAGACTCTCGGTTATGGAACCAGAGTCAAACTCTGGAGGGTGCCTACAGGACATGGCCCAGGCCCAGGGCTTACCGTTTCCTGAGATGGGAGGCAGCTTGGTGTTTCTGGCTTGTGGAGCTGGGCTCACCCATGAGCAGGAATCCTTAACTGTCTTGAGTTTCTCTTTCTTGAGCTGTTCAAGTCGTTGCATCGTCGTCATGTGTTTCCTTAGCTGCAGGCTGACTGTCGAATTACCAGATGAGACCGTTGAGTCCACAACAGGAGCGTTGTCATCCAACGCTGTCAGATCTCCCAGACTTCCCCCGCTGTGCATGTTCATTTCTACTCCACTGTCATTGTTGTTGGTGCTGCCAAGGGGTGACGGCTCACTGCTGCATGACGACTGGCCACCAGGACTGGACTGACACATCTTGGGGAAGGAAAAGAGGAGGAGTTGGGCAGATGGAAACATGGATGAAAAGAAACCAGGAGCCCAACATCCCCAGCGGGCTCCACGTGTTTGGCCCTATCCCAGGCTCTCCCCTCTCTTGTTACCCTTCCCTGCTGCAGGATCTCAGCTCTACCAGAGGGCAGGGGCACCTTCCCTGGGGGGGAGGGCAGGGCAGCGCCCCACACCTGGAAAAACTATGGTGGCTTCAACTGGAGGATAGAGAGAAACCAAACGTTGTTCCTCCGAAAGATTAAGGACAGATGCTTCTCGAAGAAAAGCAGCATGTTACCTGGTTGTGCAAGGTATATTGCAGCAAGCACTGGCTTATCTAACATAGGATCAAGGCCTAAGTATTTCAGACACAACGTATTTCTGTCTTTAAAGTACCCTAACGTATAATTAGGTTACCTGACAAACTTCCCAGCCAGATAAAAACCTGGTTCACTGTTTGCAAACACCCACTTGCAGATAAAGCAGATAAGCACCATAAATATTTATTTTATTTACATTAGGAATTGCGTTTCACATTGAGTAGTTTATTTGCAGCAGACACTAAATGGTCTGAACTTGCTCTGAGGTAGCTGTTGCTGCTACTAGACAGGATGCCTGGCTTCTCCGCTGAGGCCCATGCTCCAGCAACTGTCAGAAAATGGGAGTGCTGAAAAGGCAATGTACTTTGCCCCAGGCCAAGGTGGGAGTGCAGGGTGATGCACTGTTTTACTTTGCCCTGTAGCAGCCCTCATGGGCAGGGCTGACTGGCTCTGATGGCCCCATTGACCTTCAATTGGGATGATAGAGATTGCAATTCCAGGATTTAATGTCAAGTTGTGATGCTGGGAGAAAGACGGCAAAGGGGTGTCCTCCCCCTTTCTGCACTCAAGCAAATATCCCCTGCCCCTCCCCATCGCTCGACATGCCTCCGCCCCCACCCTGCGGTGGTTAGCTGGAGACAGGACGTCTGCAGGAGACCATGCTTTATACAGCTATTTTAATACAAAGGATTTCTTTGCTCACCTTAGTACCGACTGTCCTTAGGAAGGTAGAGTAAGGAAGGGTAAGTGGGAATAAAGAACAGGTTGTTAGGACAAAGACAGCATTAACAGAAAGGACCATGTTAGTAAAAGGAGGAAGAGGGGAGTGCAGAATTGCTAACAAACCACACAAATTGCCAACATCTCCCCCTCTCCCGTACCCTGTCTTCCCTGCCTTCCCTCTTTGGGGGCACAATAAAACTCCCTAGGAGAGACTTCCCACCCGCCTCCATGGGTTTGGGATGAAACCCAAAAATGGGTCAAAACAAGGGGCCTCGGAGTGATGGGAACCAGTGAAGCATCTCACCCCTCCCACCACCCTGACCTTAACCAGGAAACAGGAGTTGGACGTGGGCCCGCCAGGTCAGATGCCGCCTGTTAGACGTGCACGAGCGAAGTACGCAGCGCTGGACGGAGAGAGTGGAGAAGAACATCCGACCCATAGCCCTGCCGCCAGTGAGATGGCTTGGCTGCAACCCTGGGAGCACAGAGCCCTAGGAAAACAATCCCACACCTTTGGGAGAAATGGGGTGGGGAGCCGTGATTGTGTCTGTGTTTTCATAGAAAAAAACCCAACAAAACACACGAAGGAAGAGTATGGGAGAGAGGTCATTCTGTCCAGTGGTTCTCACACTCAGTTTTTGTAACCCAATACAGAGCCTCATCACAGTAAAACTGTTCCTTTAGTCAATTAGAGACACTTTGGATGTGAAAATACTCAATTCCTTCCTAACCAAAACATGCTGCTCATTAGTAATTTGTCCAAGAACGCATCCCTTAACCTTTTTTAGAAAATCTTTGTAGGTCCAGGGCATGTTGTTTCATAAGAATAACAATCTTGTAGCCTGGATTCAAATCAAGAAAATATATATTTTGGAGCTCAAAATCCTTTCAGCTCTAGTGAGAAGTCTGGGGACTATGTGAACACTCCCCTTTGCAGGTGAAGGTCTTTTCTGTTGTATCAGCCTATACCCTGCCCAACTCTGAGCTGGTGCAGGAGACCAGAACTTTGGGTATGAAGGTGAAGAGAAACATCAAAAGGCAAAAGTGACCCGTGTGTTGCAATGCTCCATCTCCTCCACCAGCAGTAGTGTGCTGAGGAGCAGGTGGGCTCCCTGCATGGGGTGGAAGAGGCTTGAAGGTGTTTGGACCCACCACCGTACACACCTCGTTAGCACCATCGACCACACTACTGCCTACTGTGGAGCTGCTGTAATGGCCAGAAGGCTGATAAATGGTCTTTGCTTCAGCTGGTGGCCACTCGTAGGGCTGTAAAGCATGATTATGGTTGACTGCAAGCCCGTACTCTGTGGGTCACAGCATTGCTCCCATGTTTATTCCTGGTTTCATTCCCCTGCCCCATCATCCCACTACAATTTTCTGTGGCAGTTGGGAGTCGCGTATTGAACTCATGTACTCCTGAGCAATCTGCTTTAGCCGACCTTGCTTGAGCAGGGAGGTTGGACTAGACAATCTCAAGAGGTCCCTGCCAACCCCAGCGATTCTGTGCTTCTGTGTATGGTGGACAGGACCGAGGAATTGAACTTGCTTTAAGATACCCAACAAAAATAAAACAGCTACTTTTATCTGCACTGGCTTAATCAGACAGCCCACAACAGAGTTGTGCCAGCAAAACTGCTGTGCAGCAGCAGCCTGGAAAGAAAAACAGTGAAGGGTACAGGGAGGAGGAGAAAAGGGACTGCTTAAGCCAGGACTTCTGCTTCAAGAAGCATTCATCAATCTGTGCCCTATGGTCATTGCTCAATTTAAATTGGTGAGGTAGGTAAAGCTCATCTGACCACAACACTCTGAGTTTTACCCACTTTCACAGTACAGGGAGGCCAAGCTCAACACGGCATCACGTGGCCCCCATGACTACAAGGGCGGGAATTTGTGATGCTGAGTAGGAAGGTGCAAAATGTACTGGACTGTGCCCTGACCTGCAGTTTCATCTCTGGACTTGAACTCTAGGGTGTTGGCAGGTGAAGGGCAACTGCCCAGAGAGGTAAATGGCATGCAAGTGCTTCACGCCCCCATTGTGTCGGAGAAATTAGGGGCCGCATCATTTCTGCCAAGAGCAACTGCTCTTACCACAGAATTCTCCGTTTTTATCGTTTTGACTTGTAAGCAATCCTCCATGCTCCTCGTGGTGCTGTTGGCCTCGGGGCTCTCCTCTGAAACCTTGCTGCTCTGCTTGGCGCTTGCCTCATTGTCCCCATTTTCCTTGAGTGGAGGTGGCCTCGGGTGAACATCGTTGCGCTGCTTCTTCGTGACGTGGGCATCAGGCCCGTGCACAGTCTTGACGTGTTTCCTGAGGGAACTAGGGTCTGTGTACCGCTTCGTGCAGCCAGGGATTTTACAGACGTAGGGTTTCTGTTAATACAAGCAAATCTTGGGTTATATTTAGAACAAGCCCAAATATTCCAGGTACAACGTATGGGCCAAGAAAATACAATGAGCATAGTGCCTGGCAGCAGCAAAATGTGGAGCATCTGCTCCACAGGATTCTGTAACACTGAGATCTCTAAGATGTGATATATGGGCTGCTGCTGATTCACACAGACCTGGTCAGTCATTTGATGTTGGCTAAACTCCTTGTTTTCAGTTGCTGGATTAAAAGACAGCTAAGAATTCATGAAATACTTTCCTAGTATTACTTTCCCATGTATTTGCTCGGGTGGCCACAGGAATGTTTCCTGATTATGGATGGGAGGGAGGTGATGTAGAGAACTGGCCATAACACATTCTCTCTGCTAAGGTGGGGTCTACACCAAGAAAATGTCTGAGACCTTCTGGCTGATGGAATTCCAGCAAAACCAAGCCAGACTGGGTTCACCCTACCCAATCTATCATACCATTCCAGCACCTGTCACCTTGAAATCTGTTATTGTGCAAAACAAACCACAGGCATGCAATGTTTTTTTCAGACGATAGCACTCTAGTCCCGAATTCATGAATCATTGATTGCCACAGGAAAACAAGGCTGAAGCCATGCTTCTGAAAACAGAAGTCAGCAAACAGATACTTTTCTTCTTTTAACTGTTTTTTTATTGTTTCCAATTCAAAAGTGTATTAGCACTGCAGTTGTTTGAGCTGGTGCTGCTGCACTGGAAGCTCTGAATTCATCACAAGTTCCACTTTCAGCCTCACAGCTACTCTAAGTATTTTTCTGCCAACGCACTAGGATAGGTTCATGAAAAAAACCAGATAGATGTTGTTTGAAAGCTACCCAAAATGACCATTCCTATTCTTTTTTTAATTTGTTTTGTAATTTCATCCAGAAGCTTAAGTGAAAAAATACAAAGGAGTATATATTCTTTGCAGAAAGCCAGCATCATCACATCAAAAACACTGAAAGTCTGTTTTTTATTCAAAAGCATGCTTCCTGACTGATCTTGGCACATCACTTGAACAAACTAAATTCTCATAACACCCCACTGAGGTAAATATTTAATATATTTTAAAGCTGGGTAAACCAAAGCACAAAAAGTAAAATAGTTTGTTTATAAATCTCATGCAACCTTTTGGATGAGGCATTATAGAAATATTATTGCTGCTGTTAAAACCTATTCTAAAGAACAGAACTCCCACCACACATGATAAAAAACCCTACATAAAACAGTTCAAGGATTGTTTATAAAGATCCTTTAGGCCCAGTAGTTCTGATTTTTCAGATTCCAGTAATTAGGGTAACATGATCACTGTTGCTTGGACAGCAGACACCCCACCTAACGAGGTACAACCATCCTCTTCATCAGGCCTCCCGCAACTGAACTGAGCACAACTGCTGTTTTGTTGGCATGCCTTCATATATCCCCTGGGTTATCCAGATTCTGACATCTAATGCAGTGTATGCTCTAGTGAAGTCAACAATTTAGATATCTCAGATGCCTCCCTCCTACTCCCATACACATACAACATGATACTCCTTAGGGTGGGAGAACTGGAGAACTCCCCAGGCACTCAGCAGAACTGAATTTCTGCATTTTACCCTTGTTTAGCTTGAATTGGAGGAAATGTCGCTCCGAGCCTTCGGCTGGCCGTGAACTCATGCCACTCTTTTGTGTATGCACTGGAGAGTGGTCATGGGATGAAAGCCCTTTTCCCAGAACTAACTTTGAAGGTATCCCCTGAAGGGATTCAAATAGTCACTGAAAGTTTAAAATGAAATCGTGCGTGTGACATTTCAACAATCAAACAAAAGCCAGTGTGGTAATATATCCCCAGCCTTGAACTTCGGCATGTTTGGACCATACACCTACAACTTGTCACACAATGACAGAGACAAATACAGGGAACCTGGAACTTCCTCCTTAGAGGAGACATGGATGACTAACTCTGAAACTGTGGTGTATCCCAAGTAAACACTGCAAGCAGAGGAAAATATTTAGTAGGTAGCTAGGAACCACAATAGAGTTACCAATGGGTAATGGGAAATATTCACAGCCACAAACTCCTGCATGCATCCATGTGGTTTTGTGAGCCAAGGTCTCAGTGCAGTTTGCTAACCCACTGGTCATGGCCACAGCTGGTTGCAGGACCCTTACCTGGGCCTGCTGCCCAATGCAATGAGCATGAGGGATGTCATCTGTTGCAAAGGATCATGTTGTATGTTCCTCAAAAAGAGGGTGTCAAATACATGGCCCAGAGAGCCATTATATGCAGCCTACAGATCTCCCACAAGTCTTGGGGCATGCTTGTGTTGCATCAAGGAGGGTTGAACAGCAGTTCAGGAGTGAGCATGATCGCAAAATTAAGAACATGCAGCGCCATGTAGTTCTCATAGGAAGGCTCAGCTGGTCTGGGGTAAATCCTCCACTAGTGGCTATGCTGCTTCTGCACCTGAGAAGGCTTTGGCACCCTCCAGGAGAAGCAACAGCAGGGGATAAAATCCCTATCTGTTATCTGAGTCTTTAATTTGTGTTGTCAGATGCAGCCTGTGCCAAGTGTCGGCATATTAGACCAGGGTCCACCATAGACAAGGAGTTGGATGCCTCTGCCCTACAGCCTCACCTTCTTGCACAATGTGAACCCAAAGGAGCAGACCTTCAAGCATGTCCAAGCCCTGCTCAGACGAAGTGAGGAGTCATCCCAGATCCAGTGCAGCTCCTGATCTGGATCACTTGGGAAACTGAACCCATCAAAGGAATGACATTTAATAATCCAGCCAAAGCCAAAATTCCACATGTAGGAACATGGGACACCAGCTGGCCCAAAAGAAAGGAAACTCTCGCCTGCCTAGGAAGGATCCTGGAAAAGCTCTAGGGATCTGAGCTCAAGTGATCTATGGGCAAAAAGTAGCTCACGTACTCCTTCAGTGTGCACAAACTGGACAGAGTGAGTCTGTATCCAGCACTGAAAGTTGTACCAGCAGTCTTGATCCATCCACATGAGAATCCTTAGGGATGGAAGAGAGATGCAAAATTGATTTAAGGACAGGAAAAAATGCTGCAGTAATGGGAATCTTCAGTGGTTTGATTGACTTATTTAGCTTATGAGAAAGAAGATGGAGAGTGACAACACTGTAGTGTTATGAGGTGGAAATAGCAACAATGAAAGGGACAGTGGGTCCAGCACTGGAGGAAGGCAGAGAAAGCATCCAGGGCTGGAAAACAAGCAATTTCTAATACCTGAAATGTAGGATTAAATCACATCTGCCTACCTTTCAGGGGAAGAAGCTTTAACAGAGAGCAAATGATGTTTTACTCCAACACCAGTTACTGGGAATGCAGGTTGCTGAGCAGACAAGACGTTGCATGTCTTGTTGGTCCCTCCTGGCCTCAAGGTTGGTGTAGCCTCAAACCTACCCCAAACTACCCAGTGCCAGTGCAGATATGGGTTAATTTTAACCTGTGTCCTGCTGGGGAAGTGGCTCACCGGTGAAGGACAATCCTGACATTTGGGTTCATACCCAAACCAATTCAAGTAACACTGGGATTCACGTCATTCATTGGGTCCATCTCAGCATCACACAGCACAGAAGGGCGTCCTAGACTTTACGTCCTTATTCTGACTCCAACAGAATCTCTGAAACCTACAGAGCTTTGGTTATCACTGACTGATATTATGCCAGAGATAGAAATACTCCCAACAAGCCCTTTGTAGACACAGCATCGCTTTAAAAAGCTGTCATCCGTGGCAATTGTGTTCCGTTCTCCAATAGTCTATATTTAACTGTTGCAAATTAGGCTACAGACTGAATTCTTCATGGCTGCAAACACTATTAGAACTTTGGAGTGTTGTTTTTTCTTCCCCTGTCAGCTAATTAGTGGTAATATAAATTTCAATCGTCGGCCGTGGTTGATTGCAACAGACCATCACATGCATTACAATAAAGGCAATTTCCTCTGCTCCCCAACTACTAATAGTGGGTCTTAATTAACCAAGGTTAACAAAGCATTGCATTGTGCTCTATCATTGTGCATCAAACGATGGAGGGAGTATTATTTCCAGAGCATCAGGATTCAGGGTAGCTGTTATACTACTGCAAGTCTGCTCCACAGTAATATTAAATACCACATGCACAACTGTACAATCCTATCTGTGCTATTAAAAATTATAAATTTGGAAAATGCTTGCTTTAATTTCGAAAGCCGATTAAAAAGTTTGCATACTTTAACATCTGTTTATGATTTCAAACATGGCTTTTATAAATATAAAGCTAACGTGGTCTGGCTCTCCAGCAAGATAAATCCCATTAAAAAATAAGAAAAACCTCTCATTACAGTAGGTTTCTTTTTACATGAGTCCAGCGTGTAAAGTGTATTTTTATTGTCAGCAAAATTAAAAAAAAAAGCCCTCCATTGAGCTGCGGTGAGCCCAGGCTTACCTCATTGGAATGCGTCCTGTTCTGGTGCTTGGCTCTGTCCGAGGCATTGGAAAAGGCTTTATTGCAGCCTTCGTGTTCACAGACATAGGGTTTTTCTCCAGTGTGGGACCTCAGGTGTGTCTTTAAGTTCTCCAGGCGGGAATAGGCTTTGGAGCAACCCTCAAACTAAAATAAAAAAACACAAGAGAAGTGATTAATTAACCAGAAAAATTTGATTTTCCCCCTGCCTAAAACCTTCTCATCTGTTTCTCATTCTTTCTTTTTTTCTTCCCTTTAAAGGGCTTGTGTTTTAGGGAACAACATCCACTTTGTTGGGAGAATTTGCTTCCTTAGGCAGGCTGAGAGTTTCAGCAGTGAGTCATATTTAAGGTGTTGCTCCTTGTTGGGTACCCACCTGACATTTTCAACAAAAGACTCTTTTTTCCAGCAGTGTTGAACACCCCTCCACTCCTCCTAGGGCTCTTTTAGACCCTCCTGGCATCCCTCTGCAGCTAACACACTCAGAAACGGAGGCCCTCTCCTTCCCACCCAGAGAACTGATGGCTTCTTGACAGTTTGACCAGCCTTGCCACTTCATTAGCACCAGTGCTGGAAAGGCCAGACTATTCTCTAACACACAAGCAGAAATCTAGCAAGCTTTGAAGTTTCCCAAATTACAGCTTGGGTCTACTCTCAGAGGATGCTGTGGTCAGGCCATCTGACATTACCAGTTTAAAAAAACCCCAAGACTCTCAATCTTGAAGACAGATGGATTTTTGGATGACAAAACAGGCCAGGAACCTTCCTCCTGGAAGGAAACCAGCTGCCCACACAACGAGAAGGAGCAGCTCGGGAGACATGGTGAGGCTTTGGGTGATGTAAGTCCTGCCACCCTCCATTCTGGCTGGGCTGGAGGCTTCTCCCTGCACCTGCCCTGTCTGCAGCATGGGAGGATTTCACCTCAAACCAAGGAGGCCGTCTTAAATGCGCTTTGACGAAACAAGTGGGAACTTACAAACACTGGAAGAAGTTTTAAGAAATGCAAAGCTCCCTTCCAAATTCTAGCTAAGTGCTGCACTCGCTGTTCAGCTGGGAGCATTGAAAAGCCCATGCTGCACTTCCTATGCAAGCACCTTAAAACACACTTTAAATTTCAACAAGCAGCCCCTCCTGTTGTAATGTATGCAAGTCGCAAGGTGTTGTATTTTAGTCAGATCACTTAAATGTGTCTACAAGTTTAGTCCAGATGTGACAGGACTTCACATTGCTATGTTTGAGGCTTGGCCAGTGAAGAAACTGGTGTCATAGCATGACAGGTCATGCCACAGCTCAGTGATTTCCCTGTGGGCAGCTGAGTGGTCCTATGTGTCCAGAGATCTGGCCTTTTTGGGCAGAGGCCAAAGGCAGCTGCATGCAATAGAAATGGTACCTGTCTCCTTGTGCTCCACGGGCACAGGACTCGCCTGCACTGCTAAGGAGTGAGGCAAACATGCAGCCCATGAAACCCACAAAGCACGTAGGCACAGGTTGATCCCATATAACATTGTTGTGATGGAAAAGAAGTTAGGGTTACTTAAGCTTCCCTTTAAGGTCTAGCATAGGGATGGTGGACATAAGGCAAACTTGCTCTGCTCTCTTGAGATATCCAGATCTCTTCAAGGACAGTAGGAGCACCCTGCAAGAGCCGATTCCTTCCACAGCTTTGTCGGGGTGGGATGGATCCAGTTCCCCTTCCTCAGACAACTTTCATTACTGCATTTGGCCCATAGAACATGCCACAACTCTGAGGTAGCACAGTATATCCCTTTCTTCTCTTGCCCTGTGCAAACAGTCCTTTAAAACTCAAGTCGCTTACGGTTATTGAAATACATCATTCCACTTGCTGGAAAACAAAGGGAACTCAGCACGAGGCAACTCATGTGTCCATTCTGGTTTTGCTGGATACTGACACAAAAATGCAGTTATTAAGAGCAAAAGTACCGAGGCCACATTTTCAAATAAGAGCTTCTCAGCAAAGCAGCCTGTGCATGTTCAAAGCAGTTGTTCCCACTCTCATGCGTGGATTTGATTATGTCGGTGGGAGTTCTGGCTGTCATCTGTTGAAATAATCCTTGACCAAATCCCATGCTGCAATTGGGCTCATCTGTAGCTTTATGTACACCACAAACTTCTTGTCTGAAACAAATGGTGCTTTGAAAAATCACTGCCAGACTTGGACAAGGAATGCTCTGCCACAGAAGGGCACCGTCTGCAGAGCTGCCATGTATCCCAGGCAATTGGAAACCGGTGGTACTCCAGTTCAGGGAGAGTTGGTGCAACATATCGCACATGGAGGGACTGCGGTTCTCCAGGAGGCAGAGGATGACTTGAGACTCAAACACACACAGCTTTGCCATTGCTCCAGTGCGACACACCGAGGCTTGAAAGAGGCAGGATTGTGCAGCGGTGCTTTTTCCTGCTCCATTACAGCACTGAAGAGGATGCAGTCCCTGCTGCTTTTGTCTTCTGAGTCCCTCTACCTGCAAGGGCAGGGCTAGACTTTCCCTCACTGCTCACTTTGTAGCACACCGACGATCAATATTCCTTGATACTTTTAAGGAAGATTGGTAAAGCACTAGAACTGGGCAAAGTGCTTTAGAAGATTAAAACAAAGGACATGGCCCTGTGCCCCGGGGAGCTTATACTCTAAATTAAATGAACACAGGGCTGGAAGATTGATAAAGGAGTCATGCAGCAAGCAAATCATACATATCCTAATATTTGTAAGCCGGAGCTGGGGCAGAGCCAGGGAGGGAGCAGGGCTGGAAGTGACTAATGGAGCAGAAGAGGAGCAAGATATGGGAGAAGGGCTCAGACATCTGCCGAGCAGAAAGAGAGACTCACCCCCGAGACTCTGGGGAGAAGAATGGTGTAATGCTGACAGTGGAGGAGGTATGAAAAACTGGCAGGAGGAGAAGACAAGGATGGACCTTCGGGAGGAAAAAGGGCTGAAGCATATGCGGAAAGAGATTGTGAATACCTCTCCTCTCCTACCAGTTGGCCACAGCCACTAAACTCCACAGCTCGCTTCTCTCACGTCCCCTGTCAGGCATCCTTGGCTGTCCCACGTCAGCCAGCGGTTCCGTGGGAGACTCCATGTGTGAGGGCAGATATGGGCTTTAACATCTCGAGGTTGAGGAGGAGGTGAGCCCAGCTCTTCCATGTGCTAGATAAGCCTGTACCCACAAGGCTGAGATACAAAATAGCACCCCATGCTCTTCTTCAGGCAGTGTTTAACACTAGGCACAGTGCTACTTGCATGCAGAAGGTCTGGGGACTGAGCTCCTCTTGGGGTTTAAGCACCCAAGGGTTGACTTCACCTCCCGATTAAGAGAGCAGAGGCAGGAGGTGTTGGCATAGGTCCCCAGGCTGGAAGGAGGCTTGTGTGCACACTTGGGTACATGGGTGAGGCAAACTTGCAGCCCTAGCAGCAGTACTGGGTGATGCTGAGTTAGACATGAACAGGGTTAGGCGGTTCCCCACAGTGTGGGCTTACTGGATTTCCTTCTTGGATGTAAGCAACTAAATTGGCTGGTTTTCCACCATAAATGACTTGTCCTGAGTCACTCTGGATCTCTGTGGCAGAGCTGAACCCATTTTCCCCAAGAAAATGCAGTTTTGCCCACTAACATCTTGACCACCCTCCTTGACCACTTGTCCTGTCCCCAGGGTGTAACCTGCAAGTAGCTATAACCTGGACAGAGAGCGCTGGACTGGCCCTGAGCTGGGTGCCAGCAGTACCCTAGGAGACTCCTGCTTGAAGCCATGCCTGTGTCTGCACATACATTTGCGTGACCACCAAAGTCCAGTGTCCCACTTGTCAAGCTGAGATGCACCACGTGTCCCTGCCAGCTCACCGTGCACTTGTGTGGCTTCTCTCCGGTGTGCCTTCGCATGTGCACCACCAACATGTACTGAGCCTTGAAGGGCTTCTGCTCCCGCGTGCAGTCCTGCCAGCGGCAGACAAACTCCTTCTTCTCCCCGTGGATGTGATCGTTGTTGATGTGCTGGTAGGAGAGAAGGGAGAAGCAGGTCACTCCTGGAAGAGCTGATGCCAGCAAAGCATGCATGGTGCTCCAAAAGCCAGCCATTACCTCCCCAGTGCTTGTGGTCAGGCATTGCACCTGGGTCCCAGGTGCACAGATAACACCAGGGACACGGGAGCCAGCTCTGCAGTCTGGTGTGTCCTGCAGGAGAAGGCGCACAGCACCCAGCACACTGGGCGCTGGGTCCAAAGCAGCTATAAACGGGAGGTTTGCAAAAGCAATGAAGACCCATGGTGCCAGGGAGAGAGAAGCCCTCTCAGTGTCTCCCGGGCTGCCTGATGCCACTGTTGGGAAGGATGACAGGGTCATTTTTGTCTCTGCCAAACCCTCCTGTGCTGCATTTACGCAGCTGGGACCCTTTCCTGGGGCGCTGCTGGAGGATGGGGGAGAGGAGGAGACAAGCCTCGGTTGGACTCGATGGTCTTAAGGGTCTTTTCCAACCTAAATGATTCTACGATTCTAAGCCTGCTTGCACGCCAGCCCATACGCAGGCCCTAAGACATCCACCTGCTGTTCAGCGCTGGCGGCTGGCAGGAAATGACAGCATCTGCGAGCTATGCGCCACGGAAAGCTCAGCGGCCTCAATTACTGCTAATTACTTGGGTCCGTAAAATCCTGCTCTGGGGTGTTGAGAAGCCAGACCCAGAATGGTGCCTTCATCCACGCTGGGAGGAAGACAAGGGTCGCTTTTTCCCAGCCCGGGGCAGATGAAGCCCTGTCGAAAATAAACAGAGCCGGAGACCAGCCCGTCGGCAGTGCTGTTCCCGCGGCAGCCTTGTCTCTCTGGAACGGGTCTTGCTGCCAAAAATGATGCCTGTCCTCGCTCCTGTGTTTTCAGCAGACATTCACTGACAGGAAATCCTAAAATAAACCACTTTGGGTTTGGGTTTTGTTTTTTTGCACTGAGATTTTTTTCCAGCCCGCGCCTTCATCCCCCCTGGCCAAGGCCAGGCACACATGTTGCGGCTTGGGATGAGAATTTCTCGGGGTGGCAGGGCAGCACGAGGACACAAAAACATGTTAAAACAGTCATCGGCCTTCATGGTCCCAGCTGAATCCAGCCCTGGCATTTTGTGTGCTGTGGCCTAATACTGGGAACAGGGACCTGCTGCTTGGGGCACCAGGTCTACCCAGGGGCAAGAGGAGGCACGTGGAACTCAGCTGGTCCCTCAGGCACCACGGGTAAACACCGAGAGCCAAAGCTGTGTGCCGGGAAGGTCGGGGGAGGTTGGGTTTGGGAGAGGTTTCAGATGGGTTTGGAGCTCAGCTGCCTACGGTTCTGTTTTTATAACATGGCATCAGTGTGAGATTTTAGCCTCAGATGGTGGAAATCTGGTGAACTCCCCAGGAGACCCATGGACACGCTAAACCACATCCAGACCAGACTGGGAAGATACGTCTCCTGGCTCTGTTTGTGTGGGAGTCTGACTTGCAACCAAGACTACGCACGGCAGTCCTAGGAGTGGGGGACTGGTGCACTGGCTCACCCATTTGGTCCTGCTTGGGCCAGAGGAAGACACATTTATGAGAGGGGGACTGTAGTGTCCCTTCAGGCTTATTAACTCACTGTCTGGGAAACATCTGCTTCCCATCACATGGAGGAGGAGAAGTTACACAACTCACCACACTTCAGCTACAGCTCCATAGCCCCCATCAAACCCCCACCTGGCTGGAGGCTTTGTTTGGGCTTCTCTCAAATAGTGAGTGTGACCTTCGAGGCTGGGAGCAGCAGTGGTGCTAGCAAAAATATGTCCTCACTCCTGCTGCTCCCTGTTGACACACACTTCTCCCACAAGCACATTACCCACTGTGTGTGGAGAATGGACCCTGCACGCCCGGGTACTTTGCTCTGCACACAAACTAGAGTTTTTCCATGCACGGTGGGATGCCACCTTCTCAGAAGCTGGCCCATGACATCTGTATTTCATTTGCATGTGTATTTTGGGCATCCCAAATCCACAACCCCATGTTTCTAGCAATCATAGTACAGAAGCCTCCGTTTTTATAACCTTTCAAATTTAGGACAATCTTGGACATTCCGTCAAATATTTTTCTTTGAGTTTTCTCTGGAAATAAATTGTGCTGAGCTGCCTGGATCTGCCCTGCACTTTGCTCTGGGCAGAGTTAAAGAGTTTTTCTTACGCCTGAGAGGGAAACGTACAAATACTGCCAGACAAATGTGAGCCCAGCCCATCTGACAGGGCTGCTGCGGTTTAACCCCAAAAAAGCAACACCCTGTGGCATGCAACGTGCAACCCATTAGGCACCTTATCACTCATTTGGCCCTGAAAACCATTTCCAAATCTGTCTGTACTCAAGGACTTGTTGCATTGAACCAGTGACTTCTGGCAGAGGCGGGCAGGTGCTAGCCTTAGATGGAAGAATAGCACATGCCTAAAATTATCATTTAGATTGTGGTCCCTCTGGGCTAAGATAATGGTTGTGTACAAAGCTTGGGGAAACAGAGACTGATGCCTACTTAGTGGCATCTAAACACGACTAAAATGAAGATATATAAAAAAGGATGAGAGCAGACATGAGCCCTCAGAAAGAGGGCTACACGTGAATCGCACACGGGTGGCCCCTGGCAGACTTGGAGCCAGGCTGAGGCAAGCAGCAAAAGGCTGAAGGGAAAGGAGAAGATAGCGGCTCCTGTCACAAAATTTGCTCAATCCAACATTTTGCTGCAAGCAGCAGGGTTGCTGGGGCTGGTGAATTCCCAGCTGTGGGCTGGCTTCAAACATATGGAGCTCACACCACGAAAGACCCAAAATGAGGACTGGGAGGGTGCTAAGCTGGGGGCAGGATGGGGCTGAGACACAGATCATGTCTGATTTCACAGGGACTTGCTCCAAGTTTGAGGGATTTGTTGACCCTAGAAGCCAAAGGAAACCAAACAGTGGATTCCCAGGTGAAGCAAAGCACACAAAAGGTTCTTCGAATTAATTAGAACTGAAAATCTGATTAATGACTTGGTTTGGGGATCCTTCAGAGAGCAGTTTTGACACTGGTTTGGGGACATCACTGTGATTACGGAAGCCCTATTTCCCAATTTTTAAAAAATCAACCCACTTTCTCTATTTCAGGCCCTGATGGAGACACTGGAGCATGTCTCCAAACTCTGGAAGTGCTCTGTTTTTGTGGGAGGGATGAGCTGAGCAGGTCAACAGCCCCTAAGTGATATGGCCCCACAGCTCATGCCACAGCAACATAAAAGGCTTTCATGGCCTGGACAAGGATTGAGGACAGTATGGATGATCCCTGACCCATAGCTGGTGTAGGTGTGTGGGGAGGCTCAGTGAATACGGCCAGGGAAGAGGGAAGGGCTCAGTCCCCTTCCCCATTTTCTGATCAGGTCGTCTACACGGAGCCTTCTGTCATTGGGTCGTGCACGAGGGAGACCGAAACTGCAGCCTCAGCAGCTGAGAAGAGAGCAACATCAAATAATCTATGAGAGGCTTCCTGCAGCTAAACTCCTCAGGGACCAGTGACCTGCTTTGGCAGTGTTTACACAGCGTATCTCTGATTTGCACCTTTAGTAGCTCCCAGAGTGAGCTCTGGATGTACAGCAGCTAGTGATAAAAAAGGAGGACAAATGCACAGAAACCCAAATTTATCGCCGGGGTTTCCTCCCAACCATTACTCACATGGACGAGCTGCTCTTGAGTGTCATATTCCTTTGTGCACCCTTCCCAGTGACAGTTCGTCTCATAAATAACCTCAGGCTCCTGTTTACATTCATCCTTATCTAGATCTTCTTTCAGGTCCGTCAGATGATCCTGCAACACACAACAGTGCATTGTATAAGGTGAACTTCTTTCACCTGAATTCCTCTGTCACTCATAGATTACAGGGCAGGTATCAACTGATCACAAAACCGTGCTCATTGTGGCAACATAACATCCTTGATTACTGTGAAATAATGAGTTACAGAGTTTTGGTAGAAATGGATCAGAGTTAATGACAAGACACAGAACACGCCGAAGCCATGGTTGCTGCGGTGGCTGGCTCCAGCCAGGTCATGGGCAGTCCCAGGAAAGGCTGGAGAAAGGAAAAGGCTGGCTTTTGACCTTTCGTCCTTTGCTGGAGCAAAACTTCCAATCTGGGGGGAGTGGGGAAATATCAGCATGAAGAAACCACAGAGCAGTCAGAGCCTAGTGGTTACCACACTCACCTGACATGGGTTGGGGAGGGGGTTTCCTGTTTTCTGCATCTTTCAATAGATGAGAATATTACGCCTAACCCTTACCCAAAGATTTAGACCTGCAGGGTGCTCCACAGGGACAAAGTGGTAAGTCCCAAAGCACTCCTCTGAGATCGGCAAATTTGGGAAGCTTGAGCAAGACCCCATGATGAGTGGTTTGCAAAGCAGAGCTCCAGGGGCTCTAGACTCATAAATGAGTTAGTTTAATGCTGGGCACGCTGTGAGCTCTCTCCTTAACTTCTCTGTCTAGCCAGCTCCTTAGTGCTAAATGAAGCACAGAAGGGTTTTTTTATGGCTGCTATGAGGATTAAAGCATCGACACCTACGCAATAGTGTAACATACAACATAATTAGTACAATCCAGAGGTAAGGACAACTGTGGCTTCTGTGTGCGTCAGACACTTGTGCTACAGACAAGGCAATCAACAGCCAATACTGACTTGGGAATTTAGCAATACAAAACCCTGCAGGTTTTGACCCCCTTGATTTCCTTTCCTCTCAATTACTACTACTGCCCAGCGCAGAGCATCCCGCCTCCAGGGCAGCTTTAAACAGGAGCATCTGGGGTGACTGACCACATCAGATGCTGTTCCTCATGATCTGGTGCTCCAGTTGGCCCCATAACCGTGTACACACAGCCAGACCTGTCTCAAACTGCCTCTGACCTGCCCAAATGGACCTATCTGTCTGCCATCTCCTTCCTCACCAACACCTTCGCAATGCCTACTGAGAGACTGCAATGATTAATGACTTAATGGCATTATATGGCTTGGAAAGTGAGATGTACTGTACGAAAGTTCAACAATTTTCATTAACTAGCTCATGACATACATGCCAGCTGTGACTTTTCAATTCAAAAGTTTAGATATGGAGAGGAAGAGATTTGTTTTAATTAGCTCTTAATTTAAAAAAAAAATACTGTAAGGTGGCTCTTGGGACAGGAAACTAGTAATTTACAGAAAGACTTCTGGAGATTCAAACTATATCAGAGCCCAGAGCAATAGTCTGAGAAAGTTCAAACAGCAGCTTCTTTTTCCTGCGATTCCTATTTGGTTGAGCTGTGAAAACTATTTTTATTGAAACACTTCTCTCCATGCAAAGTGTGGTCTCTGGAAAAGTGAAATTTTCTACTAAAAATCTTATTTTGCCAAAATTTTTATACTTTCTTTTGGAAAAATGGAACTTAAACCATTTTAATCTGTTGAAGAGGATTGACTAGTTTCATTTCTGGCTAATTCAACGTTAATCTGAATCTGTACTGGAGCCATTGTGGTATCATAAAAGCACAGTAACTCAGGTCCTTCATGCCTGGCGCTCTACTGTGTCCCACAAATCTTGTCCAGATTGCATTTTTTATAGCGCAAGCCATCATGGGAGATACTGTCTGGCCAAGGATTTTAAACACCCAAACCACAACTCACATGAGGCATTTCCAGTACAGCATTTCCAAAACAAAACACACGCATGCTTTTTTTGGGATGGCTAAGCTTCATACTATGCAAAAAAATGTATCAGTCAATAATTAACTGACTGTAACTCAACTTTTCAGCAGTCTCCTGCAGAACAGGAATCCCCAAATTTAACAAGTTGCTGTCGCTTAGACCAACTGAAGCGGAGACGCCCACTACGTTCGGTGTTTTAACCGGCTCTCCTTGCCAAGAATGGGCTGTTTTTTACAAGGTACTTTCCAGTAATCTCCCAGTCAATACTGAAACGCTGCAAGACGTGATGCCTACATTTCCCTTGGGGTATTACTTCCCAGATCTCCTCATTAGGAACTATTAGACAACCAGCATGCATTTTCCTTCTCTTAATTTCACCTTGCTATTCTAATCAAGCCTCCTTGCACCACTTTAAGTGATTCTCCCCCTTCTTTCCGTGCTTATTTCACATAAGGCTCATTGGATGAAACTCTGGGGCAGGGCTGCAGGGTTGAGCCAGGCTAATGCTACCCAAGCACTACCTGCTGCTGGGTGCACACCTCCTCAAATTGGAGCAGAGAATGGAGGATGACAGCCATCAAGCAAGCAGCTGTCTGTCCCACAGCTCCTCTGCTACAAATGCTTAAGAAAGCAGATGATGGCTTTCAGATCCTTTTTCATTTGCTGCAAGAAATAAACACATGGTCCTATTAGCCCGGGTGGTGGCCAGATTGGTTTTTCAGGGCATGTGCTTTTGCAGCAGCGTGTAGATGCGCTCCTAAACTCAAAGCTCTGGAGAGATGCCTCTTTGCCCTAATCGTGCTGACTACAGCATGTTTATCTTTCCCTGATATGCTATCTTCATCAATTTTACCAGCCCCCTGATGACTGCACACGTTGCTGTCCCCATGCATCATGCTGAGACCTGCTTCTGAACCAGGGCAGAAGGAGAAATTTGTCATCAACTCTTCCATTCGCTTGACAATAACACGGCCTAATATTTCATGAAAATGAAGTGCCCAGAGCACTCCTGATAGTTTACAGTTGTGATAAAGGACGGTCAGATGGATACTGTCAGCCATTAAACAGTTTGCAATCACAGAGCTCCGGAAAGAAAGCAAAGGCCTTTGGGCCCTTCTTGGTGTCAAATGTTGTGTCACCAGTGTAAAGGATGTTTCTAGGAGCAAATCCTCGTTGAATCAAGAAGTCGTCCTTTTTTTGCAAGCTTTCTACCTACATGCAAGATTCCCTCGTAATCTATGTTTGCTCTGAGACACTAATGCTGCTTGCTTTGCAGCACAGAAAACTCAGATATCATTTTTAAATTTATCACTCTTGAAATATTCCCTCTCTCCTTTTTTTCTATCCAAGCACAGCAACAGCAAGCTGAATCCCAGGCACCCATCAAATGCTTCACTCAGTCACTGCAGCTCTGCCCTGTACCTTGCTGGGCTTCATGCTCCAAGAGACACCCACCTGCCTGGCAGACTTTGATGCCTTGCTCCCAGCTGCAGCAAAAGGTTCCCAAAGACAACGAGACCCAGCAGCTCGCTGCCTCGGCCCCACAACACATGTTGCACCAAAAAGGTTACCTGTGTGGTTGGGGATGCTGGGGGCAAGCCCTCGACTTCAGTCTTGACTTTGCTGCGCTTGTTAATTACTGGATTGACTGTGCTGCTCACGGCCGACTCGCTGCTCTGCTTGCTCTAGGAAAGAAAACCAGGCAAGATATGGCACCGGGGTTTGGGACGAGAGACAGACTGCAGCCCACCTCCTCATTAAAAGTTAACTAAAAAATCAGTCAAGGTTGAACTTCAGGAGTGGCTGGGACAAGGGGGAAAGAAAACCAGGCAAGATATGGCACCGGGGTTTGGGACGAGAGACAGACTGCAGCCCACCTCCTCATTAAAAGTTAACTAAAAAATCAGTCAAGGTGGGGACAACGGGGTATTGGCCTGCTGGCCATAATTGCCGTGTGGGCTTGTGCAAGGCAGAGAGATGGAAGAGAGGGAAGAATCAAGGACAGTGTCAGCTTCTGCAGGCTCACCAGTAAGCTTGGCCTCGCCGCTGCTGCTCCGTTTCAGAGCAATCCAGTCCCTGTCAAAGCCATCAAAACCTTATGCAACCCCCACCCAAGCCACGAATTTATTTCTCAATGTGATGAAATGATTTGTTGAGAAAATGAATTCCTGGGGGAGCGGGGGGCTCTGGTTACATGCGAGGGCTCCGGCGTGCTGGGTGCATGAAAGGCTATGTGTATATTTTGCTAAGCTCTTAAAAATGAGAACAACTTCAGGACAAAAAACATCCCATTGTATGTGCATAAAACTGGAACATCAACGTTTTAAATACACTCTTGCTAATTGCTCAAGATTGGTCCTGCAAGTTATTAAACAGAGGCATAACTCCTGCCAGCCACGTTATTTTGGTAGCCAGTTTGTGAGAAGAAAACAAAACCAATCAATCAAATAACCTTCAATAACAAACAGAGTTTGCAGCACAGCAGCCTGAGAAACCCTAAAACAATAAACCAGTCTGAAAAGTTCAGTGTGATACAACTAAAACAACAATTTGAAATGGGTGTGAAATGAGGTGAAATAAGTCTTTGGGGAGAAAAGCAACTGCAATTTAAACTTCCAAGGAATGAAAATGGGAAGGAAAAATGATTAAAAATGTGCTAGACACATTCACTAAACCTGTGCATATGGAGGGCTTGTGCACACATGCATGCGCCTGTGTGAACTCACAGGTATTTGCAAGGACACATTTGAGGTGTGGGATTTCATACAGATCATGACATTCCTAGTTTTCACAATCTGGCCCCTGGTTTTGCAAACCTTAACAGTAAAAATCAACAGCAGGGATACCCCGAGAGATAAAGCTACTGAAAAAGAAGGAACAATAAGTAAAACGGCTAGATGTCCTAGGTAGGATGCACTTATTTGTTAAAGGGAAAGGAATAAGGTGTTTTAAGACTATTGGCATGGTTCACGTGAGTAGAAAAAAGGGAGGGATTGGTGAAGGAACGGATGAAGCTTGGTTCACAGTGCTCAGGTGCTTATCTGGCAAAACACTACAGCATGTGCTGAATTCCCTCGATTTCAATAGCACATAACGTGTTCAAGGAGATTTGCTGCCTGAGATGACCCTGCATCTCATGTTCAATGCTCTGATGGATCAAGGCCTTTGGTTCCTGCATGGGGACATACGTGTGTATGCAAGGAAAGGAGGTGGGCACAAAATTTGGCTGTGACTAGTCCAGAAACGCTTTGCCAGGAGGAAGAAAAAGCAACATAAAGGGAGAGCGTGAGTAAAAAGAGGGTGGGTAAAACTCCCACAGCCACCATGAAGGGTAGCACTCATCCTATGGAGAACGTGCCTCCATTTCCCCGTGTGCCATGCATGGAGAGAGCTAGGATGGCCATCCCTACCTGGCTGGAGTCAGAGATGCAGTTGCTGTTGCTGCTGATCTGTGCCGGTGGTGGGTTGACAGAGATGACTGCCATGTGCTGCCGTGGGGGGAAGGTCGGGGACGGCTGGATCAGGGGAGGAGTGTGTCCGAAGGCTGAGCTCAGGCCTCTCTGCTGGGTCAGGATCTGCTGGTACGTCATGGGGTTAATGGGGTGAGGGAAGCTGAATGCTGGGCTGCAGCAATAGGAGGAGAAAAAATGACGAGGAGTTATTTTAAACAATATTTATCACATTGGCTAGCGACTGATTCAAGTTTGGCTTCCTGGAGGCTCCAGGAGACAGGCTGCAAAGCCCCAGCTAGATGCCTTCAATGCCACGATAAACCTGACAGCCTGCTTTACTGCAAAGACAGGATTTGTCTTGTGTGTGCCTCAGCAAACTTGTGAATCATTTCGACCCACGTATCAGACTGATTGTAATTTCTTTGCTTCCTATGTTTAAAAAAAACCAAAGCCCTTGGCAGGGAGTGCTGAAGAGGATGGGACTTGGCCACATCTGGCTTTCAGCCCCCAAGGCTCCTGGGTTTTCCCAGGCAGACCTATTCTGCAGACTGGCAACCTTGGAATTATGCTACCCTGGATATAAAAAACCAGCATCACCTGGCTCACCTGGCACAGATCACAGCAAGGATGAATAACTATCAATTTAACATAGTCCAAAACCGTGCAATTTACTCTGCGTTCAGGTGAGGGGCGTGCTGGCTCAGGGAACTGCTGAAGTATGTCACCCTTCATATGTAGGTCACTGGTTCAGCTCCAATCTAGGTCAGCAGTGACCAAAACACCATCAGCTCCTGGCTGCTTGGGTGCTAACTGGGGGCAACAGGTCCGAGCCAGGATGCAGCAGTTGACAGCATTAAAAATGAAGCTCTGCTTTTGGAAAGAAGGGCTTCACTCCCAGGGGTGAGGCCCCTCGGCAGAGATGGAGAAGCACGGGAGATGCTCTGCTCCCTGTACTCTAGGCAGGTGATGCACAAACCGTAGACTCTCAGCCCAAAAATTGATTAGTTGACACCTTTAAAAGGTGGCTGTCCTGAACCTTTACCCTCACGGTATTTTCTCTCACATCACTAAAACTGCCTATGGTGTCACTGCTCAGAGAACGGGGCCATAATTAACCACACTCTTCATTTCCAATTTTCCTTTTAGAGAAAATATTTATTGCTGGTGACCATACAATTAGTATTTCTGTTCCAAACCAGTTAATGACAACCTGACCAAAAGAATAAAGGGCAAAAATCACTACAGTGTAAAAGAGCTCTGGGAGTTAAATACATGCTGCAGCAAATGAGGTGCGATGACAGGGTGCTGTACAGCTTTGTTATGTTACAGCAAAGTCCAAAATGACTTTCTGAAGTGCTACTAGGATCTGGGTCTGAGCGGGTGAGAAAGAATTTCATTCCTGCCACTAAGACACTGTTAAAATAATAATAAAAAAGTCTTTTCACCCCAAATTGCTGGCAGTTATCCTGTTTACCCATTTTACAATTCCTGACATTCAAGATACACCTTTAGAACACCGAGAAGAGTTTCCAATTCAGTATTATTACTTGATTATTCCCTCGGAGGCCAACAACTGACCATTAGGTAAGACTGATCCGTTGAAAATACCAGATGCTACCCTCAAAAGCTTAAAATCTGAGCATAAGATGAGATGCTACAGGTATGCCCAGTTAAAGACAACAGATGACAAGACTAGAAAAATATGATTACCAGACAAGGAGTTGCTGTTTGTTTAAGTTAGCATTATGTTTGATTCTACAGTCAATTTCTAAATGATGCTGCCGGATAAAGTAACTGATAAAATTAATGTTACAGTTACTAATGGCAATGTCTCTGTTTTCCCCTACAAATTTTAGGAGTGCATGATCTTTATAAACCCTTGCTTTGCAACATCAGTGTTAATTAGAACTAACATTTTTAACAGTTAAGTAATAAAAAGAATAATAACATTGTGAAACTTGGGTGAAGCAATCATGGCAGGAATTGACAACAGAGAGCTGCCTAGTGTAAGTGCTTTTTAATTAAGGTTTGAGCAAAACTTTACTCAAGGGCTTAGATTTTGTTTTAAATATGTTTTTAGAATTAGGCTCTTAAATCTGCCCAGGCAACATTTTTTTTAAGGATGTGGACCAATAATTTGGAGAATACTTTGGGGCAATCTCTTAATCAGTCCAACCGCGCACAATGAGCATTTTTTAGACAAATTTATTCTCTGTTTCTGCTTGCAGGGAGGCACGATCATACTGGAAATACTGGAAATCTGGTAACCAATAATCCCAATCCAGCGCACACCCCCCCCCCATATGCAATGAAGTACCATTCCACAGGCAAAAACAGATGAGGGCTTTGATTTAATACACTACACAGCCCCAGTGCACAAAAGCAGAGGTTGTGAGGAAGTGAAGGTCCTTTTGGGGGGACGGTTACACAGATGAACAGAGCTGGTCCCAAAGCTTTACCTGATTGTCCCAGCAGATAAATGGCCATAGGAGCCACTTGCCGCTGAACTGCTTCTGGAGTTGTTGATATATGCCACGAGAGAGTTTGGGGAGGTCCTGATCATCGTCTGGAGATCAATGCTGGCATCAGACAGCGGGGAGATAGACAGGGCTCGTTTTCGGCTTAATCTCGGAGTCACGCGTGGGCTCGAAAACCGGGACACTGTAGGAAAGACAGACTTTGTCAGACAAAACCAGTGGGCTGCTCCCTTCCTGCGGTGGGGCAGGAGGTGCTGAGACCTGCTGTAGTCGTGACTGCTGTGGGATGTTCAGGAGCTGGGAGCAGCGCAGGGACCAGCTACACTTTGACGGGAGGTTTCCTCTCTGCTGGGTGCTGAGTGACATGGGTCAGGCAGCACTGCGAACGCCCGCTTGCTTTGCCCTCCTCGGGGGATAAACAAGCCTGTCCATCACCCCCTTTCATCGGCACTAAATTAACTTAAAATTCAAAGGGAAAAGGCCCCGCAAGGTTTCCGTGAGCGCAGCTGTCCCCGTTGACTCGGTGGCAGGAGCAGTGGGACAGAAGAGCCGCACGTCAGAGCCAGCACGGCCCTTGGAAACAGTGCGTGCACTTGTGTGCGGAGGGAGCGGAAACCAAACGAGCGCGAGCACAATGCTGACCATCCAATTAACGAAGGAGGCGAGGCTCCAGGAGCCCCAAAAGTAAATTAAGAGTTTTAAGAAAACCAATTTGGCAGCTCAGGCACAAAGTTCAAGCTCTCCCCCTCCGAGGGGACCTGCCGGTGGCTGGACCCTATTAGCAATTGTCAATCATTCGGGCATGAAGTCATTTCCAGCCCTGCCAGTCCCGTTTGTGGATCTGCAATACATGGCGAGTTACTACCGTACGAATTTGGCCTCTCCTAGCGTTTCGGCACTGCTAACTGGAACAACTGACTTCATCCAGAGGAAACTCTGCCCAGGCCTGACCCACCTGGCATGGCATGGATGGGAGCTGGGGATGGGCGATATCACAATGTTCCCTGATACCAGGGTACCAGATCCAAAGCCTGTCCGAGCCCTAGCCCTGACTGGAATGGCTCATCCCTCCAAAGCGATGAGAGCAGCGTTTAGGTCGCCTATTTTTAAAAAAAAAGATTTCCAAGGATAAAATATGCACTTGGCCATGGGTTCCGGCTGGTAATCCCCATCATCCACCCAGGGGTGCAGGAGGGCTCAGCTTCTCCAGCTCCTTCCCTCGATGAGCGCAGCACTGTATTACTACCTGGCTTTTCCAGTGGTGGTCTCCCCAGAAAGCTTGCTGTGGGTATGTCCTATTAAACACTGAATAAAACAGTAACTTGCCCAGACAGACCATATGAGCTATTTTTCTCTAGCTGGTTGGAGGGACTGATTTTGGTTGCATATCACCAAATACAAGCCTGGCACTTTGCAAGAGCATAAACTTTCCGTCCTGACGACAGTGCTGGTATATGAGAGGGTGAATGGGATGCACAAGGAGGTAAAATATATCCTGTCAGTGTGACCAAATAGTTCCTTGATTTGCGTTGGCTTGCAGAAGTTTGTGTCAACATTTCCCTGAGACCAGTGGCTGGGTTGCAATCTTCCAGTCTCCACATGACTCACCTGTGTACCTAAGTGGCTCTGTCATTACCATGTCTGGGTGCTGTGTAATCGATGGGGTTTAGTACCACTGTCCCCTTAATAACCATAATGTCCCTCGTTGCACAAGATAAATGACTGGCCCACGGTCCCACTGGAAGTCCAAGGCTAAGTTGGTACTTGAACAAAGCACTCTTGTGACTTTTGTCCTATACCAAAAAAGCTTAAAGAGTTGCTAGGTGCAATACTGACGATATTGGGAATTTCTCCTAAAACTCAGACTGTTGCACATCTGCTGAACACATTCTTCTTACGGTATTTTGTATAACCACATTTTGCAGCCCCACGGGACAGGGAGAAGCTTGAAAACACAACTGAAGGATCAGGTAGCAAACAGAAAGAACACACAGGTCTGTAAAAATCACCTCCTGAGTGTTAAAGCTGTCCCATGATTTGGAGGGGCTAGACTCAAACTTTCCTAACGCCTGCGGCTGGCAGTTTCCAGCCCTGTTCTGCCGTGGTGAGTGGCACTTCCCTCGGGAGCCGGAAAAGGAGCAGCCAGTTTGTAGGGGCACTACAATGAGCAAACCAAAACGAGCAAACAAACTCCCCTCAGCAAAGGCTGGCCCTGCCTAAAGGCTGGAGTGGAGCATTCCCAAACTTCACACCTTGTTCATGAAATCTGGGCCCCGCCAGAGACCTGGACCGAGCAACATGAGGGTTGTGTGTGTCTAGATCATAATGGTCAAAACTGTGCTCTGTCCACAACATATTAATGTATTGATTTGAACTAATTAAACTTTTTTTTTTGCCTTTTTTTTTCTTTTTTCTTTTTTTTCTTCTGACTATAAGGCATCTTGAGTCAATACATGGGCCATGACCTGGGAAGACTTGGGTGCTGTTCCCAGTCCTCCACAGATATATCTCCTTAAGCAAGTTGCTTCTTATTTCTGTGTCCCTGTTTCCCAGTGTCATCTATTTAGATGAGCTCCTTTAGACAGGGTTTGTGTTTTATTCTGCATGTATTGCACCTAGTGCAATGGGGCTCCATCTCAGCTGAGTTGTCAGTGTTTCTGTCCTACAAATAATACGCATCTTTCCAGATATAGATATTGTTTTCTGCATTTGCATTCCCACAGTCTCCTCCTTCTCTAACAGAAGGAAGCAGGCCAGATTTGACAGTCATATTTATCTCTGTTACTCCCACACCTCAAGGGAGATCTGTTTATTAATGTGCCACTTCCCTTGATAAATTACTAAATAGAAAGAAAAGCCTTGTACTCATTTCTCGCTGTTCCTTCCCATGATTTATGTCCACAGTGCTGGTTCAGCCATTGGTCGCCATTAATTTGCAGACGGAAGAAGTCCTGATGTCCAACAGAAACCTGTGTTTGCGCAGCGCATCCAACGTGGCACCCCTCCCCGCTGCACACAGGTACGTCATTTTTTCCCCGTGTAAAACTCTGCTGGAAGCTGTCAGATTTGCAAGCTGGCCTGGGACTTCTCCAGCCCAAACCCAGTAATATGCATTGCATTACTGTCCGATCTAATGTAGATCTTGCGAGTACCATGGGCTATCTGAAATGTTTGATAGTAGATCCAATAGGTCGGGCTGATGCTTTACACAAAAGCCTCTTAGGTCTTGTGGGCTTCCAGGGAAAGCTGTGACCTAAACTCGTGCTATGGATGAACAATTCCTCTCTTCTCAATGACAGCCTGCCCAAGGTGCCCGGGAAGGGAAGCGTCTGGGAAACAGAAAAGGAGTTTAACCACACAAAGAAGCACTCCCTAGTGCATTTAGGAAGAGGGAATCTTTTCAAAATTATTATTCAGAAGCAGATTAGCAGCACTGGGATCATTCTTAGTAATAAAATTAGCCTGACCTAATCCCCTGATCTGAGGACACTGAGCACGAATGTTGAATGATACCAGGCAGCAGCAAAGATAAGCATTAGTATAGCAGCACACATAGGCAAGGTGTTCAATACGGGCTGACTGACAGCCACTTGAATAAGCAAAATCCTCTGTTGCCTGAGGTCCAGTGATGTTTCAAAGGAAAAACCACATACAACTTCTTCAGCAGTGACTGTGCCCAGAGAAGTAAATGAAGGCGGGATCCATTTTTCAGACACAGAGACGGAGAGCCTTGGGAGGATTTATCACTAGCGCTCCCTCTCTAATCTCCCCTTCAAAAATGCTGACTTATCAAAATGAACAGGGTTAGTTTTAAGACTTTTTTGGTGTTTGGAAAATACGTTAGGGCAAGAGTTTCCAAACTGTCAGAGTACCCCCTACAACACCCTCGAAAGAAAAAAATCTGGTATTTTTATGTTGTTGTTCTAAGAGATGTTTTGTTGAGAAACATAAAGTCATCATAGGTTAAAATGAATTTGAAAAGGTCACAAATTGAAATAAAAATAGGAAATTATTTTAAAATTAATTCCACTCATCTGCCAGAGTTTCAATTTTTAAAATTAATTTCTCTGTGCCTCTCTACCTCAGAGGGAGACCTTTTTTACCTTTCGTTTCTTTCCCTTGAATACTTCTGAGAGATGGGAAAACTCTTTCTCACCCAGATCCAGAAAGAAGTGATGGGCCAAAGCCCACAAGCAAAACAAGAAACAAGACAACTCCATGAGGTACTCCGTATTGTTGCCTCCTCTGGTGTTCAATAACATTTCCAGCCAAGTACATTTACAGCATGCCCAGGATGGGTGTTCTCTGGTGGTGGCTCTTCCCGTATCAATTTGCTCTGCTACTTCTGCCTCTCATCTTGAATAAACACCTATTAAAGCCAGCAGATGCTTTCCATTGACTGCCATGGACTTTGGAACATGGAATAAATATGAGTTTAAAAGCTGATGTAGAGACACCCCTGTTTGAGCTATCTCATCTTTACTTTCAAACTAATTCTTTTGCACTTGGAAAACATGCTATGCTTATGCGCTCATTTTTTGGACATGCTAACGGCTTGTTTTTTATTTATTTGGTGTATATTAAAAGAATCACCTCTGAATGGAAGAAACTTGATTTTTTTTTGCTTTGCAAAAGCTAAAGATACCATCTTAGAATTCAAAACTTTTTTAGATTTCAAGCAACAACAAAAATATCCTTTGGCCTGAAGTAAGATACGGGAAATTTTAAGCCAAAAGGCTGTCCCAGTCTCCCTACACTCTCAGAGTTAGGAGGAGATTAAAACAGAGATGTGAAGTGGTGAACAAAAGGGTGCAGTAAAGGTTGAGCCCAAAGCTCTGGCATTGGCGATAGTGTATGGCGGTTCATGAAGGTCAATAAAAAAATTTACCATAGGCCTTTGCCCCCTGCTGCCTCTTCTTACAGAAAGTCAATTTCAGATACATTTTATAGTGTTTTAACCGGAGCACACTGGCCCTTCCGTACCATTTCATACACAGACCCAGATACACTGGCTGTCACAGGCTCAGCTCTACACGCTAGAGAATAAAAATAACCCACAGATTTTAAAAAACATTTTAAAACTGCCTGGAATAACTTTTCAGTAGAAAAAGCTTGACTTTACAGCAGCATTATCTTTGCAGGGTAAATGTAAATGCAACAGCTCACAACTGAAAGCCATTTCTCTCCTGGAGGGGTTTAAATATCCCGTTTCTAAACTAGCAAGAATTCAAGGCTGAATTTTTAAGTGATGTTGGCCGCGTCTGCCAAATGTCCCAGCCCAGTCCTCCAGCCAGCCTAGAGCTGGGAGGAAAGTCCAAATTTCTTGGTAAAAAGGTAAAAGTTTCCTTGGCCGTTTCCTACAGGGTCTATGAACTATCACATCCACGGATTGCTCAGAAACGGATTTTTTTCCCCAATTTTGATTTATCCACAACAGGCCAGCGATGAGCCAAATGGTCAGCCTCTCATTTTTACATGTGTCAGCTTGTGGTCTGACTCCCGCAGCTGCTTCCAGTGCTGTCGTGCTAGATCAGGATCAGACCCTGTGGGGCTCATGTGCGAGGCGGGAGCAGAGGTTCCTGCTCTGACCACTCGCCGTGGCTGTGGTCCATCAGAGGGACATTAGAAGAGATGGTTTTCCTGGAGGGAGATTTCAGACCTCTGTATTGCATTAGAAATAGTGGCAGCAAAGCCCTCCTGAAAGGAAACACCAGGCACTCAGTGGGAGCTCCTTCAGGGCAAGGAAATCTCAGGCATCTCTTTACAGACAAGCATGTTGCCATGATCTTGACTGCAGGGGGACATCGGCGGAATCTGCTTCCAAACGGCCAAGCCCGTAAGGAAATGGTCAGCCTCTCATTTTTACATGTGTCAGCTTGTGGTCCGACTCCCGCAGCTGCTTCCAGTGCTGTCGTGCTAGATCAGGATCAGACCCTGTGGGGCTCATGTGCGAGGCGGGAGCAGAGGTTCCTGCTCTGACCACTCGCCGTGGCTGTGGTCCATCAGAGGGACATTAGAAGAGATGGTTTTCCTGGAGGGAGATTTCAGACCTCTGTATTGCATTAGAAATAGTGGCAGCAAAGCCCTCCTGAAAGGAAACACCAGGCACTCAGTGGGAGCTCCTTCAGGGCAAGGAAATCTCAGGCATCTCTTTACAGACAAGCATGTTGCCATGATCTTGACTGCAGGGGGACATCGGCGGAATCTGCTTCCAAACGGCCAAGCCCGTAAGGCACGTGGGCTGCAGATGGCTCACCCCCCCCTCCTCACTGAAACACGGCCAGAGCCACCACTTACCCTGCATCCCTTGGCCAAGCCCCAGGATAAATACAGCATTATCAAAATGGTCCCTCTTCCTGGCCGCTCACCAAGAAAACTCCACCCAAAGCGTACAGAAATATCCCCCTCCTCCTGTCATCAGATTAAATCCAAGGGCAGCATAAAAACACAGATGATCCCTTAATCAATAAGCAGCAGCAATAAACTACAAACACTCTTCGCATAACCAGTTCCTTATTCCCCTTTCCCCTTCTGCAGCGGCAACACACGTCTTACTTAGACTGCAGCAGATGCTGGACATTTGTTCTGGCACCAGACGATGTCCTGGGACCCTTTTTTCTACCCTCCCCAGGGCTGATCAACTTTGCAGTTCAAGGAATACTAATGCTTCCCTCAAATCCTCGCTGAAAGACAAGGCTGCATTCTTCTACTCCCAATCCACAAGGTAACTGTTTAGACGACCCAACTTGCATATGTAAATTGAATTCTTTAGAAACCAGAGTGCAGCGAGATTCCAGACAGAGCACTTATGGGATGCTCTGGGACTTTTTCTCTCTTCTGCGCATATTTTTCTGGGGAGGAAAACAGCATTGCTGGCTAGAAATGGGTGGGAAATCGTTTCCCATTCTCTGAACCTTTTCTGAGATTTCAGCAAGTTTCCATTCTGTGCTGGGACAAAGAAAACAAACAAAAAAAAGATCTTTCAGACTTTTTAAGGAAGCGACTACAGGGCGCGCCGTCTGCCCAGAGTAGCCAACAGCTGCCTTGTTTGGGAAGTCATCTGTGATCCAGCATATCCAGCCTGCAAACCCCGAGCTGCTGGTCCCTCAAGCCCCAGAACAGGCACTTCTTTCCTAGGATGCCGTGAGGCTGGGCTCTCTCCGTCCATCCTGATGGAGCAGTCGCTTCACATAAACCTGCTGGAGGAGAGTCCTGAGCTCACCTTTCACAGACACACGCCTGCTGACTGCAGTAACCACTGGGCTGCACTGCCAGCCCTGCTTCTTACCCCTATGGCTATTAAATAATTTACTTGAAGTAGAAAGGCTCCAACAACACTGACTGAAAGAGGCCAGTGAAGCTGAATCACTGTTTGACTTGGGGGAATAAAATCCTGCGTGATGATTTGCCCACATCCCAAGCAACTGTGCCAGCCGCTAGCCGGTTGGCTCTCTTGGGCTGAACAAAGCCTTTTCCCAGTTAAACTGCTGGTCATGATCAGGACATTCGTGACTGCCATGCACCAGGCAGCAAGAAACAGGGCAGAGATCCCCCCTCTAGCTCCACAGCTGGATGAAATGCCATGACAGCACTGCAGGGTCATTCCTGCTGCCGGTAACTGTAAGGTGCACAAACACATCTATGCAGCTCCCCTGACCTGAGTGACTACCTCTGTGCAGCGCCACTTGGACGTAAGCTGAACTCAAGACCTTTTTCCCCCATTCCCTGACTCAGTGTGGACAACCCACTCACACTTTCGACACCGTGCAAACAGAAGTGATGGATTTAAAGATGATCTCTGCTTCACACCCTGGCCACGAGAGTCCTTATTCTGAAGATCAGGGTCTTGTTCCCAGAGCTGCCACTGCTCTGCTCACTGATCATTTGATCTCCTTTCTCTTCCGGGTCTCCGGTGATGAAACAGCTTTGCTTTGTACAGTATTTTGAGATCTTCTGATGTACAGGGCTAGACCAGTACAAGCATCATGTCAGTTTGGATATGCTCCTCTTGAGAGAAAATAGCACCTCCTGAAGGGCTGAGGGTAATCACAGGAGCCCTTGTGCTTAGGAAAAAAAGAACGTTGGATGCACTAAATATGCTCAGAAAGTGGTAGTCATCTCCAGGTTCATCTGTGCTTCCCACCAGTCTTTACCACCCCAGGGATGCTCTTGTGCAACCACTCTGTCACCTGGAATAATCCACCATGTGGCACCCACTTCTAGAATAGAAATGCAAAAGATTGTTTTGGTCTGGTGAATAGATCCTGTAAATTAGTCTCAAAAGTGTCCCACCAGCAATGTTGTGACATTGGAAAGCAGTTAACTTTTGATTTGAAAGTGTAGGCTTTCCAGAAAATGGATTTAAGCCTGGATTCAAACTCCACTCTTGGATTTAGAGTCCCTGTTTGAATGACAGAATGAAACAGGACAGCTAACTGAAGGGTTATTTAGTCTCCCCTGGCACTGGCCTGAAGACCCCAGCAGTCTGGTGCATAAAACTTAAATTTGGTCTACTTTAGTAGTTTAACTACTTCTAGCTGGACAGTGAAAACCCTGCTAAAGAGATGCAGCTCTGGGGCACCCTCACTCAGTCACCATTGAAACACTCAGCAGACCTGACACATGGTCGGTACCAACAAGCTCCAGCTGACACTGATGCTCTAGACCCTAGACACCTGATGGGATGAAAAAACACCAACAAACACGGAGACGTTGAGAAATTCTTCAAGAACTGCAATTACAGCAACCAAAAGGGCCCAGGTATGTGTCTGTGGAAGAACTACTATACCCAGCGTCTAGGGCTCCCATGGACCTCCAGATGTTTGGAGGTGACGTGACACTGAATAGGCCAGTTTTAATATACGCTTATCTGCTTCTTTTTCTTTTGCAGGTGCCAGTGTTATCACAGATGTGTGATGGTGCTGTGTGTGGTTTGACAGGAGCTACCTGCATTTTCAGCAAACTTGTAAAGTTCTTATGTTCTGGGGCTCTCTGGGAAGAAAAGGGCTCTCTGAATGAAAGATGCTGTGAGGCGGTGACTCATTGGGTTTTTATGCATGCTACTGATATTCTTGTCTCAGAAAAGCACCATAAGAGGATGCTTTATTAAATTATCTGGTCAACTATTTACTTAGTCCTCGCCGATTTAAATTTTTGAAATAACTTTCTAAAAAGAGAGGGAGACTCTGGTTCCTCAGCCAGTGTTTCAGAGCCATCCATTTTGACCTCCGCCTTGATAATGCACAATTCTCTCTTCCCTCTGGCTGACGGATAAACCCAAACACGTAGACCAGAGACTGGCTGCTGCTCCTTTTCACATTTTTAAAAAGGAGCCTTCCGGTGGCTCATGTCATATCCTCACGACGTCTGAAAGTTTTCATCTCACTCAGAGCATGTGAAGGCCCAGAAAAAGCTTTCCAGTTACTCGTGAACAAAGCTTTACTGAAAGATCAAAATAAATGCTTGGCGAGCCCTGGCTTTCCAGTGAGTAATGGTTATGAGCTTGGCTGCATGAAACTGGGACCTTTGATACGTGATTTACTCTAGAGCCGTTTTCAGGAGAAGGCAAGCAGGAAGAGAGTCTTCTGCCAAGGGGAGTATCTCAGATGACTTCAGATAAAGACTGATATTCAGCAAGCCAGAGGATGGGCGTCTTGGTGTGCTGAGAGTCAGCCTGCGCTAGCATGAAAAACAGTTGTGCTTGCTTCCCTTACTGGCTGTTTGTCTGGCACTTCAGTGAGGCACCGCTGGTCAGAGATGGACTAATAAGGAGGCAAGGAGGAAGACGTCTCGTTCATGAGCCTGAGGAGAACTTGGCAGGGCTGGTTTGCACCCATCTGCTATAACCACAGGCATTAACTCTTTGGAGGGAAGACAGAGCAGCCTTACTGACCAGCTGCTTTGTAGCAGAGAAGCTCAGAATATATTTTGGGTGTTAGAGGCAGGATGGTACCAAGGAGCATGTGCTCTCCTTTTCAGACTAGGATCCAGGTTCCTAATCAATCTAGGAATTGGCAGCAGAAAATGACTATTCAGGTAAAACTTCCGCAGCAGCTGCAGACGAGAAATCGTTTTTTCATTAGAAATATCTATAAGCCCCTATCACTGAACAGCCAGAGCAGCTTTTATCATTCTAAACCAGTCACTTTACGAAGCAGCAAGACCGCAAAGTCTTTCATCTTAAAAGCTCAACAACAGAAACTTTGAAGCGGTAATGAAACGATGCAGATCTCCGCTCCAAAAATTATAATGGTCCACAGGCAAATCCGAAGGCAGCCCAGGAAACAGAAGTTGGTATCTGAAAGTCGAGCCAAGACTTCTCTTTCTTGCAGCAGAAATAATCCCCAAACTGCCCTCTGTAATATCTGTGCAACCCCAATTCTTACAAGATGTGGCATGAAGTGAAAGGAAAGAAATTTCTAACAGCTCTAAAAATCACTTGGACCTCAGATACGTTTCCACATAGATTTTACCCATCTCACCAGGGCAGTGGTCAGGCTGTGGGGGTGACTCAGTACCGCAGCGCCTAACATGATTTTATTTCTTCTTCATTTAGCCAGGACCCAGAACTTTCCGGGCTTATAATGCCTGATCCTAGCATAAATACTACATTCCTGCAATTTTTTTCTCCTGTGAAGTACTAACATATCCTCTCCACCATGGCTCTCCGTTAACATATTTTTTCTCCTTGGGGACCTAAGAGATCCCAACCAAAATGAGGAGTCCATCATGCTGAGCATGGCGATGCATGGAAATGGCCAGCCTTTACCCCAGACACCAACAAGGCTAAATCCGGGGGTAGATAGGGTGGGATGGGGAGCTGGAGCTGGAGCTCGCCCCCAGGGATGGTATGGTCACCCGTGGCCAAGGCAGTGGGATGGCAGCAATGCCCTACCTGCTGGACCAGCCCGTCTCCTACCCGTGCAGCAGCCATGCCATCCTCCCAAAGAGGCCACAATGTATGTATTTCAAATTATGTATATTATACACATATATATGGACCAAGGTGACCTTTTAAGCCAAATATTATAGTGCAGCACCGGTGGGTTTCGGCAGGGCAGAGGGACCACGTACAGCAACCTCCACCTGGAGGTCAGCCCCATCCATCTGTCCCAAAATTTCAGCCACGCCGGAGAGGACCCGGACCACTACTCACCATCGACGGGGCTGAGGTAATCATGGAGGTGGGCTGTGCTGGCTGCTCCCCCACTCTGCATCAGGAGGTCCCCGTAGGGGTTCGGGTGGCCGGCCATCAGCGTCATTTGGTGGTAGTAGTCAGTGGGGTTGGCTCCCGGCGGAGGTGGGGGCAGCCCAAAGAGACCTCGCTCCTTCAGGTGCTCGTGAGCCACTGCCGGAGCCACAGGCGAGGAGAAAAACATGGGGAGAAGGTTCCCACTGCAATGTTAGCCCTCGGCGCTGACGTTGGCGGCCCCGTCTCCCCCCCGCGCCCCCCGCCAGCCCCGGCCGCACAGCTCTGCGTAGGGCTCTCGTGACGTGTACTTGGGCGTGCTTCTGCGGACAAAAGAAACTAAGCTGGGGCCTCTGCATTCCTCCATTTCCGCAAATTTATAAACAATCTCTCGTTCCCCCTTCTAATAATCCTCCCGTTCGGACGCAGCCGGCACCCCGGGGAGGGGGGAGAGGGCCCAGCCCGCCAGCAGCAGTAACCCTGTCAGCATTAACATCCCTGCCTATTAGGAAGGAAAGACAAATGCAGCCCAGTTCCCGATAGCAGCGCAAGGAAATTAAAGCCAAGGTCTAATGCATAGAGCTAGGTTTAGTATCTGGCAGCATAAAACCATTTTGGCTGCCAAAGCCAATTATGCTCACTTTCTCCCAGCTGTAATTTTTCAAACCTGCCTCCCCACCCGCTTGCCCCATTAACTTATTTACCACCGCCTTAAAAAAGAAAAAAAAGAATACAAGAAGAAGAAAAGCAACCCAAAACACAATGCCTTTTTTTCATAGCAAATAACGAAACTGGCTTTGGAAGGGGAGGATGGGGCAGAGCGCGCGCACGTCCGTCATTAGACCTCTCCATGGCAGGCGGCTGGGAGTTTGGATGACGTTTTGGGGGAGGGAAGAAGATGCATGCATCTCCCCATCACCCTAGCGATGGTTTTTTTTTAGTCATAGAAGATGGTTTTATGCTGCCTGATACTAAGCTGGGGGCCTTGTCGCTCACTGGCACACTTTGCTTTGCAGCGGAGAAGGGCTGCTTGCTCCCCGCAGCAGCTCGGGAGCCGAGAGATGCTGGGGTTTGCCGGGTGTGCAGAGACCGGGTACTCAAACCCTGGCTGCTCCCTGGGCACTGAGCCAGCTGTCTGCAATCCTGTAATGAAGCACTTCTCATGAAATAAGTCATGACTTGCACCTCCCCAAGTGAAAGTAGTCATGCATTTTCTCCTTTCCCTGCTTGGCCGTTTTTGTCCCCAGCTACCCGACACGGGGTCTGCTGGGGCTCGGAGAGCATCACTACCCCCCGTGTGCACCCAGCGCCAGCTCCCCACACACCCTCGCCTTCTCCCAAAAGCTGCTGCAGGGCAGCTCAGGAGTAAGGAGGAAGAAAGTATGGCCCCTCTCCTTCACCCGGGAGCCATCCTGCCCCGAGACACAAAGCCAACAGGGGATAACCCAGCCAGCATTGCCTCATCTCTGCAACATCAGTCCCAGCCAGGCCAGGCAGCCAGAGTGACTGTGACCCTCTTTGGGGGAAGCAGGGCTCCCGGTAGAGGCATAAGAGCGGGGAAGCTCATAAGAGAGCTGAGAGCGCTGCAGAAAGGAACATACTTTAAGCAAAATATTTATAATATGATCCAGCGGTAACAGCTATTCTCACGCTCTGCTTTCTCAGTGCAATGATGA